>NC_138312.1:7365000-7965000 GCF_965601325.2 Salmo salar | reverse complement strand
GTTCAAAATTGATTAAATTGATGTATTTTGTCACTGGTCTGCGCACAATACCACATAATGTCAAAGTGGAATTATGCCCAAAGTTTTTGGGGACAAATTAATAAAACATTAAAAGGTGAAATGTCTTGAGTCAATAAGTATTCAACCCCTTTGTTATGGCAAAGCTAAATAAGGAGTAAAAATGTGCTTAACAAGTTACATAATACGTTGCATAGACTCAATAATAGTGTTTAACATGATTTTTGAATGACCGCATCATCTCTATAACCCACACATACAATTATATGTAAGGTCCCTCAGTCAAACACAGATTCAACCACAAAGGCCTGGGAGGGTTTCCAATGCCTCGCAAAGAAGGGCACCTATTGGTAGATGGGAAGGAAGGAAACCACTCGGGGATTTCATCATGAGGCCAGTGATGATGTTAAAACAGTTACAGAGTGTAATGGCCTTGATAGCAGAAAACTGAGGATGGATCAACAACATTGTAGTTACTTCGCAATACTAACCTAATTGACAGAGTGAAAAGAAGGAAGCTTATATACAATAAAACATATTCCAAAACATGCATCCTGTTTGTAGCAAGGCACTGAAGTAATACTGCAAAAAATGTGGCAAAGCAATTCACTTTTTGTCCTGAATACAAAGTGTTATGTTTTGGGAAAATCCAATACAACACAATACTGAGTACCACTCTCCATATTTTCAACTATAATGGTGGCTGCAACATGTCATGGGTATGCTTGTAATCATTAAGAACTCAGGGGTTTTTCAGGATAAAAAAGAAACTAAATGGAGCTAAGCACAGACAAAATCCTAGAGGAAAACCTGGTTCAGTCTGCTTTCCTCCAGAAACTGGGAGATGAATTCACCTTTCAGCAGGACAATAACCTAAAACACAAGGCCATATCTTCACTTGCGACAGTGAATGTTCCCGAGTTGCCAAGTTACAGTTTTGACTTAAATCTGCTGGAAAATGTATGGCAAGACTTGAAAATGGTTGTTTGATCAACAACCATTTGATATTTTGATTCCAGAAATCTAAATCGGAATTCCTGTAGTCCACATGTAAATAATCTTAGGTTATATCCCAGCGAAAGTATTATTCAAACCATGTTCATGTTACCAAAATGTTCATTATTTACTCAAATCCCACAATGGTTAATTCGACTTATCCTGTAGTCTTTATATTGGGTCTAAATGGCATCAGGGACAACTGGTCCAGAGAGCTCTCTGTGTAAATGGCAGGCAGGCTGAACAAATACTGAATTAATATAGGATTCTGTCTGAAAATAGTTAAAAATGACTGAGAACAGTAAACATCAACATTATGCACATCAGCATCAAAAGGCAGAAATAATTGTGAACAGGATACATAGTTAAAATGTATTAATGTTCCTTTCTTTCAAGATTAATTAAATGAAGTGTTTTATTCCCCTTATTTTTGTTACTGTAGATTTCTGGTATTTTTGTATTTAGTTTGAATTGTTGTACTATAAGTTCAGTCACCTCCAATACAGTTTTGTCTTTCTCAGAAAGATCAACCTGGACTCAGGGGTAGACGTAACATAGTACATGTAAATCCTGGACCTTCCAATTAGTATGATATGTTACGTTTTGTATGTTATGTATTCATTTGTGGATGTCCATCATCCATTTTGTGTGATATGTTACGTATTGCAATTCGTATTTGTACAATGTTACAACTTTGCAAAACGTATGATACGGTACAAATTACAAACTTTAGCTAGGTGGCTAACACCTATGCTAGCTAGGTGGCTAATGTAGGCTATGGGTTAGAGGTTAGGGTTAAGGTAACATATCAAACTAATTACAGTGTTCCGGATTCACGTTTACTATGGATTTACGTTTACAATGTTAAGTCTAGTCTAGTCTATGAGATCAGGCTGGAAAGACACGCAGATGATCAGAGATATGGAGACCATCCTGCTAGCATACAGTCACTGCTCTGCCTGTCCTTTCCACCTCCCTTGCTCTGCTTGCTCCGCCCGCCAGCTTATGTTGAATTTTTACCTTGAAGCTGAATGTCTAGAATGAACATTATGCTGCATTACAGAAATTTAAGCCAGTGGACTTGGTACAGTAATAGTAAATCGGTCCACAGGCCATATTACCAGATCGTTGCCGTGGTCACAATAATTCGGAGGCAGACATGGATGAAGTGGGGCTTGGGTATGAGGAGGGGGAAGAGGAAACGGGAGAAATAGAAGAGAAATTAGGGAGGAAAAGAGGAGAGGAGGCTGTGTGAGAACTGGCAGGAGTCTGGAAGGAAGCAGGAGCCTACAAGCAGTTTGAGGCAACAGTGCAGTCTATCAGTGGAGAGTGGTACTGAACCTCCCCTCTCATTGTGGTACAACATTACTGAACAAAAAAATAAAGGCAACATGCAACATTTTCAAAGATTTTACTGAGTTACAGTTCATAGGGGGAAATCAGTCCATTGAAATAAATTCATTTGGCCCTAATCTATGGATTTCACATGACTGGGCAGGGGCGTAGCCATGGGTGGGCCTGGGAGGGCATAGGCCCACTCACTAGGGAGCCAGGCCCAGCCAATCAGAATGAGTTTTTCCTCACAAAAGGGCTTTATTACAGACAGTAATACTCCTGAGCATCCCCGCCTCCTCCTCCTCAGACGATCCCGCAGGTGAAGAAGCTGGATGTGGAGGTCCTGGATTGGCGTGGTTACACGTGGTCTGCGGATTTGAGGCTGGCTGGATGTACTTCCAAACTCTCTAAAACAGCGTTGGAAGCGGCTTATGGTAGAGAAATGAATATTCAATTCTCTGGCAACAGCTCTGTTCGACATTTTCTGCAGTCAGCATGCCAATTTCATGCTCGCTCAAAACTTGTGACAAAACTGCACATTTTAGAGTGGCCTTTTATCGTCCCAGCACAAGGTGCATCTGTGGAATGATCATGCTGTTTAATCAGTTTCTTAATGTACCACACCTGTCAGTCAGGTGGATGGATTATCTTGGCAAAGGACAAATGCTTACTAACAGGGATGTAAACAAATGTGTGCACACAATTTGAGAGAAATAATCTTTTTGTGCATATGGAACAATTTCTGGGATCTTTGATTTCAGTTCATGAAAAATGGGACCAACACTTTACATGTTGCATTTATATTTTTGTCCAGTATAGCTGCTCACTGCTGAGAAACACTGGTGAGAATAAATCACTTATGCTGCAATAGAGAGAAGTGTGTCCTGACTTCCTGACTATTTTCAAGGTTTCAAGTCAGCACATCCACTTGACGGGTGTGTGGTTTGTTTTTCTTTAATCCTCAGAGATGCAGAGTTTTATTGTGCCAATTTCACATTTATAACATTTTAGAATAACAAATCATAATAAAAAGTATTTGGTAAAACACCAATGTAATTGAAATTACATCTTGCTTTAAGTCAATAAGCTAATACTGCATCATTTTCTTTGGATGAGCACATTTTCAGTGTCATTCTCTATCTCCTCTTTTTCTGTCTGTCTGTCTGTCTGTCTGTCTGTCTGTCTGTCTGTCTGTCTGTCTGTCTGTCTGTCTGTCTGTCTGTCTGTCTGTCTGTCTGTCTGTCTGTCTGTCTGTCTGTCTGTCTGTCTGTCTGTCTGTCTGTCTGTCTGTCTGTCTGTCTGTCTCACTGTCTGTCTGTCTCACTGTCTCACTGTCTGGTTGTATTAGTGCTGTCAGATCAAGTAAAATCTGTATAGAGGGAGTCAGTCACTCAGGGTGTTCTCTGACATCATGACGTCATAGTGAGGGGGTATCCTCCATGATGCTTCAGAGAGAGGTCCAGTCAGTGTTGTAGGTAAAGATGACCCCCAGCATCCCTTTGTCATCCCGTTTCCCTCTTTTTTTCTCCCCCCACCCCCCACCCTCCTCCCCCTTAATCCCATCCACTCACATCTTTCAGCCATGTTACCCCGCACACTCAGCCTCCTTTTCCCAAGTGGTGGGAGTGTCCAAAAAGAAGGAAAACCTAAGAAAAAGTAATGATGCGTATTGGGTTGGGTGTTCGCTCTTTCTACGTGTGATTGTGGACTGTATGGCGGCCCTGACCTGCAGTGACGTATCTGGGACGTGGGTGGTGGGAGAGCTGTGTGGGTGGATCACGACTGTGGCGGGACAGTCAGTATGGATGATGGGAATCACGTGTGGAGAGGGAGGGAGGGATGAAGCATCCCTGTCATCCCTCCTTTCATCCTTTCCTCTCATTGTTCTTTTCATCCCTCCCTTCCACTCATTGTCCCTCCCTTCTCCTTGTAGAATGCAGCGGGACAGGTAGGGGGTGGGTGGATTCGTGAGTCATGTTCAGGAAGTAGGGAAGCACTTTCTTCCTCACCCCCCACTCTCCTCATCCGTCTCCTCATCCCTTCCCCTTTCTCCTAATCTATCCCTCCATCCTTTCCAGGGTGGGGGTGGAGCTGTAAGTAGTGAGTAATATTAGGGAGGCACTTTTTTTTCCCTCTCTTCCTTTCTTCTTCCTCCATCCGTTTTTGTAATGAAGAGCACTCTACATTGCTTTAGGGAGTTATATTCTCTCTCTCGCTCTCGCTCTCTCTCCTGGCGTGAGTGAGTGTCTCAGTATTCGTGCTGCCCCAGGGGACTGAGTGTCTGTTGGTGTGATGTGACATGCTGGAAAGAACAGCCAGATGTGTGTGTGTGTGTGTCACCAACATCTCAGAGTGTCTGCTCTCTGCAGCCTGACAGAAATACACGGACACATTCTGTCAGGAGGGAACCCCGCTGAGTAATGTGTGTGCGTAGTTGTGTTTACCAGCAGACACCATCCGTCTGATTTGAATGACTCAGATATGAATATAAAAAGTATGTTCATTCTTTTAATAAAATCACTCTGGTCATTTGAACAAGATTAGGTTTTCTCTTTGGTATATTTCCTCTCGAGTATATTATTCCAAATAACAGATGTTTTTTGATCTTATAATTTCATCTTTAATTACAAGTCACTTTAATGATGGGACTTTTTATATAGAAATTACATGACATAGCTAGGTCTATTCAGACCTATTTTTAATTAAACAGATTTCCTTTTTACTTAACTGGAAAACTAGATATTTGAATATCTTCGGTGTTCCTTTGACTGTATCAATGTATTTCCTGATGCAGATTTGGAGTCATGGCGCTGGCAGCAGCCTGCCTGCCTCTCTCTGAGCAGATAGCATTCTGTGTGTTTATTATGCTCGTCATTAATTTAAATGCTAATTGATTCTGAGGCACAAGGCTTTGAGAACAGAGGACCTAGCCCTCCTGGCCTGTTCTACGTTGATTGTAGAGGATTTATGCACCTGCTGAAGCTGGGAATGACACGTATTGACAGAATAACCTTGTGTGTGTGTGTGTGTGTGTGTGTGTGTGTGTGTGTGTGTGTGTGTGTGTGTGCTTGTATTGTTTCCATTGATACTATTAATACACACACACACACACACACACACACACACACACACACACACACCACACACACACACACACACACACACACACACACACACCATCATTACATGGTAATTTGGGAAAATGGAGCATGGACAGCTAAATGATCCATGCCATGTTGCTAGGAGACTCGATGGCTGGATGCTACAGATAAATGCTAGAATCCCACCCTTGGCTGGGAGCAGAGAGAAAGTGGGAGGAGGGGGGAGGGGGAAAGGAGGGTTTGAGGGGAGAGTGGGGGAGAGAGGGGGCTGGGAGCAGAGATTGGGAGACAGAGAGAGAGGGAGGTGAGGGGGGGACAAGAGCTAGAGGGGGAGAAGGAGGGGGAGAGGCCATGTGACTGAGGGGGAGACTTTCTCATTCATGGCAGATCTACAGTACTCACCCCTCCTCTCATTTCTCCCCGGGCCCTCTCTCTCTCACACACTTTTGTCTGTCTTCCACCTCACTGCATTCTTTCATTCTCTCATCCTTCAATTCAGGACAACAGCTTATTTATTTTCGACACATTTTCTTTAGAGAAGAAGATAGTCGTAAGATGCCCTGATGTCAGTCTATCCTTTCAGCTTAAGGAATATCTGATACAGTGAAAGCCAGACATATAAACTGCAGAAAAAGAGGAACACAGTGTAGTTGCCATGTAGCGTAGTGAGTTAAATGTATTTTCCAATATCAGAATTTTATCCACAATTCATTCTGTGTTTTTTGTATTTGAATTTTGTATTTGAATAACATCTATAAATTGTTATCAAATGTTTTTGTCCTTAATAAAGCTATAAAGGAAGTGTGGTACAGTTTGGCGATGGAATACAGACAGAGAAAGACAGACAAAGCAGATGTCATGATTTTTATTTATTTTACCTTTATTTTACTAGGCAAGTCAGTTAAGAACCAATTCTTATTTTCAATGACGGCCTAGTGGGTTAACTGCCTTGTTCAGGGGCAGAACTGAATAAGGTAGACACAGAACTGTGATTGGTGGAGAGAGGGGGCAGGATGGGGGTATTGAGTAGATGGTAGAAGCGAAGAGACTAGGGGGTATAGGAGTTAGGGGGGTTTCTTCCATCACCTCTCTAAACAAAGCAGCTGATTTCCATTCATCCACTGATTACAGTCATTTAGATCGAGCAGCAGGAGGTTAGGAATATAGTTTTTGTGTCTGAGGTTTAGTAGGCCTATTGTAGTAGGAGCAGGCTGCATTAGCCTGGGTATATCAGACAGAACATTTGACTTTGCTGAAATGGATAGTAAATCATCTCGTACCAAGAAAAGGCCATTCTCTGATGGAAATTTGACGTTGCTTTGTATTGTAACTTCATTTTACCCCACATACTGCAGTTAGGCCAGAAATATTTGGTCTACTGGTAGTCTCGTGTGGCCATCTTTCCTAATCTCATTCTCCTTGACTCGACTATTTTCAATGGTACGTGAGAAGCCAGGGCTTCGAAGGCTATTGTACAGGTAATCCTGTGTAATCATTTACTAGAATAATCCCAGTTGATGAGCTAGTTAGTTGAAACGGGTTTTTCCGGGGGCTAATGCGTTGATTAATCAGAGAGCACACAGAGCAGCCTTCTCCCTTCCCACCATTACAAGGTCCAACTATCAATTGATTAGGCCAGTCCAATCACACATAGGTTTTGTTGTTGTTGCTGTTAGTGGTGTGTGTGTGTGTGTGTGTGTGTGTGCGTGTGAGTTTGCGTGTGCATGTGCGTGTGTGTGTTAGTAGAAACTGATGGACCTGCAAATTCAGTGTTGAATGAATGAATACAGTACAGTTTACAATATTGTTTTCACATACATTTTATAAGTCATATATAAATTTTTCTACTGTTTTCCATTCTATTAATAAGGAATAAGCAAAAGGCTTTGATTTCTAGTCAAACAGATGGAAAAGGGGTCCTGGACAACATCTAACAGAAAGTCTTTAAAGGTATACATCAAAACACAATCATGTTGAAGTAAAGACCCCTGCCAAGTAATATCAACACTTAGATTTTAGTGTTGGGAAATGATTTGCCTGCTGTAAAGTTTAAGACTTGTGCCTTGTAATTCCGTTACCAAATACCTTATTTCAAATTTCTCTCCATCATGAAAAGGGAGGATAATGACATTCACAGAAGTAGTAAGTAAAGGTAGACCTAGTTTGTGTTTATACTGATATCAAGATTGTTTATGAAGTATTAAATGATTAATACTCGTAATTCTGTTACCAAATTGGTAACAGAATTGCAGAAAAATCTGTAATGAAATTACTGCAGTTGAATTGGCTGCAATGGGAAATCATAGTCATCAACCACAGTTGGGTCATCTGCTATTGTCCTCACTTCCACTGGCATGTAACACTTTTTTTCTCTTTCTGTTGTCTGGTGGTCAAAGCAAGACTATGAAAACAGTCTGGACAGCCCATTCCTCTCCCTCTCCCTCTCCCTCTCCCTCTCCCTGTCACTCTCCTTCTCTGTCTCTTCTCTCTCTCTCTTCAGTTAATATCACCTCTCCCGGCTCTTACTGACACCTACAATGACACCTAACACCTATCCTCTTTCCATTTACTGTAACAAGCATCCACACCCACTGAGCACCGACCCGAAACCGGACATTCATGGACGTTGGAAAGTAGATCTGAATCTGAACCAATCATAGACGTCTATGTTTCACAAGATTGGACAGCATAGTACAGTACAGTAGAGCACAGTAGAGTACAGTACAGAAGAGTACAGCAAAGAAAAGTTAAGTACAGTACTGTACAGTACAAAACTGTACACGAGAGTAGAGTACAGTATAATGTAGTGTATTATACTGTACTCTACTGTACTGTACTGAACATATTTACTTTACTGTACTGTACTAAACTCTACTCTACTGTGCTGTGCTGTACTCTACTGTGCTCGACTGTGCTGTCCAAACTTGTGGAACATAGATGTCTATGATTGTTTCAGATTTGGTCTGGTCTGGACCAACCATATGTGGTGTTGTTTGGGGGAGGAGATCATTTCAATGATAGCCAGTGTGTAGAATAGTACCCAAATATGTAAAAAAAAAAAAAAAAAGGATGTTGCATAGTTCTACCTTTGTGTACCTATTCAGGATACATAATTCTGCATTTCTGTATAGTACAGATCAGGGACCCATGATGTTATTCCGTTACTGTAATGCCGTTACCGGGTGTAAATCCACTTCACCAACTGTAGTTCAATAACCCAAATAAAAAAAATGTCATAGCTGAAACCCCATTAATTTTGCAGACATCTTTGAATCTTAATTTCGTAGCAGATATTTAAAACCTCTTAAATATAACTACATGTAATCTAAAATGTAATCTAAGTATTCCCCCCAAAATATTATTTATCACGAGAGGACCATAAACAATAACTAGCAATGCTGCATACTCCAAGAAAGGTTCAAATCTCACCTTTCAGTGATTTAATTTTTTTTTATTGCTGAGGTGTTGTCACTTTTGAGGTCACAAGCTCAAATACACAGTACAAATATAATTGAAATATTTCCTATCATACAAAACTGTATGATTAAGGCTTGAAATGGCTTATATGCGTTTCTAAATTATAAAACCAATAACTATAATATTTCACCTTCCCTTTAACTGTAAATTATATATTTGTATGTTTAGTGTTAGAATTATTTTGGCATATTTCCTTTAAGGTCTCTCTTGATCAAAAAATCTACCCCCACCAGTGTGAACGTCACACAGAGCTTTAGCTTGACTTCCTGAACTTGTTAGGAACTCACCTTTCATCTCATATGAATCTTGTCCATTAAGTTAATGGCTATAAATCAACCTCTGAATGTGCTAAATTATCCTGGTACTGGGTAAAGTTCATGATGACATTTACCTTAACAAAGGCCCCCGGACCAGTGGAAGCAAAATAGCCCCATAACATCAAAGATCCACCACCATATTTTACAGTAGGTATGGGGTTATTTTCTGTTCATGCATACTAATTTCGATGCCAAACCCACCACTGATGTGAGTGGCCATACAGTTATATTTTCATGTCGTTCAACAAATGTAAATGCCTAGAGTTTGCTTATTCAGTAATGGTGTCCCTTCCACGGGATGGTTGAGCTAATGTAGGCTAATGTGATTAGCATGAGGTTGTAAGTAACAAGAACATTTTCCAGGACATAGACATATCTGATATTGGCAGAAAGCTTAAATTCTTGTTAATCTAACTGCACTGTCCAATTTACAGTAGCTATTACAGTGAAAGAATACCATGCTATTGTTTGAGGAGAGTGCACAATTTTGAACATGAAAAGTTATTAATAAATAAATTAGGCACATTTGGGCAGTCTTGATACAAAATGTTTAACAGAAATCCAATGGTTCATTGGATCAGTCTAAAACGTTGCGCATACACTGATGCCATCTAGTGGCCAAAATCTAAATTGCACCTGGGCTGGAATAATGCATTATGGCCTTTCTCTTGCATGGTTGTTTTTTTTCTTTTTTTCTTTGTATTATCTTTTACCAGATCTATTGTGTTATATTCTACTACATTCCTTTCACATTTCCATAAACTTCAAAGTGTCTCCTTTCAAATGGTACCAAGAATATGCATATCCTTGCTTCAGGGCCTGTAATGCATATCCTTGCTTCAGGGCCTGAGCTACAGGCAGTTAGATTTGGGTATGACGTTTTAGGTGAAAATTGCCCAAAAAAAGGGTCTAATCCTACTAACAGCATTGACACTTGGACTGGAACCAGTGCTTTGGTCAGATTACATGAAAATAGAGCTCCTAGGCCACGCAAACCAGTGGTGGGTTTGGCGTCAAAATGAGAATGCATGAGCAGAAAATAACCCCTTACCTACAGTACTGTAAAATATAATATGGTGGTGGACATTTTAGCCCAAAAACCTGGAGTGTCAAAGACTATAACCCCAAGCACACATCAAAATCCACAAAGAAATGGTTAATTGGCCACAAAAATCAACATTTTGCAATGGCCATCTCAGACTCCGCACTTGAAACCTATTATAAACCTGTGGTTTGAATGGAAGAGGGCAGTATACTGTATAAGCACAGACGAGGGATATTGTCGTGGACGAATCAGAATTAGTTGGGTAACATAGATAATTAAGATGTTTTATTAGTATAATATGCTTATTTGAGGTACTTGTCATTAGAAAGTGTCCATTGGACTCTGGTGTCTTTTCAGTTGCACGTCAACCTTAGCTGGGGCTCAGACACTTGGGGCCCAGAGAGGGGAGAGGTCATATTTGTCGTCATGGGAATGTGTCTTTACTTATTCTTAAACCATGTGAAGGGATGGTGTGATTAATGGGGAACCAATGACTTGTCTCCACAATGTCTGTGAGCAAGTCATTCCCTCCTTTTCTTTATTGTGGGGAGGATTATGGCAGTGTCTGGACCCTTGCATGTCCTCTGTTAGATCTCGCACTTATCCTGGGATATTATATGGCCTAGAGGCTCACTCCCTCCAGTGAGCCTGTCCAGGAGTAGGGTCAAGAGGGGGTTTGCTTGAGATGGGAGTATCTAGAGTTGACAATTGATATATGCCATTGGATGAAATAGTTCTGTTCAATACCGTACCAGGGAGGGACGGTTCTAGGGTGACCAGATACTGGGTTATACAATGAACCCTGTTGACATAGTAGTTACTGTCTGCTGTGTTTTATGGATATCTGTCATACAAAACTTAACCTTTGTGAACTGTTACTAAGTATCTGTGGAATGTCAATGTACGTTGAAGGGGGTGTATCGTTGCTATAAAAGAGCCCTGTAGCCATTGTGTAATCACCTTCCTGGTTCATTCGAGAGGTGCATTATTGAAGGTCAAGAACTTTTGCAAAAGTATCTTAAGTATTAAAGATGTAGTTTAACTCGGACTGGTGTGTTTGTAACTTCTCATTTGGTAATGCAGAACTTAGCCACCACAATATCAAGGATCTGGAAGGATTCTGTATGGAGGAATGGTCTAAGATCCTACCCAATGTGTTCTCCAACTCATAAAACATTTTAGAAAAGGCTCAGTGCCGTTATCCTCTCAAGGTGAGGTATTCAAAGGTATTAAAAACAGGGGTGTCAATCATTTTTACCCCTACCTTTTTAAGAAAAAAAAGATAACTTGTTAGACAAAATCTCTTTCTCTGAGAAATTGTATTAGTATAAAATGATACAATTTACCCCCTTTTTTGCATACAACATAGCTTAGTATTTGAATTATTTATTTTATACAGTCCTAACTATCAAGAGTGTCAATACTTTCGGACCCCACAGTACACAACTACCACTGTAACCTACAGTAGGTTAAATTATTTTGTCAGCTGTACAACTGAGAGCATTGCGGTAGCATTTGATAGTAAGTAGATTATTACAAAGCAAAGTCCATCATTGAAGACATTCTCAAGACACATCGACTCAGGTTTTTACCGTAAAATAACTGTTTACATTTTTGTTATTTTTCTTGTGCTACTTCTCATGTCAATCTCTTAGGTGCTTGTCACACAAGTGTTCATCATATCATTTGCATTACACTGTTTTAAGGGCTTGAATTACATTACGCCTCAAAGAAAGGACACAGAATTGGCCATTGAACAGTACAATATAGAGAGAACATGCATCAGTACTCCACATACAGTACATGTGACCCAGTTTATTGTTCAGTTGATTTTGTGTGTATGTGCTCATGTGTGTGTGTGTGCTCGTGTGTGTGTGTGTGCTCGTGTGTGTGTGTGTGTGTGTGCATGGAGTATGCAAGCGTGTACAGTATGTACACACACACTACATCCACACGTGTTCTGGCCTGGGCTGGGCTGTATCTAGGGTGTAAAGTGTCACTAGTTCCCCTGAGAATAACAGAGCTTTAAAGGTGACCTAGTTCCACTGATTAATGTCAGCAGAAGGCCTGCTCCATCAGTGCTTTACTTTGTGTGTGTGTGTGTTCCATCAGTGCTTTGTACTGGGGCAATGAACTGTGCCACGGACTCAGCCACAGCCCAATTGGGCTTGTGTAATGAAGCTCAAACACACACACACACACACACACAGCCCCCCCCACCCCCCCACCCCCACACACACAGTAGCCTTCTCTTTATCAAACAGAAGTAGTGACTCCTCTGTGGCTTTGACTCTGTATAGAACAAGGACTTTCTGTGACTGAGATGAGATCTATACAGTTTGTTTGAGCGTGTGTGTGTTTGAGCATGTGTAAGCATTTTAAACTGTGTGTGGCGGTGCATAATGTCTGAGAAGAGTAGCATATACAGTGGGGTCCGAAGTTATTAACACCATTGATAAAGATGAGTAAAAATGAATAATTCAAATACTGAGCTATTTTGGATGCAAAAAAAAAAGGGAAATTATATTATACTAATACAATTGCTCAGAGAAAAAGGTAGGGGGTAAAAATGATTGACACCCCTGTTTTCAATACCTTTCAATACCTCACCATGTGCAAGGATAATGGCACTGAGCCTTTTTCTAAAATGTTTTATGAGATTGGAGCACACGTTGGGAGGGATCTTAGACCCTTCCTTCTTACACAATCTTTCCAGATGCTTTATATCCTTCGTCTGCACTTATGGACTGCCCTCTTCAATTCAAACCAAAGGTTTTCAAAGGGTTTCAAGTGTGGAGACTGAGACGGCCATTGCAAAATGTTGCTTTTGTGGCAAATTAACCATTTCTTTGTGGATGTTGATGTGTAAATGTTATTGTCTTCCTGGATGATCCACTTCCGCCCAAATTATTTTCTGCTCATGCATTCTCATTTCAACGTCAAACCCACCACTGGTGTGCGTGGCCAAAGAGCTCTATTTTCATGTCATCTGACCATAGCAATGGTTCCAATCCAAGTGCCAATGCCGTTTAGCAAACTCCAAGCGTTTACATTTGTTGGATGACATGAAAATAAAGCTTTGGCCACGCACACAAGCGGTGAGTTTGGCGTTCAAATGAAAATGCATAAACAGAAAATAATCCCATACAGTGTCTTCAGAAAGTATTCAACCCCCTTGACTTTTTCATCATTTTATTGTGTTACAGCCTGAATTTAAAATTGATTAAATTGAGATTCATAGTTTGTCACTCAACACACAATAACTTATAATGTCAGTGGAATTAGGTTTTTAGAATATCATTTTCACAAATGAATAAAAAATGAAAAGCTGAAATGTCTTGAGTCAGTAAGTAGTCAACCCCTTTGTTATGGCAAGCCTAAATAAGTTCAGGACAAACTTGCTTAAAAATAAATCACATAAGTTGCATGGACTCAATCTGTGTGCATGATTTATGAATGACTACCTCATCTCTGTACCCCACACATACAAATATCTGTAAGGTTCCTCAGTGAGTAGAGAATCTCCCCAGAAAGACCAGGGAGCAGGGCCGGATCCAGGCTTAAGCGACATAAATGGTTGCTTAGGGCCCCGGCCGCTGAGGGGGCCTCAACCAAAAAATAATAAATATATATATTTTAGGAACTCAGTCGGGGTCTAAATTTGCTGTTGAGAGTTAGAATAGTAGAATGCACAAGGTGTAAGTTTGATATTTGGTTGTGCATCAGCAGTTTTTCTCTTGTTTTATCAATCACTGACAGTCGCTCAATTAGCCATGTCAGCTAACAATTTTTAGATTGGTAAAAATCTTGCTTAGGGCCCCCGAAATACCTGGGAGGTTGTCCAATGCCTCGCAAATAAGGGCACCGATTGATAAATGGGTAAAAAAAAGAAAAAACACTGAATATTCCTTTGAGTATGGTGTTATTAATTAGGCTTTGGATGGTGTATCAATACACCCATTCACTACAAAGATACAAGCGTCCTTCCTAACTCAGTTGCCAGAGAGGAAGTAAACTGCTTTCATAATGAGGCCAATAGTAATTTTAAAACAACATTTTAAAACAGAGTTTAATGGCTGTGAAAGGAAAAAATGTAGGATGGATTGACAACTTTGTAGTTACTCCACAATACTAACTTAAATTACAAAGTGAAAAGAAGGAGTCCTGTACGGAACAAAAATATTCCAAAACATGCATCCTGTTTGCAAAAAGGCACTAAAGTCACACTGCAAAAAATGTGGCAAAGAAATTAACATTTTGTCCTGAGTACTGAGCATTATGTTTGGGTCAAATCCAAGACAACACATCACTGAGTACCACTCATATTTTCAAGCATTAGTGGTGGCTGCATCATGTTATGGGTATGCTTGTCACCGGCATGGACAAGATAATTATTTTTGGGATAAAAATAAATGGAATAGGTACAGGTAAAATCCTAAAGGAAAACTTGGTTCAGTCTGCTTTCCAATAGACACTGGGAGACGAATGACAAGGCCAAATCTACAGTTTGGTTGCTTACCAAGATGACATTGAATGTTCCTGAGTGGCCGTACTTCAGTTTGGAATTAAATTTGCTTGAAAATCTATGGCTAGACATGAACATGGTTATCTGGCAATGATCAACAACCAACTTGACAGAGGTTGAATATTTTTTTTAAGAATGATGGGTAAATGTTGTACAATCCAGGTGTGCATTGCTCTTACACATGTGTAATTACCCAAAAAGACACATCTGTAATTGCTGCTAAAGGTGTTTCTAACTCAGGGGGTTGAATAATTATCTAATGAAGACATATTAGTTTTATTTTTCATAGATTTAAAAAAGAATGTTAGAATTTTTCTTACACTTTGACATTACAGAGTATTTTGTGTAGATTATATGTAAAAAAAAAAATGAAATACATTTTAATTCCACTTTGTAACTCAAAAAAATGTGGAAAAATCAAGGGGGTTGAATACTTTCCGAAGGCACTGTACCTACTGTAAAATATGGTGGTGGATCTTTGATGTTATGGGGTTATTTGCTTCCACTGGTCCTGAGGCCCTTGTTCGGGTCAACGTAATCATAGACTTTACCCAATACCAGGACATTTTAGCCCAAACTTGGTTGCCTCTGCTAGGAGGCTGAAACTTGGCCGGAAGTGGATCGTCCAGCAAGAGAATAACCTCAAGCACACATCAAAATCCACAAATAAATGGTTATAATATTATTTTTTACACAAAATCTCGTTCTTTGAACAATTCTATTACTATAAAATAATATCATTTCCCAATTCTTTTAGTATACAATACAGCTCAGTATTTGAATTATTTATTTTATACAGTCAATTTTGCTCATCTTTATCAAGGGTGACAGTAATTTCAGACCCCACTGTAAATTCATGGTAGGTTGTCATGTTGTGGAAGATAATGTACATGGTGGTCACAGGAGGTTGGTGGCACCTTAGGACAGGCTCGTGGTAATGGCTGGATAGGAATAAATGGAATGGTATCAAATACATCAAACACATATGTTCCATTTGTTTGAAACCATTCCATTAGCTCCATTCCAGCTATTACTATGAGTCGTCCTTCCCTCAACAGCCTCCACTGATGGTGGCGCATACTGCTTCTAACATCTGAGCATCATGAAAATGTGTAAACACTATTAATAGATTTCATATACAGTACCAGTCAAAAGTTTGGACACCTACTCATTCAAGGGTTTTTCTTTATTTTTACTATTTTCTACATTGTAGAATAATAGTGAAGACATCAGAACTATGACGTAACACATATGGAATCATGTAGTAACCAAAAAAGTGTTTCATATTTGAGATTCTTCAAAGTAGCCACCCTTTGCCTTGATGACAGCTTTGCACACTTTTGGCATTCTCTCAACCATTTTCACCTGGAATGCTTTTCCAACAGTCTTTGAAGAATCTCAAATATAAAACATATTTTGATTTGTTTAACACTTGAGTCGGTGTGTCCAAACTTTTGACTGGAACTGCATGAAATGTATTTTAAAGAGGAACGGATGACAAATTGGTAATAGAAATAGAAAAAGAGGGATGCAGAGGTGCATCAAAATACAACTCATCAACAAAGGTACTGTATAAGAGCAAGAACACTGTAAAATCCCCCCCAAAAACTGGATGAGCTCACATGACTTATGTTGCTAACTATTTTAGCAACAAACATACCTATTCATTTCAAAGGACAACATTCATGACTACATACACGTACATACAGATAGACACATCCAATCAATTATAAATAGTCAATCAATCCATCGCCAGGTTCAATACTTAAAATCCTTCATTCATCAAAAACAAACATGAGAAAACAGAAACGAAGTCCAGCTTCACTCTCTGTTATTAAACAACAGTTCCCTTTAGAGGTCCAGTAGTAATGTCTTAAAGGCTGACCTTTGATCCCTTAAAGAGAAGAAGGATCTCTGTCTGATCTGATTAGGGCTCTTATTGAGAGTCTACATGGACAAGGCCCAAAGGCCCCAGAACGAACAGAGCCAAAGTCATACACAAGGGACAGGACATGGGGCTATCAGCTCATTAGAGTCTCTGACTGTCCCCCTGTGAAAAAGACAAAAAAGGAAAACAGATATACTGTACATGTTCCACTCCCATTCCTTTTGTGATCTAATGTCTGAGTAGAAGGAATGGAGAGCTAGAAAAAAGAAAGAGAGAGTGAGAGAGAGGGAGTGAGAGAGACTCTGTGGCTGCTGTTGTAGGCAGCGGTGCATCAGATCCCCATCTGGGTTCCTGCGGATGCTGGGAGGTGATTGGCTGAGAGCTGACAAGCCAAGAAGCAGCCTCAGCCTCTCTTCCATCTGAAGGTGCGGAGGTGGAGTGTTTTTGAGCAGTAGCTCTCCCTCTCTGTCTCTCTCTGCTTTGCACCTCCTAGTCTGGTCTTCCCTGCATTGAGCAGAGGAAAGGGGGAGAGAGGGCTCAGTCTTGAGGTGGTTTGTTTTTTAACAGCAGCAGCAGCTTCCTCCTCCTGGTTTCCCTCCTCCTCTGGCTGGCTCTTGATGATACCTACTGGTCTCTCCCTTTGCCTGCGGCTGTCTCTTATTGGTGCAGCCCCCTGGTGGTGACCAGTGGTTTCAGTTTGATGACCCACTCCCCACTGGGGTTGGTGTTGTACAGGTCCAGGAGATGGGTCTCTGGGTCTAGGCAGTGTTCACCTATGGGACAGAACAGAACAACACAAGGCTGATTCAAAACTGAGGGACAGATTTTGTCATTTAACAATCAAACAGGCAAAGCATCAATACAGGACTAAGATCGAATCGTACTACACCGGCTCTGACACTCGTCGGATGTGGCAGGGCTTGCAAACTATTACAGACTACAAAGGGATGCACAACCGAGAGCTTCCCAGTGACACGAGCCTACCAGACGAGCTAAATAACTTCTATGATCGCTTCGAGGCAAGTAACACTGAAACATGCATGAGAGCATCAGCTGTTCCGGACAACTGTGTGATCACGCCCTCTGCAGCCGATGTGAGTAAGACCTTTAAACAGGTCAACATTCACAAGGCCGCAGGGCCAGACGTATTACCAGGACATGTAGTCCAAGCATACGCTGACCAACTGGCAAGTGTCTTCACTGACATTTTCAATCTCTCCCTGTGTGAGTCTGTAATACCAACCCGTTTCCAGCAGACCACCATAGTCCCTGTGCCCAAGAACACTAAGGTAACCTGCCTAAATGACTACTGACCCGTAGCACTCATGTCTGTAGCCATGAAAGGCTGGTCATGGCTCAAATCAACACCATTATCTCAGAAACCCTAGACCCACTCAAATTTGCATACCGCACCAACAGATCCACAGATTGTGCAATTTCTATTGCACTCCACACTGCCCTTTACCACCTGGACAAAAGGAACACCTATGTGAGTATGCTATTCATTGACTACAGCTCAGCGTTTCAACACAATAGTGCCCTCAAAACTCATCACTAAGCTAAGGACCCTGGGACTAAACACCTCCCTCTGCAACTGGATCCTGGACTTCCTGACAGGCCACCCCCAGGTGGTAAGGGTAGGTAACAACACATCCGCCACACTGATCCTCAACACAGGGGCCCCCTCAGTGGTGCGTGCTCAGTTCCCTCCTGTACTCTTCACTCATGACTGCACGGCCAGGCACAACTCCAACACCATCATTAAGTTTGCCGATGACACAACAGTGGTAGGCCTGATCACCGACAACGATGAGACAGCCTACAGCGAGGTGGTCAGAGACCTGACCGTGTGGTGCAAGGACAACAACCTCTCCCTCAACGTGATCAAGACAAAGGAGATGATTGTGGACTACAGGAAAAAGAGGACCGAGCACAGCCCCATTCTCATTGACGGGGCTGCAGTGGAGCAGGTTGAGAGCTTCAAGTTCCTTGGCGTCCACATCACCAACAACTAACATGGTCCAAGCACACCAAGACAGTCGTGAAGAGGGCACGACAAAACCTATTCCCCATCAGGAGACTGAAAAGGTTTGGCATGGGTCCTCAGATCCTCAAAAGGATTTAAAGCTGCACCATCGAGAGCATCCTGACGGGTTGCATCACTGCCTGGTATGGCAACTGCTCGGCCTCCGACCACAAGGCACTACAGAGGGTAGTGCGTACGGCCCAGTACATCACTGGGGCCAAGCTTCCTGCCATCCATGACCTCTATACCAGACGGTGTCAGAGAAAGGCCCTAAAAATGTTCAAAGACTCCAGCCACCCAAGTCATAGACTGTTCTCTCTGCTACTGCACAGCAAGTGGTACTGGAGCCCCAAGTCTAGGTCCAAGAGGCTTCTAAACAGCTTCTACCCCCAAGCCATAAGACTCCTGAGCATCTAATCAAATGGCTACTCAGACTATTTGCACTGCCCCCCTGGAACGCTGCTGCTACTCTCTGTTATTATCTGTGCATAGTCACTTTAATAACTCTACCTACATGTACATACTACTTCGATTACCTCGACACCGGTGCCCCCACACATTGACTCTGTACCGGTACCCCCTGTATATAGCCCTGCTATTGTTATTTACTGCTGCTCTTTAATCATACGTTATTCTTTCTTACTTTTTTTTAGGTATTTTCTTAAAACTGCATTGTTGGTTAAGGGCTTGTAAGTAAGCATTTCACTGTAAGGTCTACACGTGTTGTATTCGGCGCATGTGACAAATACAAATTTGATTTGATTTGATTTATACAGGTTACTGTCATTGAGATAAAATGTCTTCTGCAAGAGAGATGTTGAAAACAGTTTGAAACAGTGTTTTCTGCTTTACTGACAAAGCAGCTGACAACTTTGCCCCTGGTGCAATCATGTGAATGGTTAAGTTCCGTGAATGCACGTACAAAGGAAATAGTGTGTATGAGTGGTTCGGTCTGTGAGAGCACAGTATCATATAGTAGATACATGTGTAAGAATTTGTCTGCTCCGATAACTGCAGATGCACACAGATGGCTTGCTCTCCCCCCACCTGCTCCCCCCTCTCTCGGTCTCTCCCCCTCTCTATGCCCCTTCTCTGTATCCAGTTCATTGCGTAAGAACTGGCCAGCGCAATCAGTTCAATGAGCAGAAAGACATGCAAATGTCAGAGTCACTCATGTAATTTTCCAATGTGGCTCTCAGCCTGACAAGATAGCAAACTTGGATTCAATGCTATTTTAAATAATGTATTTAGCTGTGCTTGATTGAGCTTGCCTGTTGAAATTGAACCAATAGAAAGAAAGCAAACACTCAAAGTATTTCATAGAATTCAAATAGTATTTGAAGCCAGGTCTGGTAAATAGTCTCACTACGGAGCAAAGGCTTGTGTTGTGGTACCTACCGATATTTCCTCCCACTTCATAGATGGCACAGTCCGGGTGGGATACCGAACCGTTCCTATGATAAAGAACAAACAGATGCAATTGATTCTGTTAAACACCTTCAAAACTTCCACATTCTCCATTTTTACCCAGTGAGTAGGCAATGCAGTATTTCTGAAGCATTAGTTTTCTAAAATCGTGTGTTGGTCTATAGGGCTTTAAACTAAATACATTTGATTGATTGATTGATTGATTGATTGTAGTGTACTGTACCTCTTGGTGTTGTTGGAGCTGCAGAGGTCCCTGTGGAACTGAGCCAGCAGGTCTGAAGCCCTAGAGCTGATGTTAACCTGCACCTCCATGGTGCTGCTCATCAGATCTCCCACCTGGATCTTCACTGTACGACACGGCTGGTGGGGGGAGATGAGGGAGGGGAAAATAATCCAATCTTTCTGACATTTTACATTTGCATCATTTAGCAGTCATCCAGAGCGACATGCAGTCTTCTGCTTATTTTATTCACATCCTTTATATGGGTGACCTTCGTTGAGATTAAAAATCTCATTTACAAGTGACAAGGGCCCAGGGTCTTCTTCTCCCAACCAACTCCACAACAAACATCCTGGCCAGTTGAGAGCCTACCTCTGATGAGTTCTTGTCAGGTTTGTCCTTGCTGTCCTGGTGTATTTTCCTCAGCAGGTTCTTGATGCGTCGGTCGTAGAACTGGTACCTCCGGTTACGGTTCTCATTCAGTTTTCGCACCTGGCTCATCAGGAAGTTAGGGATCTATAAGGGAGAAGCAATTTCATGAATTCACCCGGTTCAGGTGTTTGACGGCATTTTCTTTACAGTAAGTGTGAGTTGCGTAACGTGAATCTACCACCCATCCTAGATGCAAAGGAGGAAGAAGATTACAACGATACTTGAATGTTGTGTTGTGTTTTGTTAGATGTTGGTGGTAGAGCCTGGAGGTCTTTAACTTACGGTCCAGAGCAAGTCCTGGTAGCGTATGAGGAGCCTCATGATGTCAGCAGCCTTCTCGGCCTGTCCCTTCTCCACCCCTGGCCCCCCGTCAGTGAGGCGGGAGGGCACGGCTTTGTGGAGGAACAGGTTAGGGGCCATGATGGTGGACACGGCCCACAGGTTCATACGGTTCCTCCTCTCTCTGGACACCACCTTACTCAGAAACTCCAACAGAGCCTGTCAACGTTGATATTTTGTCATTGTTGAGATTGTTATGGTTGGTTTGAATGGGGAATTTTCTCTGACATACACTGGATATTCCCTTCTGGGGAGCAATATAATTCTAATAAAAAAAACAATGTTCACATATTTTTTAAACCATCAAGGCAGGAGCTTAACAAACGTTTATACTTTAAACTGGATTAGATACGTTGAGTCATCCATTAAATGTGTCAGCTAAAAGTGGCCTAGATATGTGAAGGTATATACAGTTGAAGTCAGAAGTTTACATACCCCTTAGCCAAATACATTTAAACTCAGTTTTTCACAATTCCTGACATTTAATCCTAGTAAAAATTCCCTGTCTTAGGTCAGTTAGGTCTATTTTAAGAATGTGAAATGTCAGAATAATAGTTGAGAGAATGATTTATTTCAGCTTTTATTTCTTTCTTCACATTCCCAGTGGGTCAGAAGTTTACATACACTCAATTAGTATTTGGTAGCATTGCCTTTAAATTGTTTAACTTGGGTCAAACGTTTTGGGTAGCCTTCCACAAGCTTCCCACAATAAGTTGGGTGAATTTTGGCCCATTCCTCCTAACAGAGCTGGTGTAACTGAGTCAGGTTTGTAGGCCTCCTTGCTCGCACACACTTTTTCAGTTCTGCCCACAAATTTTCTATAGGTGTGAGGTCAGGGCTTCGTGATGGCCACTCCAATACCTTGACTTTGTTTGCCTTAAGCCATTTTGCCACAACTTTGGAAGTATGCTTGGGGTCATTGTCCATTTGGAAGACCCATTTGCGACCAAGCTTTAACTTGAGTTAGGATGGACACCTGTATCTTTGTAGTGACTGGGTGTATTGATTCACTATCCCAAGTGTAACTAAGAACTTCACCATGCTCAAAGGGATATTCAACGTCTGTTGAGGTGCCCTTCTTTGCAAGGCATTGGAAAACATCCCTGGTCTTTGTGGTTGAATCTGTGTTTGAAATTCAAAGCTTGAGTGAGGGACCTTACAGATAATTGTATGTGTGGGGTACAGAGATGAGGTAGTCATGAAAAAATTATATATGTGACTTGTTAAGCAAATGTTTACTCCTGAACTTATTTAGGCCTGCCATAACAAAAGGTGTGAATACTTATTGACTCAGGACATTTCAGCTTTTCTATTTTTTTCATTTGTAAAAATTTCTAAAAACATAATTCCACTTTGACATTATGGGGTATTGTATGTAGGCCAGTGACAGAAAATATATATTTAATCAATTTTAAATTCAGGCTGTAACATTTTTTTTTTTTTTTAAAGTCAACAAGTGTGAATACTTTCTGAAGACGCTGTAAGGGTGAAAGTTTAAGATGTGCATGACATTTCAAGTGCATCGCTATAGACATTTGGGTACCTCACGGAATAACTTAAGCCTACTACCTACTAAACCCTTTAGTAACCATTCTCTGGTTGAGTGCATGCAATCACAGTCCCGAGCCAATGTATTTATTAGGAGTTGACTGTATGAACAAATCTCTATTGCGCTTCCTCAGTTTGAAATCCATCAACATACCTTTAGTGTGTTTCTGTTGGGTTCAGGCAGAAGAAGAATGAGAAGGTTCAGAACATGTAGCTTCTGTTTCAGCTCAGGGATGTCTGGATAGGAGAGGACAGAGAATTACTATCAGTATGCTATTTCTGTAGAGCAAACAGAGGATGAGGTGTGAATGAACTGAACAGACAGAAATGTATGTATAAAACAACACAGAAAACAAACAACAGAAAGGCAGAGTGTGAATGAAGCATAATACTGTACATCTGAACTGTGGCCTGGCTGGTGTCGGGGTAATGACGCAGCTTCCGGCACACATGCAGTGTCAGCATAGGTTTGAATCTGACCTACTGCCCTTTGACACAGTCTCTCTCTCTCTATCTGTTCAATAAACTCAGAATATAATTTCATATACAGTTTCAGTCAAAAGTTAATACAAACTTACTCATTCAAGGGTTTTTCTTTATTTTTTACTATTTTCTACATTGTAGAATAATAGTGAAGACATCAAAACCATGAAATAACACATATGGAATCATGTAGTAACCAAAAAAGTGCTAAACAAATCAAAATATATTTTAGATTCTTCAAGGTAGCCACCCTTTGCCTTGATGACAGCTTTGCACACTCTTGGCATTCTCTCAACCATCTTCACCTGGAATGCTCTTTTAACAGTCTTGAAGTAGTTCCCACATATGCTAAGCACTTGTTGGCTGCTTTTCCTTCACACTGCGGTCCAACTCATCCCAAACCATCTCAATTGGGTTGAGGTCAGGTGATTGTGAAGGCCAGGTCATTCGATGCAGCACTCCATCACTCTCCTTCTTGGTCAAATAGCCCTTACACAGCCTGGAGGTGTGTTGGGTAATAGTCCTGTTGAAAAACAAATGATAGTCCCACTAAGCGCAAACCAGATGGGATGGCGTATCACTGCAGAATGCTGTGGTAGCCATGCTGGTTAAGTGTGCCTTGAATTCTAGAAAAATCACAGACAATGTCACCAGCAAAGCACCCCCACACCCCCACACCTCCTCCGTGCTTCACAGTGGGAACCACACATGCAGAAATCATCCATTCACCTACTCTGCGTCTCACAAAGACATGGCGGTTGGAACCAAAAATCTCAAATTTGGACTCATCAGACCAAATACAGATTTGCACCGGTCTAATGTCCATTGCTCGTGTTTCTTGGCTTTGCAGAAATTCGACCATGAAGGCCTGATTCACGCAGTCTCCTCTGAACAGTTGATATTGAGATGTGTCTGTTACTTGAACTCTGTGAAGCATTTATTTGGGCTGCAATCTGAAGTGCGGTTAACTCTAATGAACATATCCTCTGCAGCAGGTAACTCTTGGTCTTTCTTTCCTGTGACGGTCCTCATGAGAGCCAGTTTCATCATAGCGCTTGATGGTTTTTGCGACTGCACTTGAAGAAACTTTCCAAGTTCTTGAAATGTTCCACATGGACTGACCTTAATGTCTTAAAGTAATGATGGACTGTCGTTTCTCTTTGCTTATTTGAGCTGTTCTTGCCATAATATGGACTTGGCCTTTAATCAAATAGGGCTATCTTCTGTATACCACCCTTACGTTGTCACAACACAACTGATTGGCTCAAACGCATTAAGAAGGAAAGAAATTCCACAAATTAACTTTTAACAAGGCACATCTGTTAATTTAAATGCATTCATGGTGCTGGTTGAGAGGATGCCAAGAGTGTGCAAAGCTGTCATCAAAGCAAAGGGTGGCTACTTTGAAGAATCTCAAATATAAAATATTTTTTGATTTGTTAACCCTCCTGTTGTGTTCGTTTCATGTTTAATTAATTCTGTGTTCCCAGTCCAAAATCACCACCCCATTATAGCTGATTATAAATCCATAATAATACATATCTTATCACCTAATGTTGTGTTAGATCTTTTTATCAACTTAAGTTCTTGTGAACATTACAAGTTTTGAACTTCTATTTGCTATCTATGGCCTGTAGGCCTTATTGACCTGAGCTCATACAACTCATTTTTGAGTAAAAAAAAGCATAATGTATGGATTATTTTGACTATAACAAGTACTCAGATGAAACATACTGTATTGTGCTATTTATCACAGACTATTTTGTGTCAAAGTTTAACAAGGACTCTCTCCTCCTCACCATTGTCATGATCAAAGATATGATCAAGAGCCTCACATACAATATATTGTTTGGTCATTGTGCTGCCACAGAATGAATTGTGAGCAAGGCCTCAAAAAAGCTTTATATACCAGAGCTGTGAGAAAAGTTCTATATATTATTGAAACAATGTTGAGATTGTTTGTGAGAATGCCAGCAGGTGTGGTTCCTGTGGGGTAAAGATTCTATTGGGGAAAGGTTCCTGTGGGGGTTGCCATGGAAGCCAAGAATTGGAGTGAGGTGTGTGTGTGCTCAAACACACATGCATGTGGGGGTCTGGGAGAGGAAGTCTGTCCATCTGATTAACGGGCATGTGCCTGAACTCAATTGTAGTCTCACCCATTCATTTCTAATGACCAGTCATTTTTGACCGGGAACACCACAGGTGTTAAATAAATAAAGTTAAATAAAACACCCAAAATGTAATGAAAATCATCTAAATGTATTTTGTGTGTTCAGATGCCCTGTGTGGACAAAGTCATGGTTATGACAATCAGATTAAATGAACTACATTTTTCAGAGAGAAAATGTGTAAATCGGTCCAATTCGAATAGAACACAGCAGGAGGGTTAAACACTTTTTTGGTTACTACATGATTCCATATGTGTTATTTCATACAATGTAGGAAATAGTAAAAAATTAAGAAAAACCCTGGAATGAGCAGTTGTGTCCACACTTTTCACTGGTATTGTATATACACTGCTCAAAAATATAAAGGGAACACTTAAACAACACATCCTAGATCTGAATGAAAGAAATAATCTTATTAAATACTTTTTTCTTTACATAGTTGAATGTGCTGACAACAAAATCACACAAAAATAATCAATGGAAATCCAATTTATCAACCCATGGAGGTCTGGATTTGGAGTCACACTCAAAATTAAAGTGTAAAACCACACTACAGGCTGATCCAACTTTGATGTAATGTCCTTAAAACAAGTCAAAATGAGGCTCAGTAGTGTGTGTGGCCTCCACGTGCCTGTATGACCTCCCTACAATGCCTGGGCATGCTCCTGATGAGGTGGCGGATGGTCTCCTGAGGGATCTCCTCCCAGACCTGGACTAAAGCATCCACCAACTCCTGGACAGTCTGTGGTGCAACATGGCGTTGGTGGATGGAGCGAGACATGATGTCCCAGATGTGCTCAATTGGATTCAGGTCTGGGGAACGGGCGGGCCAGTCCATAGCATCAATGCCTTCCTCTTGCAGGAACTGCTGACACACTCCAGCCACATTAGGTCTAGCATTGTCTTGCATTAGGAGGAACCCAGGGCCAACCGCACCAGCATATGGTCTCACAAGGGGTCTGAGGATCTCATCTCGGTACCTAATGGCAGTCAGGCTACCTCTGGCGAGCACATGGAGGGCTGTGCGGCCCCCCAAAGAAATGCCACCCCACACCATGACTGACCCACCGCCAAACCGGTCATGCTGGAGGATGTTGCAGGCAGCAGAACGTTCTCCACGGCGTCTCCAGACTCTGTCACGTCTGTCACGTGCTCAGTGTGAACCTGCTTTCATCTGTGAAGAGCACAGGGCGCCAGTGGCGAATTTGCCAATCTTGGTGTTCTCTGGCAAATGCCAAACGTCCTGCACGGTGTTGGGCTGTAAGCACAACCCCCACCTGTGGACGTCGGGCCCTCATACCACCCTCATGGAGTCTGTTTCTGACCGTTTAAGCAGACACATGCACATTTGTGGCCTGCTGGAGGTCATTTTGCAGGGCTCTGGCAGTGCTCCTCCTGCTCCTCCTTGCACAAAGGCGGAGGTAGCGGACCTGCTGCTGGGTTGTTGCCCTCCTACGGCCTCCTCCACGTATCCTGATGTACTGGCCTGTCTCCTGGTAGCGCCTCCATGTTCTGGACACTACGCTGACAGACACAGCAAACCTTCTTGCCACAGCTCGCATTGATGAACCATCCTGGATGAGCTGCACTACCTGAGCCACTTGTGTGGGTTGTAGACTCCGTCTCATGCTACCACTAGAGTGAAAGCACCGCCAGCATTCAAAAGTGACCAAAACATCAGCCAGGAAGCATAGGAACTGAGAAGTGGTCTGTGGTCTCCACCTGCAGAACCACTCCTTTATTGGGGGTGTCTTGCTTATTGCCTATAATTTCCACCTGTTGTCTATTCCATTTGCACAACAGCATGTGAAATGTATTGTCAATCAGTGTTGCTTCCTAAGTGGACAGTTTGATTTCACAGAAGTGTGATTGACTTGGAGTTACATTGTGTTGTTTAAGTGTTCCCTTTATTTTTTGGAGCAGTGTGTATATATATATATATATATATATTTTTTATATATATATTTTTTTTTAAATAAATAGATCTGAACTCTAATTTCCTCTCCTTTAGCTCAACAATGATCTGATCTGCAGATAAAGAGGTGTCTAAAAATGATAAAGATTCACCTCACAAGCTAAAGGCCTAGCTAGTCATCATCAATCAGGTCGTTATTTATTTTGGTAGTCTATCATTACATCATTTCTTTAATGACATGAAATGGTACAGGAAGCAATTGCATTATTAGCACATTACATTAGAACAGCTTCAAGGCTATTAAGTTGTTTATCTTCTCTTAGACCTTTAAGTACTAAGTACAAAAGAGATAAGTGTTTTTATATTCCGCTATCGATACAGTAATAAAGACTTAGGTAATTATGTTTCATGCTTAGATAGCTATGACCATGCACACTACGGGTTGGGTGACTGAGCATGCAGGGTTATATTCCGCTGTCGATACAGTAATGACACTCAGACACGTTGCCATGGTATATGCACGGTATGCAGGTCTGTGAAGGCCTGAGTAATCACAGGCTACATCATGATGATCGTGTTACTCTGACTAACTGATGACCGATGAATCAGCACACGTCTTGGTGCACATGGAGTTGATGCCGTGTATGAAATTCCTTGCATGAGAGGAACAAGCTGGTGTATGGTTTGTTGTTGCTCTGGCTCACCCCTGACAGCGCTGAATGTGTTGAGGTGCTCTGTGGTGAGCAGTGGAGAAGGCAGCTCTCTAATAAACTTCTTCACTAACGCTGCAGCATCGTTAGGGCTGACCTCTTCCCAACTGAATCCTCCACTGTAGAAGTTCTGCTCCAGATCCTGCTGCAACTTCTAATAAAAAAATGGGACAAAACAGACAAGATTCAGTAAACAATAGGTGTAGTTCTGTGTGCTATTTTCTCAGTCATATTCCTTCCTTCAATATGAATACTCAGAATATGCCATGGCCAAGAAAGGGACAGGAAGGATATGAATGATTGTGAAAAAAGTGTCTGTTCATTCTGAAATGATCTCACCTTGATTCTGGACTGAGAGCCTGGAACCCGCAGAATGCCTTCTGAGTCTACTCCTCTCTTCTCCAGAAAAGAGAGCAGCTGTAGAGGAGAGAGAGAAATAGAAATAAACCTAAGAACAACAGCAGTCATGCAGGTCATCATGCTCTTGCATAGGTTTTCAATATACAGTAGATACTAGAAATGGGATGATGTTAAATAGAGCTGTTTAGCTTACCGCCTGCAGGATGAGAGGAGTGGTGGCAGTGGGCTTGACTTTCTGATCATTCTCCAACAGCGTGGCCAGGGGAACCCCATACAGGGCGCTCTCTTTGAATGAGAGAGCGAGAGAAAGGTTAGCATTGCAATCCTATACAACTTTGCATTCTCCTAGGGCTTGACACATGCGTTTAGCAGCAGAGACAGGAGAGGCATGTGGTGTGCATGCGTTCATGTCATGTTACAGGCAGTTCACATACCTAGTATCTTCCTCTTGCAGGTTTTGTGTCTCTTCACGTCGAGCTCCAGTAGGTCGCAGAGCGCTGTCATTTCGATGAGGGCCAGCTGACGAACTTTCTTCATGTCCTGATTGGACAGGTCCTGGATACGAGTCACACCCAGACGACACTGAGGGCAGGTCATCCTCTGTATGTGTGTGTGTGGGGGGGATAGAGAATGTAAGCAAGGGATCAGAAACAACAGTTTGTTTTTGTTAAACATCTCTACATTTTTTCCTCTCTCTCTCTCTGTATGCAATGCCTATAACTCAAAGAATGAAAACAAAGATATTGTTGGCCTTGTGTGTTTACTTGTGTGTTTACTTAATGAGTTCCATTTAAATTGCTCCTTCTGTGTCTCACTACAGGTAATGCCTCGTAGGGGAGGAGTCTCAGGAAGATCCCCCTGGTGATTGATATATGCCATTACTGTGGTGTTGTCTGATCTGACCAGGATACGGGCTCCCGAGTGGCACAGTGGTCTAAGGCACTGCATCTCCGTGCTTGAGGTGTCACTACAGACACCCTGGTTTGAATCCAGGCTGTATCACAACTGGTGGTGATTGGGAGTCCCATAGGGCGGCGCATAATTGGCCCTGTGTCGTACGGGTTTGGCCAGTGTAGGCTGTCATTGTAAATAATAATTTGTTCTTAACTGACTTGATTAGTTAAATAAAGATCAAATAAAAATTCCCCTCCAAGTAGGGCAGGGGTGCCAGGTGAACTGTCCTGAGCTCCAGCACATTGATCTGCTTGCCACTCCATGGGGAGCTCCAGTCTGCTTGCTGCCATGCCTCTGAAGACTGCCCCCAACCTGCTAGCAAGTCATTGGTGCACACTAGCTCCCTGTGGTGGACTCTGTTCAGTGTTACTCCCTCTAACAGGTAGGAGTGACAGTGCCATTTCAACAGAGTCCTCACACATGCAATTTTTGCTGACAATGTCTGTGTTGTCTCTGGTATAGATGGTGAGATTGGAACCATCGCTGGAGTGGCCTGATGTGAAGAAGGCCCAGCGGAATCAACAGAGAAGCCGACATGAGTAGGCCAAGTAACTTTAATACGGACACGGCTTGTCTTTGTAGGCCTGTATCTTCTCCAATCTCACCTGAGGTAGACGTGCTATCATAAGAGTTGAGTCGATCAACAGGTCTTCTCCCTGTTTAGGGTGAGGCACAGGTCTTGAATGAGCTTCAAGATTATCTTTGTGTCTGCTGTAGCTTGCTCTCTTGAGTGAGCACACACCAGCCAGTTGTCCAGGTAGTTCAGCACTAGAATGCCCTAGAACATGACTGAGTCCATCCACTTTGTGAACGGACGCGGCAACAGTGAGAGGCCGAACGGGAGGACATTAAATTCGTAAAACACTCCTTTGAAGGCAAACCGGAGGTACTTTCATTGATCTCGAAGAACAGGAATGTGAAGTACACATCCTTCAGGTCAAGCGTGGTAAACCATTGGCCGCTCTAGACTGCCTGATACCCGCGCTGGCGTGACCATCTTAAACTTGAGCTCCTTTAAACATTTGTTGAGGCCGTGCAGGACCAGGATCAGCCAAAAGCTGTCATCCTTTTTTGGAACTATGAAATACGTGGAGTAGAACCCATTTAGCTGTTCTAGCGGCTCTACCTTTCTGATTGCATCCTTGCTCAGGAGCAAGGCTATCTCCAACCGGAGCGCATCCTACCTCACCCCATTTGCCACCGAGGTGACCCAGATGCCTCTGTAGGACGGTGGTCGGCATTGGAACTGGAGTTTGTATCCCCCCAGGACGAGACAGCCAAGGCAGATCGCGAGCACCTCAGGAGGAATTACAGGGCCCATCCTCCTTAGCCGTGTGCCGCTTCATGTAAGGGTGGTCATGACGCCTGTGCTTGTGCTGTCGGGGTGCAAAATGCCGGTTCCCATTTTTCTTCCCTCATACATAGTTTATCTAGCACCCATTTTCTTTGTCCCAATTCTATGATCTGGTCCATGAGATGGCATTAAGACAGGCTAGATGACGCTAGTTGTAACTGGACACAAGTAGCCCCCAAGCTAAAGCTCTCCCCTCTGTACCACTTTAGGTTCAAGCCAAGGCTGGTCAGGTAAAATTCAGTCGCCACCAAGCACTGTTCCCACACCATGCTTACAGCACTTTACCTCCAGAAATATAATGCTCTTTTTCCCCCTTGCCAAAGGGTACAGAGCCTTGTGATTTCTATAGGGAGTGACTCTCTATAAAAGCCGCCAGAGGGTGCAACCAGACCGGCTTAGGGGCCTGTCCACAGCTGCAGAGAGGATCAGGGCACAGCTCACATAGTGCCTGGCCCTGCCCCCTCTCATGCAGATGACAGATTTTTCCCTCGCCCACTGCTTCTGATTTTCTAGAGTCCTATCCCCCAGGCAGTGACCAATCGTTTGTGCCCGCTGTTTACTGTTTGGTCCATCTGTCACTTACATGCATCAGAAATGTGACATCCGTAAGAAGGAGGGAGTAGCCTTGAACTTCTGTATACCCCGCAGACCCAGGCCCCATGGGAAAAAACTAAGAATTCAATTTCTTTGCTCCATTCTAGAGGTACTCTGCTTTCTACAGGACCTTTTGGACAATGGAATAGCCTTTTTTTCATTATAAAGGTGTATTTGGCTGCCATCTCTCCCTGATCTGTCGTTTTATGAAGGTCAAGTGTCGCCTACGTCTAATACACAACAGCTGGTATCCATCCTGGTATCTTTCTGTTATGCTTGAGGCCATTTCACAGCCGCCGTTCGAGCCGCTGGAATGCGTGGAAATTTGATTTCTCTTGTTTAACTCCACATTACTATTAACCATTACAACCGGGTAGGAGAGCTGCACACATTGTCAGCCCACCACTCATGTCTGTGCTTTGCCCCAGGCTTATCCAAGGTTACATTACAACCTAACCTCGCTTTTGTGCCTAAAGTCAGTCGTGCTTATAATCGCCTCACTTTGGAGCTGTTGGCCTTTCATCTAACACACTTCTCCTCCATGGAGGTAAGAGCATTTCCACCTCTTGTGTCCAGTGCATGCGTTGCATGTCTACAGTTGAAGTGGGAAGTTTACATAAACTTAGGTTGGTGTCATTAAAACTCGTTTTTCAACCACTCCACAAATTTCTTGACTTGATTTCAAGACCCCAGAAAAAAACTGTAGACCTTCACAAGTCTGGTTCATCCTTGGGAGCAATTTCCAAACGCCTGAAGGTACCATGTTCATCTGTACAAACAATAGTATGCAAGTATTAACACCATGGGACTACGCAGCCGTCATACCGCTCAGGAAGGAGACGTGTTCTGTCTCCTAGAGATGAACGTACTTTGGTGTGAAAAGTGCAAATCAATCCCAGAACAACAGCAAAGGACTTTGTGAAGATTCTGGAGGAAACCGGTACAAAAGTATCAATATCCACAGTAAAACGAATCCTGTATCGCCATAACCTGAAAGGCCGCTCAGAAGGAAGAAGCCACTGCTCCAAAACCGCCATATAAAAGCCAGACTACGGTTTGCAACTGCACATGGGGACAAAGATCGTACTTTTTGGAGAAATGTCCTCTGGTCTGATGAAACAAAAATAGAACTGTTTGGCCATAATGACCATCGTTATTTTTGGAGGAAAACGGGGGAGGCTTGCAACCTGAAGAACACCATCTCAACCGTGAAGCACGGGGGTGGCAGCATCATGTTGTGGGGGTGATTTGCTGCAGGAGGGACTGGTGCACTTCACAAAATAGATGGCAACATGAGGATGGAAAATTTGGTGGATATATTGAAGCAACATCTCAAGACATCAGTCAGGAAGTTAAAGCTTGGTCACAAATGGGTCTTCCAAATGGACAATGACCCCAAATGGGTCTTCCAAATGGACAACTTTGGAAGCATACTTCCAAAGTTGTGGCAAAATGGCTTAAGGACAACAAAGTCAAGGTATTGGAGTGGCCATCACAAAGCCCTGACCTCCTTCCTATGGAAAATGTGTGGGAAGAACTGAAAAAGCATATGCGAGCAAGGAGGCCTATAAACCTGACTCAGTTACACCAGCTCTGCCAGGAGGAATGGGACAAAATTCACTCAACTTATTGTGGGAAGCTTGTGGAAGGCTACCTGAAACGTTTGACCCAAGTAAAACAATTTAAAGGCAATGCTACCAAATATTAATTGAGTGTATGTAAACTCCTGACCCACTGGGAATGTGATGAAAGAAATAAAAGCTGGAATAAATCATTCTCTCTACTATTATTCTGACATTTCACATTCTTAAAATAAAGTGGTGATCCTAACTGACCTATGACAGGGAATTTTTACTAGGATTAAAATGATTAAATGTCAGGAATTGTGAAAAACTGAGTTTAAATGTATTTGGCTAAGGTGTATGTAAACTTCCGACTTCAACTGTAGATGGACAGGACGATAGCCCTACAAAAGAGCGATCAGCTCTGTCTCTTGGGCACCTCCCCACGCAGGGAGACCCATTTCTCACCGGCGTTTATCCAATTGGATAGTGGAGGCAATTATAGTGGCATAGAATAGCAAGGGTTTACCACCTCCGGAGATACTGAGGGCTCACTCCACCAGAGGTATGGCTGCATCATGGGCATTGTTCAAAGGTGTCTCTGTTCAAAAGGTCTGTAATGACGCATGTTGGGGAACTTCATGAGGTTCTACCGACAACGTCACTGCGCCTTCGTTAACGCACATGGAGCTTAGTGTCGGAACTTCTGAGGGTTGATCCTGTCTAGACTTGGCTTCGGAGAGTATGTGAGCACTAAGGGAGTTGGTTATATCCCCATAGTGAGACAACGAACAAGTAATTGAATTAGAATTTAAGGTTACTTAATGTAACCCCGGTTCTATGACATTATGAGTGAGGTGTCTCACTGCGTTTCCCTTCACGCTCTGCGTGAGAAAGACAAATATGTACTTAGAAGTGAAGATGTACATAAAACCATCATTTCTTTGTCTTATACTAAATAATTCATTCTAACAGTTCCTAACACTGTTATCTAACATACTGTACAGGGGGATTAACCCAAGAAGTGTTTTTCCGTGTGAGTTTCAGTGCTCTCAATGATGTAAGGCGACACCAGTGTGTGAAGATAGAGAAAGTGCGATGAAGTTGCCCAGAGAAATCGAAAGAGAGACAGAGAGAGAGCGAGAGAAAGAGAGAGAGAGAGAGTCTCTTACAGGCAGTGTGCCGTCCTCCTTCCTCTTCCGGCCGTTGTTCTGTATCGGTGGCAGCATGGCCTGTTTCAACAAGATGGCCGCCTGTTCACAGTACGCCACGTCTGTGATGAAGATATCCTCTTTAGGATCACCTCCATGCTGCTGCTGCTGCTCCAAGCTGACCTCTGGCAAACATACACATGTTGATGTGTTAATGAATGTGTACAAAAATATATAAAAATGATGTTTATTGTCACAGAATGTTCTCTCTGCTACTGCATGGGAAGCAGTACCAGAGCGCCAAGTCTAGGTCCAAAAGGCTCTTTAACAGCTTCTAACCCCTTCCCATAAGACTGCTGAACAGTTAATGAAATGGCTACCCAGATTATTTGCTTAACTCTTATTTTTCTTAAAACTGCATTGTTGGTTAAAGGCTTGTAAGTAAACATTTCAGGCAAAGGTCTACACCTGTTGTATTCGGTGCACGTGACCAATAAAACTGGATTCAATATGACAGTGAAATGTGTTGTTTTACAGGGTCAGCCATAATAGTACAACGTCTCTGGAGCAAATTAGGGTTAAGTGCCATGCTCAAGGGGTACATCGACACATCTTTCACCTTGTCAGCTCGGGTATTCGAACCAGCAACCTTTCAGTTACTGACCCAACGCTCTAACCACTGGAATACCTGTCGCCCTAATAGTGTGCCTCATAGTAGTCATAATGGTTAGCATAATGGAGCTATCTGAGGTAATACAACACAAGTAAATGTTCGCTCAATGCATGCTGATCCCAAAGGTGATCTTAAATTAAGTTGAGTTTATTTTGGCTAGCAAGGCCAGCTGGTCTGGGGAGAGAGAGTTCAGGATTCATCTGAACCAATTAGAACAGAGGATGTGGAGTAGAAATGTAGAGCCAGCTGATACCTTGTAGTAGGGTCTTGGTGATAGTCTCCATGCTGTCCTCTGGTATAGATGATATAGATGCGCTAGGTTCTATAGGCTCAGGGTCGTGAGACTCTGGTAGAGGCGTCTGCACGGGGAGGATAGAAGGCATCAATCAGAAACAACGGGGTTGAAAAGCTACTGTAATAGTTGATTTGATTTGTTGTTGTTGTTTTTATATACAATTGTGGCCTACACTTAAGAAAATACAAATCCCAGAGAGGATAACACGTGAAAGCATTAAACAACACTTATTTCCATTGTGGTCCTAGCTGTCCTTTTGCATAATTTCACTGTCAGATGAATGGGAGCAGGGAGAGAGAAGAGGTGTTTTCTAGTGTTAAATAACTGATATGATCAGAGGAACAGCAGTTCTATTCCCATCTCGGGGCTGCTCAGAGACGTGATTTCCCTTTATTCTGATAGGTCAGCTGTCTTTCTTAATAGAGTCAGTTACAACTGTTCTGCTCCTTTGAGAATGGACACCAGTGGAATGAATGAATTAGACTTTTTAACAAAAGAGATTCTCTAAGGTGTTTAGCATTTTTTTCATCTTTGTTGATGTGTACTTGACTCAGCAGTGGCTGCTGGTGCAAAATCAAAGAATAAAAGACTGATTGAATGGCGCAGGTGGAGATGGCTGCCGTTTTACGGGCTCTTAACCAACTGTGCTATTGTGTGTGTGTTTTCACGTTATTTGTAACTTATTTTGAACATAATGTTTCTGCCACCGTCTCTTATGACCGAAAAGAGCTTCTGGATATCAGGACAGCAACTACTCACCTCGTACTGGACAAAGATTTTTTCTTTAACGAGAAATGCAAAGGATTTACTTCAGACACTCGACAAGGCCAACATCCCCGTCATTCGCAGGAGAAAGAGACTGAGATATCAGGGACGTAGGTCGGGGTGCCTTGTAAGGATCCAACGACTAGTGGGTAATCTACCATCAGTCCTATTAGCCAACATACAATCATTGGAAAATAAAATAGACGAGCTACGATCAAGAATATCCTACCAACGGGACATTAAAAACTGTAATATCTTATTTTTCACCGAGTCGTGGATGAACGACGACATGGATAAAATACAGCTGGCTGGTTTTACGCTGTATTGACAAGATAGAACAGCTGCCTCCGGTAAGACAAGGGGTGGCGGTCTGTGTATATTTGTAAACAACAGCTGGTAAACAAAATCTAACATTAAGGACGTCTCGAGGTTTTGCTCGCCTGAGGTAGAGTATCTCATGATGAGCTGTAGACCACACTATTTACCAAGAGAGTTTATCTATATTTTTCGTAGCTGTCTATTTACCCCCCTAAACCGATGCTGGCACTAAGTCCGCACTCAGTGAGCTGTATAAGGCCATAAGCAAAGAGGAAAATGCTCACCCAGAGGCGGCGCTCCTAGTGGCCCGGGACTTTAATGCAGGGAAACTTAAATCCGTTTTAACGCATTTCCACCAGCATGTTAAATGTGTAACCAGAGGGGAAAAAAAACTCTAGAGAGACACATGCAAAGCTCTCCCTCACCCTCCATCTGGCAAATCTGACCATAATTCTATCCTCCTGATTCCTACTTACAAGTAAAAACCAAAGCAGGATTCACCAGTGACTCGGTCAATAAAGAAGTGGTCAGATGACAAAGATGCTAAGCTACAAGAATGTTTTGCTAGCACAGAGTGGAATATGTTCCGGCATTCTTTCGATGGCATTGAGGAGTACATCACATCAGTCACTGGCTTCATCAATAAGTGAATCGATGATGTCGTCCCCACAGTGATTGTACGTACATACCCCAACCAGAAGCCATGGATTACAGGCAACATTCGCACTGAGCTAAAGGATAGAGCTGCCACTTTCAAGGAGCGGGACTCTAACCTGGAGGCTTAAAAGAAATCACACTATGCCCTCAGACGAACCATCAAGCAGGCAAAGCGTCAATACAGCACTAAGATTGAATCGTGCTACACTGGCTACGACGCTCGTCGGATGTGGCAGGGCTTGCAAACTATTACAGACTACAAAGGGAAGCACAGCTGCGAGCTGCCCAGTGACATGAGCCTACCAGATGAGCTAAATTACTTCTATGCTCACTTCGAGGCAAGCACCACTGAAGCATGCTGACGACTGTGTGATTACGCTCCCCGTAGCCAATGTGAGAAAGACCTTTAAACAGGTCAACATTCACAAGGCCGCAGGGCCAGATGGATTACCGTGACCTGTACTCCGAACATGCGCTGACCAATTGGCAAGTGTCTTCACTAATATTTTCAACCTGTCCCTGACTGAGTCTGTAATACCAACATGTTTCAAGCAGACCACCATAGTCCCTGTGCCCAAGAACACTAAGGTAACCTGCCTAAATGTCGACCAACCTGTAGCACTCACGTCTGTAGCCGTTAAGTGCTTTGAAAGGTTGGTCATAGCTCACATCAACATCGTTATCCCATTATCCCAGAAACTCTAGACCCACTCCAATTTGAATACCGCCCCAACAGATCCACAGATGATGCAATCTCTATTGCACTCAACACTGCCCTTTCCCATCTGGAAAAAAGCAACACCTATGTGAGAATGCTATTCATTGACTACAGCTCAGCGTTCAACACAATAGTGTCCTCAAAGCTCATCAATAAACTAAGGACCCTGGGACTAAACACCTGCCCTCTCCAACTGGATCCTGGACTTCCTGACAGGCCACCCCCAGGTGGTAAGGGTTGGAAACAACACATCTGCCACGCTGATCCTCAACAAGGGGGCCCCTCAGGGGTGCGTGCTCAGTCCCCTCCTGTGCTCCCTATTCACCCATGACTGCATGGCCAGGCACAACGCCAACACCATCATTAAGTTTGCATACGACACAACAGTGGTAGGCCTGATCACCGACAACGATGAGACAGCCTATAGGGAGGAGGTCAGAGACCTGACCATGTGGTGCAAGGACAACAACCTCTCCCTCAATGTGATCAAGACAAAGGAGATGATTGTGGACTACAGGAAAAGGAGGACCGAGCACGCCCCCATTCTCATCGACGGAGCTTTAATGGAGCAGGTTGAGAGCTTCAAGTTCCTTGGTGTCCACATCACCAACAAACTAACATGGTTCAAGCCAGAGGTGTGGACTTGAGTCACATGACTTGGACTCAAGGCAGACTCGAGTCACAAATATAATGTCTCGACTTTGACTTAAACACCAATGACTCGTGACTTGACTTGGACTTGAGCCTTATGACTCGACCTGACTTGATACCCTCCCCATACCCAAATATAAAAAATTATGCTATTAAAAAGTGTGCAGCGCATCAACTCTTCATTTAACTAATTACAGTTTGAATCGGACAGCAGCCAATCAAATTGTGCGTGGCAGTGCATAGGAACGTCGGCGGGTGAATTCAGATGGAGCCTTTGGAATGATGATACACAAAATTATTATTTTCGGATATAAAGACGACGCTGTATCAACAAAAAACGTATTGCAACTTGCAAAACATGCGGGAAGAAAATTACAGACAGAGGCGCAACAATTTACAACTTTGTTCGACATTTGAAGCTGCACAAAGAACGATGGGGGGGGGGGGTCTTTCTCATGGCTACCCATGTATTTCCATGGAAATATAATTTTAGTAAGTAATCAATATATAGATATTTTAAGTATTCATAATTTGTGTAAATGTAATATACTAACTATTACTCTTGTTAAACATGAAATGGTATTACATTTGGTGAAGAGCACATTATGACTTGTTTAGGACTCGAAACTCAAAGTTTAGGACTTGAGACTTGACTTGATACTTGACGGTCTTGACTTGAGACTTGACTCGGACTTGCCTGTCTTGACTTGGGACTTGACTTGGGACTTGAGTGCTAAGATTTGAGACTTACTTATGACTTGTAAAACAATGACTTGGTCCCGCCTCTGGTCCAAGCACACAAGGACAGTCATGAAGAGGGCACGACAAAACCTATTCCCCCTCAGGAGACTGAAAATATTTAGCATGGGTCCTCAGATCCTCAAAAGGTTCTACAGCTGCACCATCGAGAGCATCCTGACGGGTTGCATCACTGCCTGGTATGGCAACTGCTCGACTTCTGACCACAAGGCACTACAGAGGGTAATGCGTACGGCCCTGTACATCACTGGGGCCAAGCCTCCTGCCATCCTGGACCTCTATACCAGGCGGTGTCAGAGGAAGACTCTAAAAATTGGCAAAGACTCCAGCCACCCTAGTCATAGATTGTTCTCTCTGCTTCCGCACGGTGGTACCGAAGCGCCAAGTCTAGATCCAAAAGGCTTCTTAACAGCTTCTACCCCAAGCCATAAGACTCCTGAACAGCTAATCAAATGGCTACCCAGACTATTTGCATGTCCCCCCCAACCACTTATTTTACGCTGCTGCTGCTCTCTAGTTATTATCTATGCATATTCACTTTAAATCTACCTACATGTACATATTACCTCAATTACCTCAACTAACCTGTGCCCCCGCACATTGACTCTGACCCAGTACCCCTGTATATAGCCTCGCTACTTTTATTTTACTGCTGCTCTTTAACTATTTGTTGTTTTAATTTTTTATTTTTTTTTTACTTAACACTTATTTTTCTATCTAACTGCATCGTTGGTTACGGGCTTGTAAAGTAAGCATTTCACCTGTTGTATTCGACAAATAATATTTGATTTGATAGAATACATCGAATTTTATGTGTGTGTATTTGTTTTGTTTCAGCTGCTTGTACAGGAAATCCGTCATGTTATCACAGGAAAGAGAAACATGTTATCACAGGGAACAGAAAAGCTACGGTTTGATTGCACCTTGATTGAACAGAGCAAGTACCAAAAAAATGTGTCACATAGTCACACAGCCACCTGGCTGTACCATATCAGTGTGAAAGTAAGTGGTCAGTCTGACCTGAGCGATGGAGGAGGGTGATGAGCTAAAGACATCCCTGACGTCACGCGGCGGGGGTTTGTTCCTCTTCCTCAGGGACAGGGTGTAGGAATCGAGCCTCCTCTGGACGGCTGCGGCCTGCGTACGGGTCAGAGTGGACAGTAGGATGGCCTGGTCAACATCCTGGTCTTCCCTGTCCTGTTCCCGGTCTCTGTCTCTGTCTGGTCTCTGCTGCTGCTGTCTTATCAGAGTGGACAGACCTGCATCCTGGAGCCACTGCTCCTCTTGCTCCCCCTCTGAAACACATAATACAATAGGATTTTATTAAATAAACCTATTAGCTATTGCTCTCCCTCTGAAACACATAACAGCTTCATTACAGAGACTATACATACTGCATGCTTCTGTACGTGTGTGTGTGCTTGCCTGCATGCATCTGTGTGTGCATAAGTGCTTGCATGCATGCTTTTGTGACTGTCCATATTATACTATCACTTGCAGCTCCATGCATAACATATCTACCGTCTGAGGAATGACTAAAACTGTATATTTTAGAGGGAGAGTACATTGCAATATTGCACATAATATTGTCGTTCCATGTATAGCAGACACACGTGGTTCAACACAACACAACTCGCTAAAAAAACAACAGGCACCCAGGTAACCAACCGATTTTCATTGTTTACGTTGAAACAATAGGCCTGTGGAGGTAATTGACTGACTGACACTAGTGCTGTGTCTCTGTGCTTACCTTCAGAGTGTCTGGAGTCTCGACTGGCGCTGTCAGTGTCAAGGTCAATGTAACCGCTATCTTGGCTGCGTATGGTCTCCACCTCACTCCAGAAGGAGTCCAGGCACAGTTTGTCAGGGTGCTGTTGTTGTGGTTCCTGGTGGGACGCTGTACATTTGTCCTGTGTGTGTTCAGCTGCAGCTTGGTCCTGGTAGCTTGGCCTGGCCCAAGGCTTACCGTTCATCTCGGAGGGACTGGGGCTCCTGACAACCAGATCGACAGGAAGAAACAATAATAACATATCAGAGATAAACAGAGAGAGGAGAATAAAATTGAGAGAGAGACAGGGAGGATCCAGATTCCAGAGAGATGGAGAGATAAAAGCTGGAGGAGGGATGCATGGAGGGAGGGAAGGAAGTAGAAGAGAGAGCGTGGACTGGACACAAAGACTCAGATTTCCATTGTTCTCAAGAATAGTCCCGCAGGCGTGATGCTGTGTGTGACCCCTAGATGTCACTGTGGCGCTATTTCCACCAAGCTTTTCTCTCATTTAGATCAATGTAGTCAAAATGAGATGGAATCATCCACTGATTGTGATGGCATAATGTGTATCGACATGAATTCCAGATATATAGTCAAGAGTTGCATAGTGTTCTAAGCATGGTTGACATAATTAATCCCTAGACAATATGACATATCAGTCTTATACCCACCCCCCACCCCCTTAAAAAAATGTTTTGCTTTTCCTACCAGCACCGACTTATTCAGGAAAAATGTACTTGCTACGACCGTGATATGTGGTTGTCTCACCTAGCTTTCTTTAGATAGGATTCAGAGGGAAATCCCTTGACTAATAATAGTGATAGTAGTTCCAGTCTGCTGTTCATGTGTACAGTGTAATGTAGCTGACAGGTAGTTATTATTGCTCATTACTAGTCAACTGAGAAACAAGGACAAGGCCCAAGGCGACTTCATAATGACTGCATTGAATGTCTACCTGTGTCTCCACTGTAAGTAAGTTGTTGACTCACAGAACTGAAGTGTAATTTCAGTTCTGTCAAAACTCACTTTCCCAGTCAGCAAAGAAGTATCTCGGAGATTCCTATGCACGATATCATGTCTGTTTGATGGCTTACTAATAACATACTGTGTGTGTACATTCTTAAAGGGATTAGGACTTTCACTTGAGTCATTTTGAGGAGCGTGCAAGTCATTTACAGACAGTACTGGCAGTGTCTTAATAGCCATATCCTGCTATTTGGATTTGTCAAGTGGGTCCAAAAACCAAACAGCTTGGTTTCTCCTCTTGATACTCAATGGGGACTATTGATATAACTGTCTAACTCAGCCCTATGACATGCTAAACTAGGCTGAACCCTTTAAAGACATGGTAAAGTCTACTACACCTGTTGTATTCAGCACATGTGACAAATACAATTTGATTTGAAGTTGGTTTCCTTTATTTCTTCAGTTACCTGTATGCGCTATTGATAACATTTAATCCACAATCATTTTTTTGCAACTATTGGTCCTCTGTGGCTAAATTTTGCTCTTTGGTGTATTTTGAACATTGAGATAAAAAAAATATATATATATAATTAAAAACATTATGTAAATATTTTTGGGGCCTCTTGGACCCAGCCCCTGACTCACACAATTTACCAGTCAAATTAGTATGCTGTTTTTATCATATTTATTTATTAAATCAGTTACCCAATCAAGGCAGCCCCCCACCCCACCAGTTACCCACTTGTGCCCCCTACCTCCTCTCCACAGCATCAAGAGCAGGCGGTCTACATTCATTAAGCTGTCTACATTCATTCAGAGAGCGCTCCTGAATCTTCCTGTGGTTGGCGGTTGCAATAAAAAACAACAAAAAATGTTATATATATATATATATATATATATGGTACCAGTCAAAAATTTTGACATACCTACTCATTCCAGGGTTTTTTTTTCTTTCTTTTTACTATTTTTTACCTTTTAGAATAATAATGAAGACGTCAAAACTATGAAATAACACATGGAATCATGTAATAACCAAAAAAGTGTTAAACAAATCAAAATGTATTTTATATTTAAAATTCTTCAAAGTGGCCACATTGATGACGATCACCCTTTTTTAACGAATATTATTATTATTTTATTATTTTCTTGCTGCCTCTTGGGCCCTGTTCCAAGGCATTTCAGCCCCGGTAAGCCCCTGCATTAACCAGGCCCTGTATAAAGGGGAGGGTACAGGGGAGAGGATTGACTGGTTTTGCCAGTTTCTGTGACCCTGTCTAAAAAGCTTCTTAGAATAATTTTGAAATAAACAGATAATCCCTTGATATCCAAGAACAGGCTCACTGTTCTTACAACAGGATATTTCGCAAGTTGTCCCAAAGAAAGACCCAAAACCGTCCCAAAACTGTAATGGATAAAAATACACATTTTCAATTTGGTGGACAATTTCTGATTCCATCATTCTTCTTTTTTTGTTGCATCCTACACAATTTCTCTGGCATACAATAGAAAGATTAAGTTCCTCAAATCACAACAGAGTCGTAGAACAGAGAACAAATAATATGAATGAAAAAAGTGTATCTGGTATTTTCCCTCACAACTTTGTAAGCCTGACTATTAATGCTCTGATAACCTTCCAGACAAAATCATATGAACAGAATCAGGCCTGCTCTTATCACAGAACATCTGCATTACACACACAGCCCATTCCCTATCCATCTGTGCCCTCCTAAAATAGGCTGAACCTGCCACAACCTGTGGAACGCGCACAGCACATGATGCCCCACAGAACTAAGTCCTACAGACAAAATAGGCTAACAAACAGCATCAGCAATAAACACATTCTGCTTCCACAGTCAGTCAGGCAACCATAAGGAAACTACTGTTGATTAATTGAAACCCATGTTGATAGTGAGACTACTGTGCCATGGAGTGGGCATATAGTATGTATAAGTGCCCCATTACTCAAGATTTGACATCATGATTTACTCAAAGTCTGAGTAAAGCCTGTGATCTCAAGCTATGGTTCTACCCTAACTGAGCAGGCAGCAGCTCCAGAAGCATACATACCTGTTGGTAACTCGGGAGCTTGATTTGGATCGCAAACTACTGAGGGGGCTGCGGGTCAGTCGGAGCCTGAGTCTGTTTAGCGGCGTGTGAGGTAGAAACTGCCTGGAAGAGTTGGACATATGAGCGAGCCTGCACCCTACTTCCTTTCTGCCTCCCATGTCCTCCCACTCAGCAAATGTCTCCAACAGCAGAATCAACTGGCTTTTACCAGTCTTCGAATAGGATAGCAATCTATCTTCAGTTTCCGCTCGAATCAAAAATTGGTCAGTGCTCCAGGGCTGTTGCTGGCCAAGTGCATGTAGAGTTAGAGGTATGTGGGGTGACTGAAGAAGGAATGTGTGAGCGATGGTGGCTACGCCTCCACACCACTTCAGTCATCAACACCTAGCTAGCTGTCCCCTCCCTTTGGGGACACACCCTAACCCTGTAGTCCTGGCTCCTATGCTACCACACATCCAGAGCCAAAGTGGATTAGCAACACCCCCCGCCCACAAAGCACACACAACTTTCACAGAAACACACATTGCAGCTCCCTCCAGTCCAAGTCCAAAACAAACTCCCATAACCAATCAACTCCAACTAAGACAATGTCAGTGCACCAAAGCTGATAGGTTATTGATAACAGAAATGTTAACATATAGAAGATAATTAGGCCCAGGATGGGAAATGCTGGTAGATTTTGGATAATATATATTCTTACCAGCCACGTTGGTGGGTGGTCACACAGAGCATTTGAGAGCATTAAAAAAATCCAAAGCGTGTGTGTGTGTGTGTGTGTGTATGTGTGTGTGTGTGTGGTGTCAGCTCTGGAAGAGAGAATCTCAATGCTAGAGTGGTGAAAGCGGGATGGGGTACCTTGTTTTCTGTGATTTATTTTTGTTCTTTATTTATTTTCTGAAAAACATTTGGCTGCGGCTGGTGGACCAAAAAGTGAATTTCCCACCCTGATTAGACCTCCCAAGATCAGAAACCAGTGGCCCTTTTAATTCCACTAAACTGATAGAAAAAAATCTAATCATTCCTTTTTACCATCCACATTCCCACAGACCATAAGTTGGTTTGCTGTAGCAGATATAGCAAACTACTAAGACTAAAATGTTAATGTAATGTATTGCGTATTCACAAAACTCTTATTTTATTTTTTATTTTACAGCTAAATATAATCTCCATCAGCTCAATCCAATAAATCAAAATGAGGAAGATAGCTGTAGTGACATCGTCGTTTCCTGAAGGTAAGTGCCTGGTTATTAATGGTCTCCATACCTGTGTAAGGTGACAGGGTTGAGAAAGCCAGGTGAACAGGCCTGTCAGCATTATCTGCTAATGAACCTCCTCCTTCCTATCTCATCTACTCTCTCTCTCTTTCACTCTCTCTCTCCCTCTCACTTTCTCCCCTCCAGGACAACACTACTTTTTTCAGGAGACAATGTAAACAGAGCAGACAGGCTACATCAGGTGGGGGGGGGGGGGGGGGGGGGGGGGGGGGTAAATCATGTTGTTTTGAGACTATAAGCGACAGACCAGCTTGATATCAAAATTCTCCTCGTTGTATGTCAAATGTAAGCTCGACATTATATTGATATCAGATGATTGCTTACAGCAGTATAAGCAGTTCAGGCTGATTTGAGGCTGATATGCTTACATTTTGATTCAACATTTAATGAACCTTACAGCCTATTGTATGGAAGCGGGAAAGTGGTGACACAAGTGGCATATTACATGCTTTTATAATCCGGTTACCCATTAGAGTAGTTTCTTGAGAGGTATGAAAAAGGCTATTATTAGGCTTTGTTTTTGTTGTTGTCAGAAAACCAGCCTTGAAGCATTTGAAAATAAATACAATCAGCTCAGAGCAGAACTATCCGTAGAAAGTCCCACACAATGTTTACAACCACAGGAATATTCCCCTGAGATTTCAGTGAACCGGGTAAGTGAAAGAGATTGGTAGCGAGCATGCTACCTCTATGCTAATGTTAGTTAGGTATAGAGCTACCGCATTTAGCTCACGTCTTCCATCTAAATAACACCGATAAAACGAACCAAATGTAAACATGTCTGCCATCTGTTGGTAGCCTACTGCTGACGCTGTCATAGATAATACAAGCCTATGGGAAAGAGTCATTTTCAAGGTGTTTGTGGGGACTGCGTGTTGCAGTGTTCTGTGGCTCTGGGGGAGTTTTCTATATGGCCTGCCGAGTGGGGGCTAAACTGAAATGCGATGCTTTGGCTATGGATCTGATCGCCAATCCATGAGCGGCTTTCTTTGGCGGGGTTTGATTGTGGATTTTGATCTATGGGAAAGTTTATTTTTGGATCTTCTTGTTGAAGAGGCAGCAGATAACGTTAGCTTGCTAGAGCTAGCTATCCTCTTCCTCCATTTGTGAACGAATTTGTGGCTATTTCTTGCAATACACTGTAAGTGAGATAGATTTTGTTTGTGTACTGCCATATGTCGATAACATCGTTAAGTTTGTCACTGGTATGGACTAGTAACTATCCTAAACCTAGCCAGTTAGACAGTGATAGCCGCAAGCTAAAACCGGGGAGAGAGTGGAGAGAATTAACTTTCTATAAAGACTGTAACTGTAGCAATATGTTGTGAATATTGTCGAAAAATCCATACAAAAATACAAAAAAATCCATACACAGAAGTGAAGTGTCACTTACAGTTTACCATGTACATTGGGCTACAGGCCATATATTCCTATACTGTGTGAGTCATAGAAAATGACGATCTTGCGTTCGGGGCTTTCCGGCAGTCTTCATGGTTTTTATATGTGGCGAAAATAAATTGTACAATTGTAAACAAACAAATAATTGTTCAAGTTAGAACCCATGTATATTAGTTAATATACAGCACCAACTACATAAATATCTGATAAGGCCCATTATCTGCTACATGGACTTCAATCCTAGTTAATACTGTCACAACCCAGAGTAACCCAATGACTAACAAGTCAAGTAATGAAGTAATCTACTCGGTCGTCTCATCACTGACAGACTAGAGACTACTAGGCCACATTCTTAATCCTAACAGCTGAATTCCTTTGGAATCCTCTTATGTACTAGAGAATTCAACAGTTAAGTCATGCAGACCTAGCCTGGTTGGAGTTTCTGTTCAGCTACAACATTCCACTCCTTGCCACTCCTGTCATTTCCCAAATGTCAAAAAGACTGGTACCCAGACTAATGCAGACCTGGGATAGAGACTTTCAACGGGTGATCACCACAGTACACGGGAGGTAAGAAGGAAGGAAAGAAAGGGTCAGTGAAGAAAGTGCTCTGGTTAAGGCTCTGTTCGGTTGTAAATTGACAACATAGCTCATAATCAGTACTCAAAAATGTTTCTCTATTCCCAGCACACAATGTATTGTGCTTCTGAGTAAAAATAAGAGCATTGGTAGAAGTAATCCATTAATTCAGAATTAAGTTCTATATGACAACACATGTCCAGTAAGGAGTGAAGAGAGTTAATTTCCATTATCCAGCACCACAGTCCCATAAACCCAGAGTTGAGTTGAGGTTAGGGCCTGTAAGGGCCTAGTATAAGCCTACCTGGCCTTGGGTCTGGGTGGTCCATTAGCTTTTTCTGAGCCTTGCTGCCTGGCCCGGGAGCCACTTCTCCACAATGGCATCCTGCCTGTCTCCCTTTCTACCCCAGGCAGGCTGTGATTGTTGCTGCTAACACTGCCTGCTGCAGCGTAGTAGTATAGGAAACAGCAGCTGCCTCCTGCCTAGCTGCCCCCGGCCTTCCCCACTCGCTCCACTCTGCAAGCTGCTTCCTTGTAATCGCCTCAGGCCGTAAACACATTACAGTCAGCAAGGAAGTTAGGACAGGGACTGTTTCATTGGTCTTACTGTGTTAGTGGGACGTCACGCTGTCCGTCGCATCCTGAGACAGGAAAGGAGAAGGCCGGGCTGATGGTTGCAGGGATAGGGGCTGGGGGTTGTGGGCAACATGCCTAGCTGGGTCTAACCAGTGGGCCTACAACACTCCCACCTACCAATGCAGCCTGGTCTCAGAGCAAAACATATTATATTTTACAAAAATCCATGCCAATCCATTTAGTATGATAGACGTAACATAGTAAATGTAAATCCGGGACACTCAAATTAGTATGATAAATTGTGTTTGGTATGGACAGTAGGTTACTTTTACTGCTGGGGGCTAAATCAGGGTCACACAGAGTGTTTCTTAGTCTTAAACAAATATACTTTGAAACAAAAGTACACCTCACACACATGGTTATGGGCTTAAAAAAATAAGACACCTGTACCATGTCAGATATAGAGTAGAAATGTATAAAAAAAATAGTTTGCATCCAAATATTACACTTTGTATACATCACAGAACACTGAAATATAACACAACCGTTTGACATAGAAACACCAGATATACAGCGCATTTGGAAAGTATTCAGACCCCTTGACCTTTTCCACATTTTGTTATGTTAAGGCCTTTTAAAATGATAAACTTGGATTCGCTAACACAACGTGCCATTGGAACACAAAAGTGATGGTTGCTGATAATGGGCCTCTGTACGCCTATGTAGATATTTCATTAAATATCAGCTACAATATTCATTTACAACATTAACAATGTCTACACTGTATTTCTGCTCAATTTGATGTTATTTTAATGGACAAAGGACATTTCTAAGTGACCCCAAACTTTTGAACAGTACTGTATGTATGTAGCATAACGTATTTACAGTTTTATTCACGTTTTCAAGAACTGGTGACAAATAATGCATTCCCATTATTGCATAGATTGTAATAGACACCCATGACGTGTGTAAAATACTTTTTTAGGTTGTACTGATTATAATGAGCTAATGCTAAGCTATTTGCCTGCTATATGTGGCGCTATGTTTGTTGACATTATACAATGCATTCTGGGTGTCACGTAAACGTCTGTCAGACCAAATATGTTATAATGAGGTGAAGGAATTATGGTTCACTTATCTTTCGGGTAAACTTCCGGAAGTGAATGAAGGGAAGTGAATGATCGTAGACGACACACCCCCTCAACATGCATACTATAAACAGATCTAACTCATCTTGTCTCCTCTTATTATCTTTGGTTGACGCGAAAAAACAAACATGGCGGCACGTACAAACTACCAATCATCGGATTACTTTCGATTTCTAGAAAGTGTTTTACTCAATTATTTAGATCAATGGTGAGCTCACCCGTGATGTGATTAATTGTAAATAGTAATTGCTATTAGCTAATTCATATTGTAGTTTCTGTCAGCCGAGAGTTGTAAAAATATGACCGCTTGTGTTAAGTCAATTTTTCCTCAGTTAACGCTAGGACATATGTAGCCTACATTTTCCGGTTTGGATGACTGTGTTATGCTGTAGCTACTTCTGTGAATGTCTGAATATTGCATCCAAAAATAAACGGATCACATTCTGGACATAACTTTGTAAGGACTGCGTTTGTGCAAAATGTTTCTGGGAAACAGTGTGGCCAGCTCAAATGCTGATTGTTGCGTCAATTGAAACTGGACGTTCTAAATAAGCGTTCTAATCACACCGGTTTGAGCGTACGCTCCAGGGACCACTGTAGAAGGATCACAGCCATTTGTTGGTATGTGTGAAAAGGAATGATGGAGGCCACTGTGTTCTTGGTGACATTCAAAGCTGCAGACATTTTTTGGTACCCTTCCCCAGATCTGTGCCTCGACACAATCCTGTCTCATAGCTCTAAGGACAGCTCTGAGGCCACAAGAGGGCTCTTTGGAGGAAAGGAGGATGGTTAGTTGGGGTGTATAGGTGGGCGTATAACTTTAGCATTTTAGATAATTAGCAACTTTTTAGCTACTTTGCAACTACTTAGCATGCTAGCTAACCCTTCCCCTAACCCTAACCTTAACCCTGTAACCTAACTCCTAACCCTAACCTTAACCCCTAACCTAACATAGCATATTATACTACAGCAGTCAAATGTAGCATGTCATACTAAAGCAGTCGAACATAATATATCATACTGAACAGGTCAAATGCGATCTATATGTACTACGACCGCTATTACACTGGTCGTCCAATGTAATGTATCCTAACGTAAAGAAGTGCTGAGCGATTAACCGAAATGTCAGTTATTTAACTAATTAATTGACCGATGTCGGTTCAACTATTTGAATTCCTTTTCATTCAGGTTTTTTCTGTTTCTCTAGAGATAAATCAGATCAAGCTGTGCGATGTAAACTCAGCAAAAAAAAGAGACATCCCTTTTTCAGGACCCTGTCTTTCAAAGATAATTCGTAAAAATCCAAATAACTTCACAGATCATTGTAAAGGGTTTAAACATTGTTTCCCATGCTTGTTCAATGATCCATAAACAATTAATGAACATACACCTGTGGAACGGTCATTAAGACACTAACAGCTTACAGACGGTAGGCAATTAAGGTCACAGTTATGAAAACTTAGGACACTTTCTACTGACTCTGAAAAACACCAAAAGAAAGATGCCCAGGGTCCCTGCTCATCTGCTTGAATGTGCCTTAAGCACGCTGCAAGGAGGCATGAGGACTGCAGATGTGGCCAGGGCAATAAATTGCAATGTCCGTACTGTAAGATGCCTAAGACAGCACTACAGGGAGACAGGACGGACAGCTGATTGTCCTCACAGTGGCAGACCACGTGTAACAACACCTGCACAGGATGGGTACATCCAAACATCACACCTGCGGGACAGGTACAGGATAGCAACAACAACTGCCCGAGTTACACCAGGAATGCACAATCCCTCCATCAGTGCTCAGACTGTCTGCAATAGGCTGAAAGGCTGGACTGAGGGCTTGTATGCCTGTTGTAAGGCAGGTCTTCACCAGACATCACCGGCAACAATGTCGCCTATGGGCACAAACCCACCGTCACTGGACCAGACAGGACTGGCAAAGAGTGCTCTTCATTGACGAGTCACGGTTTTGTCTCAGCAGTGGTGATGTCGGATTTGCATTTATCGTCGAAGGAATGAGCGTTACACCAAAGCCTGTACTCTTGGAGCGGGATCAATTTGGAGGTGGAGGGTGGTCATGGTCTGGGGCAGTGTGTGACAGCATCATCGGACTGAGCTTTTTGTCATTGCAGGCAATCTCAACACTGTGCATTACAGGGAAGACATCCTCCTCCCTCATGTGGTACCCTTCCTGCAGGCTCATCCTGGCATGACCCTCCAGCATGACAATGCCACCAACAATACTGCTCGTTCTGTGCGTGATTTCCTGCAAGACAGGAATGTCAGTGTTCTGCCATGGCCAGCAAAGAGCCCGGATCTCAATCCCATTCAGCACATCTGGGACCTGTTGGATCGGAGGGTGAGGGCTAGGGCCATTCCCCCCAGAAATGTCTGGGAACTTGCAGTTGCCTTGGTGGAAGAGTGGGGTAACATCTCACAGCAAGAACTGGCAAATCTGGTGCAGTCCATGAGGAGGAGATGTTCCGAGCCCCTGGATATCCGTAAATAAATAAAAAACAGAAAATGGTGCCGACAGGTTTGCTTAATATAAGGAATTTGAAATAATAATAAATAAATAATTTATACTTTTTTTCGTTTTGATACTTAAGTATATTTTAGCAATTACAGTCGTGGCCAAAAGTTTTGAGAATGACACAAATATTAATTTTCACAAAGTCTGCTGCCTCAGTTTGTATGTTGGCAATTTGCATATGCTCCAGAATGTTATGAAGAGTGATCAGATGAATTGCAATTAATCGCAAAGTCCCTCTTTTCCATGCAAATTAACTGAATCCCCCAAAAAACATTTCCACTGCATTTCAGCCCTGCCACAAAAGGACCAGCTGACATCATGTCAGTGATTATCTCGTTAACACAGGGCTGGACAAGGCTGGAGATCACTCTGTCATGCTGATTGTGTTCGAATAACAGACTGGAAGCTTCAAAAGGAGGGTGGTGCTTGGAATCATTGTTCTTCCTCTGTCAACCATGGTTACCTGCAAGGAGACATGTGCCGTCATCATTGCTTTGCACAAAAAGGGCTTCACAGGCAAGGATATTGCTGCCAGTAAGATTGCACCTAAATCAACCATTTATCGGATCATCAAGAACTTCAAGGAGAACGGTTCAATTGTTGTGAAGAAGGCTTCAGGGCGCCCAAGAAAGTCCAGCAAGCGCCAGAACCGTCTCCTAAAGTTGATTCAGCTGTGTGATTGGGGCACCACCAGTACAGATCTTGCTCAGGAATGGCAGCAGGCAGGTGTGAGTGCATCTGCATACACAGTGAGGCAAAGACTTTTGGAGGATGGCCTGGTGTCAAGAAGGGCAGCAAAGAAGCCACTTCTCTCCAGGGAAAACATCAGGGACAGACTAATATTCTGCAAAAGGTACAGGGATTGGACTGCTGAGGACTGGGGTAAAGTCATTTTCTCTGATGAATCCCCTTTCCGATTGTTTGGTGCATCCGGAAAAAAGCTTGTCCGGATAAGACAAGGTGAGCGCTACCATCAGTCCTGTGTCATGCCAACAGTAAAGCATCCTGAGACCATTCATGTGTGGGGTTGCTTCTCAGCCAAGGGAGTGGGCTCACTCACAATTTTGCCTAAGAACACAGCCATGAATAAAGAATGGTACCAACACATCCTCCGAGAGCAACTTCTCCCAACCATCCAGGAACAGTTTGGTTACGAACAAGGCCTTTTCCAGCATGATGGAGCACCTTGCCATAAGGCAAAAGTGATAACTAAGTGGCTCGGGGAACAAAACATCGATATTTTGGGTCCATGGCCAGGAAACTCCCCAGACCTTAATCCCATTGAGAACTTGTGGTTAATCCTCAAGAGGCAGGTGGACAAACAAAAACCCACAAATTCTGACAAACTCCAAGCATTGATTATGCAAGAATGGGCTGCCATCAGTCAGGATGTGGCCCAGAAGTTAATTGATAGTATGCCAGGGCGGATTGCAGAGGTCTTGAAAAAGAAGGGTCAACACTGCAAATATTGACTCTTTGCGTCAACTTCATGTAATTGTCAATAAAAGCCTTAGACACTTATGAAATGCTTGTAATTACACTTCAGTATTCCATAGTAACATCTGACAAAAATATCTAAAGACACTGAGGCAGCAGACTTTGTGAAAATTAATATTTGTGTCATTCTCAAAACTTTTGGCCACGACTACATTGCTATGCTCATGACCTAATTTGGTGTTGTGTCATACTTGCAGAGCTATTCCGGAGGCTGCTGAGTTATTCAGTTTCTTGGAGAATGTGTATTCATTTTTCAGTACATCCTTAGTTAACCACCACAAGTTCAAAGAAGCTTGGAAGAAACTTGGAATAGCATCAGCTGAACTTGTACAGCTCTCAAACACTCGCTGGGCATGGCAGCTGCGGTCCATAAATGCTGTCGTGGACACTTTAACTTCTATTTTTAATTGTATATCTGCCATTGGATCCCCCATTGGCTGTTGGTCTGAGAGCAAAGCTTCATAAGTTGTCCAACGTGTATTTGCTACTGATATTTCAGTCCCTTCTTTCTATAACTGATTGACTACACAAGTTCCTCCAGAAAGAGACTGTAGACCTGGCAGAAGCTTGTTTCAGCAAACAAGCTGTATGTGACACACTGAGAGGCAAACACACCAAAGGTTGCAAGTTCGAATCTCATCACGGACAACTTTAGCCAATTAGCAACTTATCATACTAAATTAGTGTCTCAGATTTACGTACATAATAATACGAAATGCTCTGAGACCAGGTCAAGTGAACCCAGGCTCAAGTCTAGACCACTATTACCCACCCAAGTGTGTCACCATTTTCATCACCTTTCAGTCTTTCCCCAAAAAAGGGTTGGTGTCTAACTGAGTTCCATTGTTTATGGGCATCATGATCTTCCCATTAATTTCACTGATTTGGTGGGAAATCTCAGTACTCCAAACATGTGTATAGGAGATTTGTGGCCATTTGCTCAATAATACTCGGACTTCATACCCAATGTATTATAGGCTAATATATGGGAATCAGTTTTGACACAACAGTCATGGACTAACATGAAGGCGGTGACCCGATCCTGTAGGTTCATGCTATACAACATTCGCAGAGTACGACCCTGCCTTACACAGGAAGCGGCGCAGGTCCTAATCCAGGCACTTGTCATCTCCCGTCTGGATTACTGCAACTCCCTGTTGGCAGGGCTCCCTGCCTGTGCCATTAAACCCCTACAACTCATCCAGAACGCCGCAGCCCGTCTGGTGTTCAACCTTCCCAAGTTCTCTCACGTCACCCCGCTCCTCCGCACACTCCACTGGCTTCCAGTTGAAGCTCGCATCTGCTACAAGACCATGGTGCTTGCCTACAGAGCTGTGAGGGGAACGGCACCTCCGTACCTTCAGGCTCTGATCAGGCCCTACACCCAAAAAGGGCACTGCGTTCATCCACCTCTGGCCTGCTGGCCCCCCTACCTTTGCGGAAGCACACTTCCCGCTCAGCCCAGTCTAAACGGTTCCCTGCTCTGGCACCCCAATGGTGGAACAAGCTCCCTCACGACGCCAGGACAGCGGAGTCAATCACCACCTTCCGTAGACACCTGAAACCCCACCTCTTTAAGGAATACCTGGTTTAGGATATAGTAATCCTTCTACCCCCCCCCCCCCCCCCCCCCGCCCAAAAAAGATCTAGATGTACTATTGTAAAGTGGATAAGAGCGTCTGCTAAATGACGTAAATGTAAATGGACATTCCTGTTAAAGTTATGAGCTTGTTCTTAGCTCACATTCTAAGGAACTAGAAATCTTAATGAAATGTGTTGTAGCGGAGTACAATGTACTGTGGCAAAAAGTAATGTTGTGGCCAGCTCAGAAAACACGATTATGTATACCGGTATATGGGAAGAATGCATTCCTCATGTGAAACGCCTTCAAGGTTACTGCAGGACAGTTCCTTAACTGATTTACGTCACCGAGAGCATTTATTGTAGGTCATTGCTCTGGAAGAGCATCAGGTAAATTACTATAAAATAGACTTTTGTATTGACTTTGTTGTTTTTCTTTTATTACTTTTTGAATTGATTTAAATGTAAAAGGTAAAGACACAACCACTGGGCTTATATGTGTTAGACCACCCAGTCCAAGCAGACCACCCACCAGAGTTCAAGACAAGAAAAGAAAGAGTCACAGCTCATGATGCTGCTGTAAGTAGGAGGTGGAACGTTGCTATTGCGTTGGGATTGGGCAATACACTTTTGCAACAAAAGGTGCTATCAAGAACCTTAGCGGGTTCTTCGGCTGTCCCCATAGGAAAACCTTTTGAATAACCCTTTTTGGTTGCAGATGGAACCCTTTTGGTCCAGGTTGAACCCTTTTGGGTTCCATGTACAACCCTTTCTACAGAGTGTTCTACATGGAACCCAAAATGTTTCTTCTTGGAACCAAAAAGGGCTCTCCTATGGGGACAACCGAAGAACCCTTTTGGAATGCTTTTTTCTAAGAGTGTAGGTAAACGCCCATGGGCAACCGGCCCAGTAACCTCCTGCCTCCTGGATCCTAAACTGTCACTTGTCCATCTACAGTGCTTTCGTAAAGGATTCAGACCTCTTCACTTTTTCCACATTTTGTTACATTACAGCCTTATTCTGAAATTGATTAAATTGTTTTTTTCCCCTCATCAATGTACACACACACACAATACCCAATAATGATAAAGCAAAAACAGGTTTTTATAAATGTTTGCAAATGTATAAAAAAATCTAAAACAGAAATACCTTATTTACAGAATTATTCAGACCCTTTGCTATGAGACTCAAAATTGAGCTCAGGTGCATCCTGTTATCATTGATCATCATTGAGATGTTCCTACAAGTTGATTGGAGTCCACCTGTGGTAAATTCAATTGACTGGACATGATTTGGAAAGGCACACACATGTCTATATAAGGTCCCACAGTTAACAGTGCATGTCAGACCAAAACCAAGCCATGAGGTCAAAGGAATTGTCCGTTGAGTTCCGAGACAGGATTGTGTTGAGGCACAGATCTGAGAAAGGGTACCAAAAATGTCTCCAGCATTGAAGGTCCCCAAGAACACAGTGGCCTCCATCATTCTTAAATGGAAGAAGTTTGGAACCACCAAGACTCTTCCTAGAGCTGGCCGCCCAGCCAAACTGAGCAATCGGGGTAGAAGGGACTTGGTCAGGGAGGTGACCAAGAACCCAATAGTCCCTCTGACAGAGCTCCAGAGTTCCTCTGTTGAGATGAAAGAATCTTCCAGAAGGACAGCCATCTCTGCAGCACTCCGCCAATCAGGCCTTTATGGTAGAGTGGCCAGACGGAAGCCACTCCTCAGTAAAAGGCACATGACAGCCCGCTTGAAGTTTGCCAAAAGGCACCTAAAGGACTCAGATCATGAGAAACAAGATTCTCTGGTCCGATGAAACCTGGGCTCCCTAGTGGCACAGTGGTCTACGGCACTGCATCTCAGTGCAAGAGGCGTGACCGTGATTGGGAGTCCCAAAGGGCGGTGCACAATTGACCCAGCATCATTGTGAATAAGAATTTGTTCTTAACTAAAGGTTAAATTTAAAAAAACAAAACCGAGATTGAACTCTTTGTCCTGACTGCCAAGTGTCACGTCTGGAGAAAACCTGGCACCATCCCTACGGTGAAGAATGGTGGTGGCAGCATCATACTGTGGGGATGTTTTTCAGCGCCAGGGACTGAGAGACTAGTCAGGATCGAGGGAAGGATGAACAGAGCAAAGTACAGAAAGATTCTTCAGAGTGCTCAGGACCTCAGACTGGGGCGAAGGTTCTCCTTCCAACTGGACAACGACCCTAAGCAAACAGCCAAGACAACGCAGGAGTGGCTTCAGGACAAATCTCTGAATGTCCTTGAGTGGCCCAGCCAGAGCCCTGTTTTTGCTTTGCCATTATGGGGTATTGTGTGTAGATTGATGAGGGGGAAAAAACTATTCAATACATTTTAGAATAAGGCTGTAACATAACAAAATGTGGAAAAAGTCAAGGAGCATAAATATTTTCCGAATGTATTGTATAACCAGCTCAGATCACCACCGATTATGAGGACACCCTGAGGCTTTCACCTCCTGGCCAAGGCCTTTCACTCCATATTTCTCTTCTTTCTCCTCCATCCCACCATCTCACTCCTTTCCCTCCTATTGTCTCCCTGCAAGGCCTATACCAAGCCCTTTCTCTCCTGGGAATCCTCCTTAGCCTTAAAGTAGATTTACACTATACAACCGACTCGGGACTGATTACATAGTTCTGAGCAGTCTTCCCTAGCTGAATCTGAATATGTCATCGCCCCTACCTGGTATCACACCTCGTTTGCGTTCACAATTGCTTATCTTATTGGTCTAAATTGTTAGTCAGGTGATGTGGAGAAAATACTGAGATGTCAGGTGTGGTGCTTTTGTCCCAACTTGATTAAAGCAACAGATAGGTAGCTAGGCTAAGCCATGGAAGGGCAGAACATGATGAGTGCCTTGTGTTGCTTGGTGACCCGACCCCGGTGACCTTGGCATGTCACAATGATCTGAGCAAGGGAGACAGATCTGGTTGAGCTTTGCACCATGCCCATCTGATCGTCTCTTGGCCCCCTGGCTTGGTAGGAACCTCACACCCCACCTCACCTCACCTCTAAGGGTCAGTGACAGGCCAGGGCCAGTGAGGAGAGAGATGTAGAGGGAGGGAGAGAGAGGGGGGGAGGAGAGATAGAGAGAACTGTTTGTCTCTCTCTGAAAGGATTTAAAAGCAGCAGTGTATTCGTCCAGGCCCTGATGGCGATGAGTAGATGATGCTAATCTGTAGAAACCATGACGCTCAGCCGAGGGGGCACCACATGGCACACTCTGGCTCAGAGGTAAACACTTGACCTTTTCACACTACTGAATCGAGCCAAACTGAACCGAGTGGAACCGTGCTGGAAAGCCAGACAATCTGAAAATAAAAAATCTGGGCTGACATAGAACACTTTGGTTCGGCACCAATGTTCCCTGGTGACATTGAGGTCTCTCTCTCTCTCTCTCTCTCTCTCTCTCTCTCATTTTATGCTCTTGTTGGAAGCAACCCCTCCCCCATTGTTGACTAGATGATGAGCTATAACTGGCTGATAATCAAATCAAAGTTTATTTGTCACGTGCACCGAATACAACAGGTGTAGACCTTACAGTGAAATGCTTACTTACAGGCTCTAACCAATAGTGCAAAAAAGGTATTAGGTGAACAATAGGTAGGTAAAGAAATAAAACAACAGTAAAAATATATGCTATATACAGTAGCGAGGCTATAAAAAGTAGCGAGGCTACATACAGACACCGGTTAGTCAGGCTGATTGAGGTAGTATGTACATGTAGATATGGTTAAAGTGACTATGCGTTTATGATGAACAGAGAGTAGCAGTAGCGTAAAAGAGGGGTTGGCGGGTGGTAATAACTCACTAACTAGCAAAGAATATGACGAAATGTGCACACATGGCTACATGCAGCTCTCACTTTGATCTCAAAACACGCGCAACTACTCGCAACCGCTCATACTGTAGCCTATACATAGTCCAGTTCAAAGTAAATGGCACAGATCCATATATGGCAATGGCCTATTTGCATATAGTCCTACTGCAGCTCTGATTGGTTATGGCGCACCGGTCTGTGTAGAATACGAGCCTGAGTCGTGCCTGTCAATGCAATAGAATCCTACTCCAATGCACTCTGCCTACTAGAAAATCTCTTCCATAATTAGTTTTGCATACAAAATATTGCATAGTTCGTTTTGTTTTGGTTATTACATTGAAAGTGGCTATTAATGCATTGATTCGATCACAATTGCTACAGTAGAGCGAAACGTTGATAGCGTTAACTAACTGTAGAAAGTTGAATGAAGTTCAATCTAGTGCTTCTCTGCTCAGGCTCATATTTCTTCTGCATGGCAGTACGAGGTGAGCTGCACGCTGTTTAGAGGGAACATTGGTCAGCCTGTTAGTGTGAAAAAGCGCATTAAAGTAGTAAGCACATACATTAAACGTTCAAGACATCTAAAGGAAATATAGGAAAAGATATACAGAGAGAGTGAGGTATAGCCATTGGTATTCCTATAACAAAGGTAAGTTACATTCACTGACTAAGTGGGCATGATGACACACGGATTCATCTACATTCCATTTCTTTGTCATGCAAGTCTTTGTCATGCAAATGTGATTTATCTTCATTGTTTACAAATTCCAATGTTGACAAGAGGTTATAGTTGTTGTTATACATGGCGCAAATTGATTTATGATCATCCTCCCACGGTATTGTAATAGAGATGTAGGTTATGTACCCACCCAGCTGCAGATAGTTCTTTATGTGTCATGGAAATACATGTGGGACCGGGTGTGGACAAGACATAGAGATTCCTGTGTATTATTTTAAACATATCCAGGGCCATACTATTAAATCAAAACTGGTACAGTAAATTAAATTCCATAATATGCCAAACATAACATTCATCTCCCACAGCTGAAAAAGGAATGGCCTTGATGAGTTTATTTTGGTTTCAAACTGTCCTTTTGGCCCTTACTCACATGAGACACAATGCCAGACGATGCCTAACATGCCTATCAGAGAATGCCTATCAGATAATAGCTTCAACCAACCACATGCCATTTCCTGTGTGTAGTGTATTATCCAGATCACCTTCTGATCAGTTCTCCTCCCAGACAGTGTAGCTTTAACTTTCTATTCTAATTTCTAGAGCCCGACCGATATATAATTTCACCAATATTATCGACTGATATTGGCCTCTTACCAAAATATCGGCCAATAATGAATTACCAATATTCAATAAATAGGATGAAAACTTGTGGCTATTCTCATGATGTGTCTTTATTGTCACAATAATTGCTCTTTAGGATGGCCGTTTATGAGAAGTCAGTGTGGGAAAATGCCACTTTTTCCATTTCCGAGCTGTATATTGGTATCTGTAAATGTTGTCCCCCCAAAAATCTGAATCGGTATCGGACCCCCAAAAAAACATACAAAAAAAAAAACATACCGGTCGTGCTCTACTCATTTCCTGGTTGTAATGCTTTAACTGGTTCACCTGCAGTGATCAGTTTCCCTGCGCCCTAGACCTGTAGCTTCAACCACCACATCTTTCGTGTCCTGGGTGTAGTGTATTAAACAGTTCACTCGAGGTGATCAGATCCTCTCCCAATCCCTGTCCTGGCATTAATACAATATACACTGCTCCAAAAAATAAAGGGAACACTTAAACAACACAATGTAACTCCAAGTCAATCACACTTCTGTGAAATCAAACTGTCCACTTAGGAAGCAACACTGATTGACAATACATTTCACATGCTGTTGTGCAAATGGAATAGACAACAGGTGGAAATTATAGGCAATTAGCAAGACACCCCCAATAAAGGAGTGGTTCTGCAGGTGGGGAGCACAGACCACTTCTCAGTTCCTATGCTTCCTGGCTGATGTTTTGGTCACTTTTGAATGCTGGCGGTGATTTCACTCTAGTGGTAGCATGAGACGGAGTCTACAACCCACACAAGTGGCTCAAGTAGTGCAGCTCATCCAGGATGGCACATCAATGCGAGCTGTGGCAAGAAGGTTTGCTGTGTCTGTCAGCGTAGTGTCCAGAGCATGGAGGCGCAACCAGGAGACAGGCCAGTACATCAGGAGATGTGGAGGAGGCCGTAGGAGGGCAACAACCCAGCAGCAGGACCGCTACCTCCGCCTTTGTGCAAGGAGGAGCAGGAGAAGCACTGCCAGAGCCCTGCAAAATGACCTCCAGCAGGCCAAAAATGTGCATGTGTCTGCTCAAACGGTCAGAAACAGACTCCATGAGGGTGGTATGAGGGCCCGACGTCCACAGGTGGGGGTTGTGCTTACAGCCCAACACCGTGCAGGACGTTTGGCATTTGCCAGAGAACACCAAGATTGGCAAATTCGCCACTGGCGCCCTGTGCTCTTCACAGATGAAAGCAGGTTCACACTGAGCACGTGACAGACGTGACAGAGTCTGGAGACGCCGTGGAGAACGTTCTGCTGCCTGCAACATCCTCCAGCATGACCGGTTTGGCGGTGGATCAGTCATGGTGTGGGTGGCATTTCTTTGGGGGGCCGCACAGCCCTCCATGTGCTCGCCAGAGGTAGCCTGACTGCCATTAGGTACCGAGATGAGATCCTCAGACCACTTGTGAGACCATATGCTGGTGCGGTTGGCCCTGGGTTCCTCCTAATGCAAGACAATGCTAGACCTCATGTGGCTGGAGTGTGTCAGCAGTTCCTGCAAGAGGAAGGCATTGATGCTATGGACTGGCCCGCCCGTTCCCCAGACCTGAATCCAATTGAGCACATCTGGGACATCATGTCTCGCTCCATCCACCAACGCCACGTTGCACCACAGACTGTCCAGGAGTTGGCGGATGCTTTAGTCCAGGTCTGGGAGGAGATCCCTCAGGGGACCATCCGCCACCTCATCAGGAGCATGCCCAGGCGTTGTAGGGAGGTCATACAGGCACGTGGAGGCCACACACACTACTGAGCCTCATTTTGACTTGTTTTAAGGACATTACATCAAAGTTGGATCAGCCTGTAGTGTGGTTTTCCACTTTAATTTTGAGTGTGACTCCAAATCCAGACCTCCATGGCTTGATAAATTGGATTTAAATTGATTATTTTTGTGTGATTTTGTTGTCAGCACATTCAACTATGTAAAGAAAAAAGTCTTTAATAAGATTATTTCTTTCATTCAGATCTAGGATGTGTTGTTTAAGTGTTCCCTTTATTTTTTTGAGCAGTATATAACCAACCACACATGTCTGACATGCACATTCTGTAGCAAAGCATCAAACACAGTAACACTGTCCCATTGTAAACACCTGCTGTCTGTGCCATGCCGTTCCTCCCAACCCAACCACTCTCCCTCCCTGTCGGTCAGATAATCTGACTGGAGTTTACGACAACGAGCAATGAAAGCCCTTCTTGTAAACCTTCCCTCCCTTCCCCGCCCTTCACGCCATATGGAGCCAAGTGGATTACACCGCGCCACTGTCACAACCCATAGCCTACCTGTAATTAGAGGTATAGTAGACCCACTGCCCTGCATTACAATGGTCATCATCACTCGCACACAATGTGGAACTTCTGCAGTGCAGGTGGAGCATATAATATTTTCTTCAGGGTTCATAGAGGAAGCCTTACATCATAGGCACCCCCATAACAAATCAGGTCTCCCCTATAATAATTGAAATATCAATGTAGGTTGATTAAAAAAAGTTTGGCCATCCCCAGTAGATGTTGGGCACCCCCAAGTGTGTAATTTGAATTGTGAGAGTGACAAGATAATGTAGCCTATGGGATTGTAGCCTACTAATTCAGGTCATGATTCCCAGGTGTGCAAGAGATCCTGAAAGGCCAGAAGGGCCTGAGGTTGATCTGATCATGGTTTGAAGTTGCTGACCTCTTCAATCCAATGAGAGAGAGAGAGAGAGAGAGAGAGAGAGTCACCAGGGAATCTTCTGTCCACTGAGCAGATGACCGGATCAACAACACTAGAAACATTAAAAACTATCACAGGAATTGGGATAGCTCTATCTCTTTTGAGATAGCTTCATTAAAATATCAAGTTTGGGCGCAGCAAAACAATGAGTGGACATCCCTTTTTGTCTATGTGTTGTGTTTGCATACATTATTTGAGCCAGCTCCTGTTTTGAAAGTGTGTAAAACCCTCTCCATGTAGGCTACATGTGTCCATACGCCCATCATGAAACGAGAGGTGAGATGATGCTGGTGCCCAATATATTTAGAACTCTTATTTTCCTTCAAGAATTGCTTGTTTTCTGTTAAATAGGATTAAAAACCCTTACAATAGGCATAGGCTATAACAAAAGGCTGATTCAACAGATTCACCAGAAGATACCGACCCTCCCGTTACACTTGTTTACACTGAGCTGCACTGGGGTCTGAACACAGTCATGGTTACATCAAGACACCGTGGAGCTGGTGCGTGATATGGGTCGGAAAACATACCTCAATGCAGGGATGCGATCTGCCACTGTACTCCACATTTTACCCTTATCCACACTGATACATCGAGAAGATTGAAATACTGCCAGTTTTCCTGGAAAACTGCCCTTTCGTCCTCATGCTAGCTAGTGGTAGCCACAGCAGCCATTATGGAATGGCAGTGTAACAGTCAAATACGTTTGCTGCAGTGTGTAGCAGCCTATACTACAGGCACTTGAGCATGATGCACCCATAGAAACAGGTCTCAACACCCTAGCAACCTGCAACCCTTTGCACGACAAGACACAGGATTACAGAAACACAACTGCAAAAGGCATGTAAGCAAGCCCGACAACATTTAAAACACATTTGAACTCTAAAATGAATGCACATCGCTTAAAAACCATGCTGTGAAATGATGAAGTGATAAACTATTGGAATGAAGTGGAATTAGACATAGGCTAATAAATAGGCTAGTCTGTATCATTCTTACCTTTTAAAGAAACATTCAAACCTCCTGTGTGAAGCTCCGACTCCGTCTCTGGTTAATGTGGGTAGTGTATGTCAGTAATGGCGAAGCGACAGGATCTGACAGCAATGAAATGATGCTGTAGAACGTAACAGATAGTATGGGGCTGCTGCCATCCACGTTATCCTACTCACCTTGCTTGCGATGTCATCACTACAGTTACAGTATGGGTGCAAAACAACCCCCCTGCCAATGTGTTGTAGAGTTGAGGATTGCTGGAGGATTGCCTCTCCATGCATTTCTTCAGCTATGGTTGTGCATTCCATTGATATGACATTCTTTTTATCAGAATCATGAAATACTCAAGAGTGGCACAGCCTATCAGTTCCAAGATAATTTCATGTCTCAACTCAAAGTAAAGCAATATGATTTCAATTCATTTTAAACATATTCATATATTAATAGGGTATAGAATAACTATTGGATTTTGAAATATTGATTACAATACCATGTCATTGTTGTTGTGAGGGTAGCATAGAATATAATAAAATAATACAATGTCCTTTTTAATATATCATAAACACACTTTTATTAATTAAAAAGTACCATTATCTGAAGGTCAGATACAACACAAAACAGATTGTGCTATATGGGCCTACAGTAACTCTGAACACCACTGTACAGTTGACCTATAGAATCATCTATCTTTTTCAACTGGACAGATAGAATTCTGTCCAGCATCCTGTTTTTGTTTTCATTTCCCTTTTGATTTCTCTGCAGACACTTCAGTCAGTCAGACCTAGTGTTGTATGTGAGCACTGAGGCCAGTAAAACAAACCAACTGTCTTCCTGCCATTGTTCCATCACACACACACACACACACACACACACACACACACACACACACACACACACACACACACACACACCAGATGAGGGCTAGGCCACACACTCTGGGCAAGTCTCTCCTCCCACGCACTGATCATAGTTTCCATGGATACAGTGAGTATGGCAGGAATTCTGCAGATGGGGTAGGCCTACCTAAAATGGATGCTAGAGTAGCCTATAAGAAGGAATTTAAAGAGGTATTCTGATAACACATTCTTTTTTTTTAAGAAAATCACTGAGTCCAGAAGATCTGATCAATCCCAGGGCTCTATTTTTGGCTGACGCTGAGGCACAAGTGCCAATTTTGTCATGTAAAAACCTGCGCACTGGCATTTTACAGCCCTAACGCCAGGTTCGGCAATATATCTGTCTAATCAGCTCGCTTACGCTGAGGTGGGAAGGGTGACAATATTTGAGGTAAAACAAGCGCAAAAGTGACAATTTGATGCAGCACTAATGGGAAGTTCCACAAAAAAACAGCTGGTCTTATAGGGTAACGCAGTTGATTATGGCATGGATTTTGAGAGCAGAAGCGCAGCCTAACCAGCCATGACGCACAGTGCCCATGGAAGAGAAATGTGCCATTTGTATCGGTGAATCTCATATTTTGAAACATAAAAAAATGTATAGTTTTGCCCTGATTTTTTTTTATTTGATTAAAAACCAAGCATAGCCTACCCTTCCCTTAATCAAGGCTGGTTTAGCAGCATTCCGTAGGTTTTTCTCATTATCTCGGCCACTAGCCAAGTAGCCTATGAATTAAGAGGTTTTAATACTGAGAGTGCTTTGAAGTATTTGGTTTTTGGCGTCATGCTTTTTCATTATTCACAATTCACATACCTGTATACCTTATTTCACTTGTTCAAGTGGGTTATCCATCTCCATTTTTCAAAGAGCATCCCTCATCCGATTACCAAAGATGCTCCTCCAAACTAAACCTCCTATAATTACATATCAATTGACAGGAACCTAGTATATTGTATTGATGTGTGAATGTTATGATCTACGGTTGAGACTATCCTACCAACGAGACATTAAAAACTGTAATATCTTGTGTTTCACTGAGTCGTGGCTGGACAACGATACAGATAACATAGAGTTGGCTGGGTTTTCTGTGCATTGGCAGGACAGAGCAGCTGCGTCTGGTAAGACGAGAGGCAGGAGTATGTATCTATTTGTCAATAACTGATGGTGCATGATGTCTAATATTAAAGAAGTCTCGAGGTATTGCTCACCTGAGGTAGAGTACCTCATGATAAGCTGTAGACCACACTAACTACCAAGAGAGTTCTCGTCTACATTATTCGTAGCCATCTATTTACCACACCAAACCGATGCTAGCACAAAGACCACACTCAACGAGCTATATAAGGAGATAAACAAATAAGAAAATGCTCATCCAAAAGTGGCGCTACTAGTGGCCGGGGACTTTAATGCAGGCAAACTGAAATCCATTTTACCTCATTTCTACCAACATGTCACATGTGCAACCAGAGGGGAAAAAAAACTCTAGACCACCTTTACTCCACACAGAGACGCACACAAAGCTCCCTCCGTTTGTCAAATCTGACCATAATTCTATCCTTCTGATTCCTGCTTACAAGTAAAAATTTAAGCAGGTAGTACCAGTGACTCGCTCAATACTGAATTGGTCAGATGACGCGGATGCTACGCTACAGGACTGTTTTGTAAGCACAGACTGGAATATGTTCCATGATTCATCCGATGGCATTGAGAAGTATACCACCTCTGTCACCGGCTTCATCGATAAGTGCTTTGACGACGTCCTCACCACGGTGACCGTACGTACAGTTGAAGTCGAAAGTTTACATACACCTTAGCCAAATACATTTAAACTCAATTTTTCCTAGTAACAATTCCATGTCTTGGTCAGTTAGGATCACCACTTTATTTTAAGAATGTGAAATGTCAGAATAATAGTAGAAAGTAGGATTTATTCAGCTTTTATATCTTTCATCACATTCCCAGTGGGTCAGAAGGTTACATACACTCAATTAGCATTTGTTAGCATTGCCTTTAAATTGTTTAACTTGGGTCAAACATTTCGGGTAGCCTTCCACAAGCTTCCCACAATAAGTTGGGTGAATTTTGGCACATTCCTCCTGACAGAGGTGTTGTAACTGAGTCATGTTTGTAGGCCTCCTTGCTCACACACATTTTTTTCAGTTCTGCCCACAAATTGTCTATAGGTTTGAGGTCAGGGCTTTGTGATGGCCACTCCAATACCCTGACTTTGTTGTCCTTAAGCCATTTTGCCACAACTTTGGGAGTGTGCTTGGGGTCATTGCCCATTTGGAAGACCCATTTGCTACCAAGCTTTAACTTCCTGACTGATGTCTTGAGATGTTGCTCCAATATATCCACAAAATTTTCCTGCCTCATGATGCCATCTATTCTGTGAAGTGCACCAGTCCCTCCTGCAGCAAAGCACCCCCACAACATGATGCTGCCACCCCAGTGCTTCATGGTTGAGATGGTGTTCTTTGGTTTGCAAGCCTCCCCCTTTTTCCTCCAAACACAACGATGGTCATTATGGCCAAATAGTTCTATTTTAGTTTTTTTGCATCTTCACAAGATCCTTTGCTGTTGTTCTGGGATTGATTTGCACTTTGCGCACCAAAGTGCGTTCATCTCTAGGACACAGAACACGTCTCCTTCCTGAGCGGTATGACGGCTGCGTGGTCCCATGGTGTTTATACTTGCGTACTATTGTTTGTACAGATGAACGTGGTACCTTCAGGCATTTGGAAATTGCTCCCAAGGATGAACCAGACTTGTGGGGGTCTACATTTTTTTTCTGAGGTCTTGGCTGATTCATTTGATTTTTATCTTTTTTTGATTTTCCCATGGTGACAAGCAAAGAGACACTGAGTTTGAAGTTAGACCTTGAAATACATCCACAGGTACACCTCCTGTCACGTCCTGACCAGTAAAGGGGTCATTTGTAATTGTAGTATGGTCAGGGCGTGGCAGGGGGTGTTTGTTTTGTGTGTTTTGGGGTTTTTGGTTCTAGTTTTCTATTTCTATGTTTCTTTTTCCATGTTTGGCGAGTATGGTTTCCAATCAGAGGCAGGTGTTTTTTGTTGTCTCTGATTGGAAGCCATACTTAGGCAGCCTGTTTTTTCCTTTGGGTTTGTGGGTGGTTGCTTTCTGTATAGTTGGTGTACCTTACAGAACTGTTGATTGTCGTTTGTTATTTTTGTTTAAGTGTTCACTCTCTCTAAATAAATACACGAAGATGAGCACTATACGTTTTGGTCACCTTTCATCGACGTCTCTGACACCTCCAATTGACTCAAATTATGTCAATTAGCCTATCAGAAGCTTTTAAAGCCATGACATCATTTTCTGGAGTTTTCCAAGCAGTTTTAAAGCACAGTCAACTTAGTGTATGTAAACTTCTGACCCACTGGAATTGTGATACTGTGAATTATAAGTGAGATAATCTGTCTGTAAACAATTGTTTATGCACAAAGTAGATGTCCTAACCAACATGCCAAAACTATAGTTGTTAACAAGAAATCTGTGGTGTGGTTGAAAAACGAGTTTTAATGACTCCAACCTAAGTGTATGTAAACTTCCAAATTCAACTGTACATATCCCAACCAGAAGCCATGGATTACAGGCAACATCCGCACCCAGCTAAAGCCTAGAGCTGCAGCTTTCAAGGAGTGGGACACTAATCCGGACACTTATAAGAAATCCCACTATGCCCTCAGATGAACCATCAAACAGGAAAAGCGTCAATACAGGACTAAGATTCAAACCTACTACACCGGCTCTGAAGCTCGTCGGATGGGGCAGGGCTTGCAAACTATTACGGACTACAAAGGGAAACCCAGCCACGAGCTGCCCAGTGATGAGGCCTACCATGCCTTCTATGCTCGTTCCGAGGCAAGCAACACTGAAGCATGCATGAGAGCACCAGCTGTTCCGGACGACTGTGTGACCCCGCTCTCCGTAGCCGATGCGAGTAAGACCTTATAACAGGTCAACATTCACAAGGCCGCAGGGCCAGATGGATTACAAGGGTGTGTACTCAGAGCATGCACGCACCAACTAGCAAGTGTCTTCACTGACATTTTCAACCTCTCCCTGACCGAGTCCATAATACCCACGTTTCAAGCAGACCACCATAGTCCCTGTGCCCAAGAATGTGAAGGTAACCTGTCTAAATGACTACCGCCCTGTAGCACTCACTTCGGTAGCTATGAAGTGCTTTGAAAGGCTGGTCATGGCTCACATCAACACCATCATTCCGTAAACCCTAGACCCACTCTAATTCGCATACCACATCAACAGATCCACAGATGACGCAATCGTAATTGCATTCCACACTGCCCTTTCCCACCTGGACAAAAGGAACACATATGTGAGAATGCTGTTCATTGACTACAGCTCAGCGTTCAACACCATAGTGCCCACAAAGCTCATCACTAAGCTAAGGACCCTCGGTCTAAACACCTCCGCCTGCAACTGGATCCTGGACTTCCTGACGGATCTGCCACGCTGATCCTCATCAGGGGTGTGTGCTTAATCCCCTCCTGTACTCCCTATTCACCCATGACTGCATGGCCAAGCACGGCTCCAACACCATCATTAAGTTTGCTGACAACACAACAGTGGCTGGCCTGATCACCGACAACAATGAGACAGCCTATAGGGAGGAGGCCGTGTGGTGCCAGGACAACAACCTCTCCCTCAATGTGAGTAAGACAAAGGAGATGATTGTGGACTACAGGAAATAGAGGGCCGAACAGGCCCCCATTAACATCGATGGAGGTGGAGCGGGTCAAAAGTTTCAAGTTCTTTGGTGTCCGCATCACCAACAAACTATCATGGTTCAAACACACCAAGAAAGTTGTGAAGAGGGCACGATAACACATTTTCCCCCTCAGGAGACTGAAAAGATTTGGCATGTGTCCCCATATCCTCAAAAAGTTCTACAGCTGCACCATTGAGAGCATCCTGACCGGTTCCATCACCACCTGGTATGGCAACTGCTCGGCATCCGACAGTAAGGTGCTACAGAGGGTAGTGCGTGTAGCCCAATACATCACTGGGGCCAAGCCTCCTGCCATCCAGGACCTATATACTAGGCGGTGTCAGAGGATGGCCAAAAAAATTGTCAAAGACTCCAGTCATCCAAGTCATAGACTGTTCTCTCTGCTACCGCACGGCAAGCGGTGATGGAGTGCCAAGTCTAGGTCCAAAAGGCTCCTTAACAGCTTCTACCCCCAAGCTATAAGACTACTGAACAATTTATCAAATGGCCACCCAGACTTTTTGGTTTTTACACTGCTGCTACTTGCTGTTTATTATCTATGCATAGTCACATTACCCCTACCTTACCTTGACTAACCTGTACCCCCGCACACCTGTACCCCAGCACTCCGCTCGTACAGGGCTACTAGTTCCATCCAGCCAGAACGGGTTGTGCAGGAGGTGCGATCGAGACGGCCAGTGCGTCTCCATGGCCCGGTAGCTCCACTACCAGCCCCACGCACCAGGCCTCCAGTGCGTCAGCCCAGTCCAACTCAGCCTGTTCCCGCTCCTCGCACTAGCCTTAAAGTGCGTGTCTCCAGTCTGGTAGCTCCACTACCAGCCCCACGCATTAGGCTTCCAGTGCGTCAGCTCAGTCTCGAGCTTCCGACAACAGTGTCCAGTCCAGAGTATCCGGCAACAGTGTCCAGTCCAGAGTATCCGGCAACAGTGTCCAGTCCGGAACCAAGTGAGACGGCCTACAGTCCGGCACCGAGTGAGTCGTCCTACAGCCCGGAGCTCCCAGAGTCGCCCTACAGTCCAGGGTCATCAGTGAATGGCCTCAGGCAGAGTATTTCAGTGGAGGTGGATGGGTCAGGTAGGGGACTGAGGCCTGAGCCGGAGCCACCTCCATTGTATGAGGTTTGGGGAGGGGGGGGGGGGTGTAGCACAGGAGCCGTCGGTGACGGCAGCCACCCTCCCTTCCCTCCTTTAGTTAGGGGTTTATTATTTTTCTTTTTTTTGTGAGGTGCATCCGGGATCTGCACCTTTGGGGGGAGGGGGGGTACTGTCACGTCCTGACCAGTATAGGGGTTATTGGTTATGGTAGTTTGGTCAGGACGTGGCAGAGGGTATTTGTTTTGTGGTTCGGGGGTTATGTGTATGTAGAGGTGTATTGTATTTATGTGTTCCGGGGTTTTTGGTGTATGTTCTTATTTTGGGTTTCTAGGTTTTCTAGGTTTTGTATTTCTTTGTTGGCCTGGTGTGGCTCTCAATCAGGAACAGCTGTACATCGTTGTTCCTGATTGGGAGTCATACTTAGGGAGCTTGTTTTCACCTGTCTCTTTGTGGGTAGTTGTATTTTGCACTGCTGTTATTATTAGCCTGTGAAACTGTCGGTCTGTCGTTTATTGTTTTTGTGTTCACTTTAATATAAATAAAATGATGATGAGCACGCAACCCGCTGCGCCTTGGTCCCCTTCTCTCTTCAACAACGGCCGTGACAAGTGCCTTGAACTGGCACATCCTAAAACGTACACACATATGCCTACCTGCATACTTCATTTAGCTTGTTCAAGTATCCATCTCCAAAGAGCGCCTCTCATCCGGTTACCAAAGACGTCTTCTTCCAAACGTATTTAAATAATTCAGTCCTATAATGCAGTATCAACGGTAGGCCTAGGCTATATTTTGCTTACTCAGAACATGCCTCACACATACAATACAATTTAGCGGGAGCCTAGTATTTTCTATTTTAGGAGAAGTGCAATGTGTAAAGACATGTAGGCTAGGCTCGTTGAATCCGATTACAACAGTGTTGACTGAAAACACAACAGGCAATTGAGCACACTGGATGTCTTTTGTTTTACTTTTGCTATTACTCATTACTGTAACCTATGCTACTTAACAAACTGTAGTATCAATCCACAATTGACCAGGACAAGAATATTCCATGCCCCCAGTCGAATTGGAGATGATGACAATGCAAAGAACGTCAATAACCTACAGAACTTGTGACAATAACCTACAAAAGTTGAGAGAAACTCATGCCGTATTAAGTCATGGAACGCGTTGATTGGCCAGTGAGTATGGAACGACATTTAGGTCTTTACGCATCAAATAAGCTTGTTGACCAATCAGGACCTGAATAAATCAAATCAAATGTTATTTGTTACATGCGCCGAATACAACAGGTGTAGGTAGACCTTACAGTGAAATTCTTACTTACAAGCCTGTTCCAAGATGGCGTAGCAGTCGGACGTGTGTTTTGTCTTGTCCCGTGTAAATATTGTTTTCCTCTGGGGTTTTTTCATATATATTTCATATAGATTTTAATCTCACTTTCCATCTACAGACTGAATATAATCTCCTGCAACCTGCCTCATCCAATGTGGTACGGATCTGCTATTTTTATACTTTAGAACCGGAACCCCCATCAACAGCTAGCCAGCTAACTAGCTACTAGCTAGTAGTCAGTTAGCCACTGCTAGCGGTCTTCACCGTTAACACGCAATACCTGCCAGTCTGCACAGCGCGATATCAACCCAGAGCGTATCGGACTGATTTTTCTACCACATCTCCGGATTCCTACCGCAAGCTCTGAACCTTTACACTGGATCATCACAGCTAGCTAGTTGCAATCCGAGTGGCTGCTCCTGGTTAATGTCTCTGTCCCGAAGAAAGCACCAGTTAGCCTTGAGCTAGCCTCGAGCTAGGCACATCTCCCGGGTAGCCGAAGAGGTCCATCAGCTAATTATTGGGCTACAATACCTCTTTTGCCGATTGGCCTGGACACTTTACTGCCAACACGGAGCCCCGCCGATCCATCACGGCTGGTCTGCTAACGTAATCGTCCGGGGTGGTTTCAACAGGCTCTTCCGTTGTGACGTCACCGAAGGCCCATCTGCTATCCCCGGCCCGCTAGCTCTCTGAATCGCCGTGTCTCCAGCTTGCCTAGCATAGTAGCGACTACTGAATCGGCACCCTGACTCACCTATTGATACTCATTGGACCCTATGATCAGTCGGCTACACATGCCTCTCTCTAATGTCAATATGCCTTGTCTATTGCTGTTTTGGTTAGTGATTATTGTTTTATTTCACTATAGAGCCCCCAACCCTGCCCAATATGCCTTAGATAGCCATTTTGTCCCACCCCTACATATGTGGTGACCTCACTTGACTTAACTGGTGCCTCTAGAGACAAAACCTCTCTCATCATTACTCATTGCCTATGTTTACCTCCACTGTACTCACATACTACCATACCCTTGTCTGTACATTATGCCTTGAATCTATTTTTCCACGCCCAGAAATCTGCTCCTTTTACTCTCTGTTCTGAACGCACTGGACGACAAGTTCTGATAGCCTTTAGTCGTACCCTTACCCTATTCCTCCTCTGTTCCTCTGGTGATGTAGAGGTTAACCCAGGCCCTGCAGCCCCCAGCACCACTCCCACTCCCCAGGCGCTCTCATTTGTTGACTTCTGTAACCGTAAAACCCTTGGTTTCATGCATGTTAGCATCAGAAGCCTGCTCCCAAAGTTTGTTTAATTCACTGCTTTAGCACACTCCGCCAACCCTGATGTCCTAGCTGTGTCTGAATAATGGCTTAGGAAGGCCACCAAAAATCCTGAAATTTCCATCCCCAACAACAACATTTTCCGACAAGATAGAACTGCCAAAGGGGGCGGAGTTGCAATCTACTGCAGAGAGCCTGCAGAGTTCTGTCATACTATCCAGGTCTGTGCCCAACAATTCGAGCTTCTACTTTTAAAATCCACCTTTCCAGAAACAAGTCTCTCACCATTTCCGCTTGGTATAGACTCCCCTCAGCCCCCAGCTGTGCCCTGGTCACCATATATGAATTGATTGCCCCCCATCTAGCTTCAAAGTTCGTACTGTTAGGTGACCTAAACTGGGATATGCTTAACACCCCGGCCGTCCTACAATCTAAACTAGATGCCCTCAATCTCAAACAAATTATCAAGGAGCCTACCAGGTACAACCCTAAATCCATAACTATGGCCACCCTCTTAGATATCATCCTGACCAACTTGCCCTCTAAATACACCTCTGCTGTCTTCAACCAGTGTCTCAGCGATCACTGCCTCATTGCCTGTGTCTGTAATGGTTGATCTTTAAAAGTGCTTTCCTCTCCATCATAAATAAGCATGCCCCATTCAAAAAATGTTGAACTAAGAACAGATATAGCCCTTGGTTCACCCCAGACTTGACTGCCCTTGACCAGCACAAAAACATCCTGTCGCGTTGTGCAATAGCATCGAATAGCCCCCGCGATATGCAACTTTTCAGGGAAGTTAGGAACCAATATACACAGTCAGTTAGGAAAGCTAAGGCTAGCTTTTTCAAACAGAAATGTGCATCCTGTAGCACTAATTCCAAAAGGTTTGGGACACTGTAAAGTCCATGGAGAATAAGAGCACCTCCTCCCAGCTACCCACTGCACTGAGGCTAGGAAACACTGTCCCCACCGATAAATCTACTATAATCGATCATTTCAATAAGCATTTTTCTACAGCTGGCCATGCTTTCCACCTGGCTACCCCTACTCCGGCCAACAGCTCTGCACCCCCGGCAGCAACTTGCCCAAGCCCCCCCCCCCCCCCCCCCCCGCTTCTCCTTCACCCAAATTCAGACAGCTGATGTTTTGAAAGAGCTGCAAAATCTGAATCCCTACAAATCAGCTGGGCTAGACAATCTGGACCCTCTCTTTCTAAAATTATCCTCCAAAATTGTTGCAACCCCTGTTACTAGCCTGTTCAACCTCTTTCGTATCGTCTGAGATCCCCAAAGATTGGAAATCTGCTGCGGTCATCCCCCTCTTCAAAGGGGGAGACACTCTAGACCCATACTGTTATAGACCTATATCCATCCTGCCCGACTAGCATCACTACTCTGGATGGTTCTGACTTAGAATATGTGGACAACTACAAATACCTAGGTGTCTGGTTAGACTGTAAACTCTCCTTCCAGACTCACATTAAGCATCTCCAATCCAAAATTAAATCTAGAATCGGCATCCTATTTCGCAACAAAGCCTCCTTCACTCATGCTGCCAAACATACCCTCGTAAAACCGACTATCCTACCGATCCTTGACTTTGGCGATGTCATTTACAAAATAGCCTCCAAACACTCTACTCAGCAAACTGCATGTAGTCTATCACAGTGCCATCCGTTTTGTTACCAAAGCCCCATATACTACCCACCACTGCAACCTGTATGCTCTCATTGGCTGGCCCTCGCTACATATTCATCGCCAAACCCACTGGCTCCAGGTCATCTATAAGTCTTTGCTAGGTAAAGCCCCGCCTTATCTCAGCTCACTGGTCACCATAGCAACACCCACCCGTAGCACACGCTCCAGCAGGTATATTTCACTGGTCATCCCCAAAGCCAACGCTTACTTTGGCCGCCTTTCCTTCCAGTTCTCTGCTGCCAATGACTGGAACGAATTGCAAAAATCACTGAAGCTGGAGACTTATATCTCTCTCTCTAACTTTAAGCATCAGCTGTCAGAGCAGCTTACCTATCAGTGTACCTGTACACAGCCAATCTGTAAATAGCACACCCAACTACCTCATCCCCAAATTGTTATTTATCTTACTCTTTTGCACCCTAGTATCTCTACTTGCACATCATCATTTGCACATCTATCACTCCAGTGTTAATGCTAAATTGTAATTGTATTTATGTATTGCCTTACCTCCCTAATCTTCTACATTTGCACACACTGTACATATATTTTTCTATTTTGTTATTGATTGTATGTTTGTTTATGTGTAACTCTGTGTTGTTGTTTTTGTCTCACTGCTTTGCTTTATCTTGGCCAGATCGCAGTTGTAAATGAGAACTTGTTTTCAAATGGCCTACCTGGTTAAATAAAGGTGAAATAAATCAAATTAAAAAAAGCCCTTAACCAACAATGCAGTTTTAAGAAAAATATAAATAAAGTAACAAGTAATTAAAGGGCAGCAGTAAAATAACAATAGCGAGACTATATACAGGGGTACCTGTACAGAGTCGAGGTAATTGAGGTAATATGTACATGTAGGTAAAGTTATTAAAGTGACTATGCATAGATAATAACAGTCTCGTGGATGCTTCAAACTTTTGTTACGTGAGTGTCACTTCTCTATTGCTCCACATTCCAACACTCTAACCTTGTCTAACATTATCTAGTCTAAATATGGCATGATTCCACCAATAGTAAAAATTTGCGTCACTTTCAAATATGGACTTTTATTTTGAAGGCGAACCGCAAATTCCATTATTGTGGCTAACCCTTATTGTGGCTACCTTCACATAACCTGGTACGGTCAAGTCTCACCGAAGCTAGCTGGCTACTTATAATGTTAGCTTTGGCAACAGGGTTAAGTAGCTGGCAGGGTTGGGTAGTTTACTTTCTAAATGTAATCCGTTACATACAGAGTTACCTGTCCAACACTGTAATCAGTAATGTAACTTTTGGATTACCCAAACTCAGTAACATAATCTGATTACATTCAGTTACTTTTAGATTACTTTCCCCTTAAGAGGAATTAGAAGAAGGCAAACATGTATGTTACCAATTGAACAACATCTATTGCAGGATAAATCAATGTTAAAGTTTACATAGCTGGCCACACATTGATGTTCAATTTTACTTTATGGGTTGGTTATGTAGGCTTCTTCAAACCCATCGCTTTCTACTACATATAATAATACAATTAAATGATATCTTTACAATAATATATATCATTTATAAGTCCAAAAATGGATGTAGCAACTACAGATTGCCCCTTTAAGTCTATTAAAAGTGTGCGATTTTGAGCATGTGTCCATTAGGTCTATGGATTTGTTTTGTTTTCGTCAGAATGAATTAGATTGAGTAATAAAAGCCCTACTTTTATTCCATAGGCTGGGATCCGCACTATGCAGCTGTTACATGAGCACATTTTCACTGGCTGTCCACTGGTTTCAAAAACAAAGCAGCCAAAACTTCTTGAATTCAAATATACATTTAGATTTGTGACAGCCATTCACAACAACCACAATCCGTAAGGTGCAAATAGCTAAATGAGAGAGCAACAGTGTGGTTCACATCATTGCGCTATGTAGATATCAATAAGTGATATCCATATCGCCGTAGACTACACCACTGCTGTCATCCTTGCCCCCAAGTGTTTATTCAAGTTGGATAATATTTGGATGCCGACTACAGTCGCACCATTAGAAGACATAGCTTGGACTGTAGCCTACAAAAGCCTATTCCTGCTCTTTTCAATGTTGATTTGAATGTCATTAAGAAAACAGAGAAGTGTCAAAGATTTTTTCTCAAACATCCTTTTTGAATGCAAAAGTAATACTCAAAGTAATCATCTAGTTTTTCAAAAGTATCTGTAATCTGATTACAATATTTTTCATTGTAACGTAATGGATTACAGTTACAATTTTTTTGTAATCCCATACATGTAACAGATTACATGTAATCCGTTACTTCCCAACCCTGGTAGCTGGCTAGCTATTTATTTTCATGAGCTGAAGTTCGATTTTAATAGGAGAACAACAAGTGGCTACCTAGCTAATACTTACTCACATGGATTCGTAAATCATTGCTAAGAATATTGAAAATTACTGCAGTTTCTGGTCATTGTTTTCAGGCTGGTTGCATTGGTGCTAGCTAGGACGGTACCACGCTAAAGCTAGGTACCTACCACAGAAGTTTATAATAACATCTGTATCAAAAATATTTGCAAAAAAAAATATTCTGCTCGTTTGATCCTATTCTTATTTCTTATTTCAAATGCTCACACAGATGTTTTCCCATTCAGTCGAACAAATAATGCCGCGTTATCAACGCGGTATTGTAAACACGTGTGTGCTTGTTTGCAGACTTTTTTTGTACAGCTTTGACAGTGCTACTGATTGTAGTGGTGGCGCTTGGCTTACACGTGCAAATTCAGCACACAACATTCTATAATAGAATAGTGTTATTTGACATGTCAAATTAAAAGCTTCTTTAACGCGTCAAATAGTGTTATTTGACGGATATCTTTTTTGACACGCAAAGACCCAAATGGTGTTCCATAAGTGAGTGGCCAAGCCCTGTTCACACCTACAACTTGTTTATTCATCAAAACCCAGCCCTTTCATGCCACCACCAGCTATTGCGCTCATAATTCCTGTTGTGAAAATAGAAAAAATATTTCTGACACACCCCTAGACCTATGGCCAATGCTTAGGTTTACCATTGCCTTACGTTTGTTAAAATAGAGCCCCCATTGTCTTTAACCAAATGTTTTTTACACACTTAAACAGTTATATACAGTCTTTCAGATCTTTCTTACTTACAATTTCTTTAACAAACTAAGATTATTTATAGTCTGCGTAGTTCTATTTTCATTACAGGGTAGACTCTCTGTGAAAGATCCTGCCTGCGTCACCTGGTTTGTCTCCAACTGAAACTGTGAATGTTTGTTTGCATTGGAAACTCAGGTTCAGGCCTCCATTGGCTTGTCTGCTGACGTGTGCATTATGCTGCATGGCTTATTAAGATCGTAAGCCTTTACTTGGTAAAGGTCCGGTGGGCATCTGTGTTGGCCTATCTACAGTGTCTATCCCATTTTAAACAAGCACATGAAGGAGTCAGTCTTGTGACACTAGCCTACTAAAGTGTCATCAACAAGTGACACAGCCATAGAAATAGAATCACTGATCAGTCAGAAACATTGCTTCTATTTCTGTGGACACATCTTTAGATAGCCTCAGGCCTACAATATAAGAGAATACTGAAGAACTGGAATGGCTATTACATGTGTATTTAGGTGCATGTGTGCATACTCATCAAGCATGCGTATTATTTTTTATTTTTTTGTTTCTGTAAAGTGTATTGAGACATGTTAAATGCACTGTAAATAAAATGTGACAACTTATTATTGCATAGAACTATATTTACTGAACACATGTCATAAACTATATTTACTGTGCGTATGCAAGTGAACATTATGAACACAAATACAGATGTGTTCAGTTAGATTAGATGGTTTATGGTGTTACTTTGGGTTAGCACAATAAGGGTTCACTTCAGTGGGTATTATGTAAAGTAACGAACAATGGCTGCTATTGAAGCAGGACCAAATCTCCTGCTATTTTTAGCCAGCGCTCCTCTCCCACTATTCATTTATACTGTAGTAATATCCTGAGCAGAGATTAACCCTGATCTAAGAGTGGCATGTTGAGTCTGGGGTCAGGGGGGTGGAGGGAGGGAGGGATGGGTGATAGAGGTGTAGGCACATAGAAATATAATGAATAGGACAGGCTTGGAACCTTTAACTGGTAAACTCATAGATGTGGTAAATCAAACTCGACCAAACAATGGAATTCCCATGGAAATGGGTGGGGGAAAGCTGCCATGGGGTAAAGATCACGAATCTCCTCATTGCCCCCAGCAAAATTAGCCTGTATTTAGGCTATTGTTTATATGTGTACATGTTGATGTACAAATCTGAGTATAATGCTTTTATGGATGTCAACCCCAACACATGTTCATGTCATCATCACCAATTAACTGAATTACAGTTAAAAACGACTGACCACCACATTTCTGTGTGCTAGCTATGCTAACCACCTTATACGAACGGGAGTTAGAATTTAACAGTCACTTCTTCTAAACCTGAAAAGGGACAACTTCTAAATGTTATGCAGCGAAAACCGCCAAATATATCCAAATCAGACTTAAGTAACCACATGGTGGGCCTGTTACAATACATAAATCATGACAAATGTGACAAATACACTTTGTTAGAACAGATGTGTTGAATGTGCGCCAATCTGGTCATTGGAATGGTCTGTGTTCTTTACCGCATCCATGGGGACACTCACAATGGCTGCCTGGTATTGTGATAATAATAATAATTTCCATGGTAATGTAGACTGTTCATTCAAAGGATGTTAGCTCATGTGGCTCATGCAATGGAATGTATATTTTTTTGTCATGTCAGTAAAGTTGACTCAAGAAATCACAGAACAGATTGATGGGTACACTTCCTGCTTTTACTTCCTGCTTTGCTCCTATGGGTACACTCAAACTGGCTGCCCATCCACCCATTATGCCATCATTTACTTGAACGCACGTTCTATTTCTATGTGTAGGCCTACATTTGATGATTTCCTGCAAAAAATGATTTCCTTCTCAAAATAATTCAAATAGATCCATTGGGTTATAGAAACAGCCTGTGATGAAAGTATTCGTTTTTGATTATGCTTGATTTTACTCATCAAACAAAACATTGGGAAATTGGTATTAAAATAATCACCTCAGCTGAGTACAGACAGAGAGTACAACCTACATGTTAAGGCGTTAAAAGCTGTGTTCTAAACGTAAGCATGTTATAATATAAAGGTGTTAGAAGATGCCTGACTACATCATTAACAAGCATTAGAAGAGGGATGTGTAGGCTGTGCTCTCAGAGCTAAGGAGGATTCCTTAATGGATAACATAACATGACGTAAACATATCTCAACAACAATGTATGTAGCTGGGTTGCTTGTGTTACACGCACCATTTGTCATGTTGATGAATCCACTAAAGCAGCATTGCAATGCTGTCACCTTAGTTCCTGATCAGAACTATTGGATTCTGCAGACTATAGTGAAATGTGCAAACAAATGAAGATAGCAAAGGGAAGCCCTACTACGGTATTTCCTCTGGGTAACTCGGGTCCTTTAAGGACGTGGTGTGTGAAGGCTTTTGTTCCAGCCCAGCACAGTCAGACTTTAGTAAAACGCCACCAGCACCACCCTGTGGACTAGTTTATATATTGTACCAGTACTAATCCGTAAAGCATTATGTTATCTGATTTATAAATATATGGGCAGCATTTTTTTATTGGTAGCCAGGTGGATAGTGGATTAGAATATTCAGTGCTTATCTGTGTATTCCTTTAAAATGATTAATTTACACTTTTCCCATCCACACAGTATTGAAAAATGTTACTTACCTAATTCCACCACTGGGTGGAGCTATATGCTTTCAATACAAAAATCTCACTCTACATACGGTAGTGCAGTGTGATATTATAGCCAATCCGTTGAGGTTCATATGACCTTTCCCTGATTGATTTAAGAATTGTATGTAAATATCTTAGTCCTCTTGGCCCCCTTCTACTAAAATTACACACAATGCTTGTTCAGGCCTCTTGTTTCTCAGACAAATGCTGATACGGTTCTGCATGTGTATATTGGCTAGAATTGAATGTCATACTGGTGCTTTGTGGTCTGGCTGTGACAAAAAAGTTTGAATCAAGATTCCCTTAGTGTTAACCCTTGTGTAGTGTTCATGTTTTTGTTATTCACCCAATGTGTGCGGATGGACCCACAACATTATTGGGTTTTTAAAAACAATACAGCCATAACAGTTTACATAAAAATACTTAATACTTAGATGTTGACTTTTTTTACAAGTAATATAGACAGCGTACATGGTTAATATTTGCTATTTACCTCTGCTTGATCACATGTATCAATATAAGCCCCATTTAACACAAATTAAGGTCGGTCTACACACCAAATGAGGGACAGAGTTTTACTGTGTGTGTTGCAAATGTATTTCTTGCACTTGATGCATGTGCACTTTGTCTTTCTGTCCTTTTTGGGTCCACACACATCGCAGTGCTTCTTGTTGCTACCGGCTGCAATCTAGAATGATGAAAACACTTAGTTCAGGAATTTTACTAACATCTCACTCACTCACATATATAGTTACAGCCAAGGTAGGAGAGTCAGACACACACACACACACACACACACACACACACACACACACACACACACACACACACACACACACACACACACACACACACACACACACACACACACACACACACACACACACACACACACACACACACTTACTCCGCTATTGGAGTTGTTGGTTCTGTGGGTCGGGCGGATGGGGCACCAGCATCCTCCTCCTGAATCCTCCTCACGATGGCTGCAGAAGCTGGGGTCCTTGGGACATGTTGCCTCCTCTGGATTTGAGGTCTTACCAATGCCTTGCCCAGCTCCTCGAGAAAGAGCCATCTCCTCTGGAGCTTCCCTCTGTTCCAATCTGGGTTCAACGCCATCCAGATGACAAACTCGTTGTACGCCGAGATGTCCAAGATGTTGAAGTATATCACAAGTGGCCAGCGTAGGGTTCTTCTTTTGCAGCTGTAGCCAGTCACCAGCTTGTCTAAATTGTCCACCCCTCCTTTTGTGCCATTGTAATCCATTATGATTTCTGATTTTTGATGTTCCTGGCCACAGATTCTCCCATCCCTAGGCAGCGTACTCATGAGTACCACATTGTAGCCTTTATTTGGCACGTAGGACACTAGGGACGTGTCGGCCGTGAACACAAACTTAGAGGAATTGATAGGCCTGTTCTGTGTATTCAACAACTGAGGTGGGAGCTCTGGCTTGTTTTTTCGTACTGTTCCTACCATCGTCAGCTTCCTCTTGAGGAGCTCCTGTCCCAGCTTGCGCGAAGTAAAAAAGTTATTGAACGATGTTGTGGCCACGGAGTCCCTGTGTCACGTCCAGGACAACCTGCATCCCTTGGTTCTTCTCAGGGGCTCCTCCATCTGGCTTCCCCGTATACACTTGCAAGTTCCACGCATATGATGAAGCAGCATCACAGGCAGGCCCAAATCTTGATTCAATATTTTGCGGGTTTAGACTGTATGTACTGCCTGAAGGGGCAGCGGCCCCTAAATGGCATAAGCTGCTCATCAACAGTAACGTTGGGCCCAGTGTTGTAAAACCGGGGAAGGCGGTCCACCTACTTGTTCCACACTGACCTGATTGCAGCTTGATTGTCTCTCTGCCGCCGAGCTGGTCTGGTGTCTCGGTTATCGAAGCGGATAATCCTGGAAATAATGTGGAAGCTTTCCAGAGACATTGTTGCATGGAAGGAGTTCTCTGCCAGTTTCTGCATCCCACAGGGATTCTGTGGATTCCTCATTGGATCTGAAAACATCAGCAAGGATAAGAACCCCATCGCTCTCCAAAAACACGCCTTTCCTCCAATTTAGTGCAGTCCAGAATGATTTTCTGGATGGTGTCTCGGATGAACAGTTCAAAAGAAGACTTTATGTCCTGCACATGAGTAACTGCCATCTGCGTCGGTCCTGATTGTATCCTTATCACATTGGTAGCTATGCGGGGTGTCTCATTCCTTGGGCAAGAAGATCATTCAATTTCACAATTTTTTGACATCCATATTTCTCCTCTTGCAGGCTGCTGATGAGCTGGTTGCTAACGGCCTGGTCCTGGGGTTGGCTGCTGACGGGCTGGTCCTGGGGCTGGCTAAGGGTAAATCTCATCCTCTTCTTCCAACTCACTGTCAGACTCCGAATTGACAGAGACATGATCCTCATATTCAGAAAATTCTTCATCTTCCAAAGTGGAAGACGTTCCTTCCACGCTAGCTTCTCTCTCTGCAAAAATTATTTCCAAGGCACTCTGAGCAGAGATCATTTTTGCCATGCTGGTTGATTGTGGTAAGGAGCTACACATGCAAAGCTATTTATTTGTTGTGTCCCTCCTCCAATTTGCACCTGGCTGGGTTTGTAATGAACTCGATGGGAGACAGAGAGCTGGTTTCAAGTGCAGGGTGCAGCAGGTGTTTAATTGTAAAGGACCACAGGAGGCGACAGTTAGCTGGGTCCAGGGGCAGGCAGAAGGTCATACACAGGGGGTCCAAAAAGGCAACAGTATAGGCAGGGAAAAGGCTAGTAATGTCGTCCGGGATCAGGCAATAGGTTGATAACATGAAATCCAATAGGCTAAGGTACAGGCAGGGAATAGGCACAAGGCGTTGTTAGTGAGGCAGGCAAAAACTATCATACACGGGAGGATTAAATTACAGGGAAAAAAGCGCTCCGAATAGAAGTGTGTCACAAAAAAAAACAATATCTCACAATGCAATGCACAGTGCAAAGAACTGAAATAAATAGTGTGTGATAATGACATACAGGTGGGTGAACAGGTGATCAGAATTCAGGTGATTGGGATCTAGAGAGTGAGCTGCGTTCAGGGGATCTATGTGTTTGAGAGTGTGAGCTGGAAAGTGGGCTGGAAAGTCAGCTGCGTTCAGGGGATCTACGTGTTTGAGAGTGTGAGTTGGAAGCAGTCGTTACAGTGGTAGAGTGTGGGAAAATACAGATTTTTTTTATATAATGTATCAAAATAATGTATTGTAATAACATTGTGCAGGTTCCCGCAAGACATTGTGTGGTTTCACATACTGCAAAGGGTAAAGAGTGCGAGAAAAGCAGGAGACAGGCAGACAGGCAAGGAGACAGCACCAAGAACCTGTCTATGTTGAAACAGCAGGCCCAGGGAGGAGGAAGACAGAGTGAAGGTACACAGCAAACCTTTTTGTTTCATTTGACCTTGTTTTCACCTACACACACACTTTTCCACACTTTTATTACCATCGGGTCAAGTGAACTTGAACACCACATATGTCATATAAATGTGTGGGGGGGTGCGCAGTGTGCACCCAATGAAAATGTATTATTTTACATGTTCTTCACAGAAAATGAGCCAAGGTCAGTGAGCCTCAGGTGGAAAAAAGTATTCATTGTATAATTTTTCTTTTAGTAAACATTGAAAATGGGTCCCACAGACCTGAACACCACACATGGTTTAAGTATAGTATACTTGTATAAATATATTACACTGTCATCTATGGGCATTCTCACTGCACTATCTCCCGCAGACTTCTACTCTCCCGCAGCTCTGGTCACAGACGCAGGCCCAAAACGACATGTTTTCCACCAGAGCAGAACTGTCATTTATATGACTATGTAACTAACCTTACTGTTTTTGTTTAGTTAACTGAGTCTTAACACCAATACTGCTGAACAAAACTACCATGACTCAAAGAGAAATGACCTGACCGTGACTGATGATCTTGATTTTAACATAAGCACTAACTTGAAAAGTGGACGTGGTCAATTAACGCCAGTGGCAAAGAGACGCATGGACAGTGAAGTAATTGATCTATCGTCATCAAAAATATAAGCGCACCATGCAACAATTCCATTGATTTTTACTGACTTACAGGTCATATGAGGAAATCAGTCAATTGAAATACATTCATTAGGCTTTAATCTATGGATTTTAAATGACTGGGAATACAGATATATATATATATATGTTAGTCAAAGATACCTTAAAAAAAAGGGCCTCACAATGGACCTCAGGAACTCATCACGGTATTTGTGCATTCAAATTGCCATCGATAAAATGCAATTGTGTCCATAACTAATGCCTGCCCATAACCCCACTGCCACCATGGGAAACTCTATTCAAAATGTTGACATCGCCCACACAACGCCATACATGACTTCCACCGAGGGTGGTTCTTCTCCCTGTTCGGGCGGTGCTCGGCGGTCGGCGTCGCCGGCCTACTAGCCGTCACCGATCCATTTTTCTTTTTCCATTTGTTTTGTCTTTAGTTTTTTCACAACTGGTTTCATTTGCTTTAATTTCTGTGTGTATATTTTACCCCTGTTGCCTGCTTAGGTTTGTGTGGGATTATTTTGTCTCAGGTTGCTCATTGAGGTTGTGCCTCAGTTATTTTTCACGTATATACAGATTATTTATAAGTTTGAGGAGCGTTGTTTTTTCCTCCTTCCGTGATTAACTTATTTCTCTTTTAGTCGTGGGCGTTGTTTGGTATTGTTCTTGTATTTTTGTGGTGGGGTTGCTTATTAAAAGACGCTCCTTGGACATCTCTGCTCTCCTGTGCTTGACTCCTTCACCTACCTCATATACATCACCTAACAACGTGGTCTGTGGTTGTTAGGCCGGTTGAACGTACTGCCAAATTCTCTAAAGCAATGTTGGTGTCACATCCTGACCAGCAGAGGGAGTAATTGTATTAGTTTTGGTCAGGACGTGGCAGAGGGTTTGTGTTTTGTATGTATTTCTACGTTCTGTCTAGTTTAGTTTTTCTATGTTTAGGATTGGGTGTTGGACTCTCAATTGGAGGCAGGTGTTTCTAGTTGCCTCTGATTGAGAGTCCTACATATAGGTGTGTGTTTGGTTTGGTATTTTGTGGGTAGTTGTCTTTAGCACTGCTGTTAAGTGTATAGCCTGTTAAACTGTCGGTCTGTCATTCTTCGTTTTGGTGCTCACTTTATTTAAAATGAATATTCAAGATGAGCATCCACATTCCTGCTCCGTTTTGGTCCTCTCTACCCGAAGACAGCTGTTACAGAACTACCCACCACAAAAGGACCAAGCAGCGGAGTAAGGAGCAAAGGGACTTTGAGTTGGACAATCGAGAGAAATGGAATGGGGACAGATTCTGGCCGGAGAGGGCCCGTGGAGGAAGGCTGGTGAGGACGGGAACGCTACCGTGGTACACAACTGGCGAGGAAGCCGGAGAGGCACCCCCAATAAAAAAAAATTGGGGGGGGGCACACGGGTAGTTTGGCTGGGTCAAGGATGAGCCCTAAGCCAGCTACCCGTGCTTATAGGAAGGAACGTATGGAGTGGAGGGCGCCGTGTTTTGAGGAAGTGCGCACGATCTCACCCATACGCACGCACAGTCCAGTGCGAGTTATTCCAGCCCCTCGCAGATGCCGTGCTAGAGTGGGCATCCAGCCTGGTAGGAGGATGCCTGCGCAGCGCGTCTGGTCGCCGGTACGCCTCCTAGGACCAGGCTACCCTACTCCCGCTCTACGCACGGTAACCATCAGGCCCCTGCACAGCCCAGTTCGCCCTGTACCAGCACTCCGCTCGTACAGGGCTGCTAGTTCCATCCAGCCAGGACGAGTTGTGCAGGAGGTGGGATCAAGGCCACCTGTGCGCCTCCATGGCCCAGTCGTTCCAGTTCCCGCCTCTCGTGCTGACCCGGAAGTGCGAACCTCTAGTCTGGCACGTCTAGTACCAGCACCACGCATCAAGCTTCCAATAAGTCAGCCTAGTCCTACTCAGCCTGTTCCCGCTCCTCGCACTAGCCCTGAGGTGTGTGTCCCCAGGCTGGTACCTCCACTACCAGCCCCACGCATCAGGCTTCCAGTGTGTCAGACCAGGCAAGAGTGTCCGGCAACAGTGCCTCGTCAAGAGTGTCCGGCAACAGTGCCTCGTCAAGAGTGTCCGGCAACAGTGCCTCGTCCAGAGTGTCCGGCAACAGTGCCTCGTCCAGAGTGTCCGGCAACAGTGCCTCGTCCAGAGTGTCCGGCAACAGTGCCTCGTCCAGAGTGTCCGGCAACAGTGCCTCGTCCAGAGTGTCCGGCAACAGTGCCTCGTCCAGAGTATCCGGCAACAGTGCCTTGTCCAGAGTGTCCGGAACCAGGGGAGACGGCCCACTGTCCGGAACCAGGGGAGACGGCCCACTGTCCGGAACCAGGGGAGACGCCCACTGTCCGGAACCAGGGGAGACGGCCCACTGTCCGGAACCAGGGGAGACGGCCCACTGTCCAGAACCAGGGGAGACGGGCCCACTGTCCAGAACCAGGGGAGACGGCCCACTGTCCAGAACCAGGGGAGACGGCCCACTGTCCGGAACCGGTTGAGTCTGCCTGCGGCCCGGAACCGGGTGAGTCTGCCTGCGGCCCCGAACCGGGTGAGTCTGCCTGCGACCCGGAACCGGGTGAGTCTGCATGGGAACCGGAACTGAAGAAGTGTGTAATTAACAGTGAACTAAATGAGTCTGCCTACAGCGTGAAACGGAGTGAGTCTGCCTACGATCCGGAACGGAATGAGTCTGCCTACGACCTGGAACTGAAGGAGTCTGCCTATGGTCCGGAGCCGAGCAAGTCTGTCTACAGTCTGGAGGACAGTAGGCCGGAGCCAAAGCCACCTCCAGTATAGGTGGGTTGGGGAGGGGGGGGGGGGGGTGTTGCACAGGTGCCGTCGTTGACGGCAGCCACCCTCCCTTCCCTCCCTCCCTTTAGTTTAGGGGGATATTTTTGTTGTTTGGGGGTTTTTGTGTTTTCTTTTGAGGTGCATTCGGGGTCTGCACCTTTGGGGGGGGTACTGTCACGTCCTGACCAGCAGAGGGAGTAATTGTATTAGTTTTGGTCAGGACGTGGCAGAGGATTTGTGTTTTGTATGTATTTATACGTTCTGTCTAGTTTAGGTTTTCTATGTTTAGGATTGGGTGTTGGACTCTCAATTGGAGGCAGGTGTTTCTAGTTGCCTCTGATTGAGAGTCCTATATATAGGTGTGTGTTTGGTTTGGTATTTTGTGGGTAGTTGTCTTTAGCACTGCTGTTAAGTGTATAGCCTGTTAAACTGTCGTTCTTCATTTTGTTGTTTTGGTGTTCACTTTATTTAAAATAAATATCCACATTCCTGCTGTGTTTTGGTCCTCTCTACCCGAAGACAGCCGTTACAGTTGGAGGCGGCTTATTGTAGAGAAATTAACATTAAATTCTCTGGCAACAGCTTTGGTGGACATTCCTGCAGTCAGCATGACAATGGCACACTCCCTCAAAACTTGGCATTGTGTTGTATGACAATGACAAGTGCACATTTTAGAGTGGCCTTTTATTGTCCAAAGGATAAATACTTACTAACAGTGATGTGAACAAATTTGTGCAAAATTTGAGAGAAATAAGCTTTTTGTGCGTATGGAACATTTCTAGGATCTTTTATTTCAGCTCATGAAACATGGGACCAACACTTCACATGTTGCGTTTGTATTTTTGTTCAGTGTATTATCTTTTTTTTTTACCGTAGCTACGTAAATCATTGAACACAGAGATGAGAAATTGTGAAGATATAAATAGATTGCAGAGACAGTCACAGTGGGCCTCACTGTAGGAGCCACACACACTTCCACCCCATTGCTATTGTCACTCACAGCATGACACTTTGCTAGTCTTCTTGTAGAGACACACTGGTGGGTAATCATGACTGGCTCTGACAGGTCTGAGCGAGAGAACCAGGACAATCCAAAAAAGCTGACATGTTTGTTAGCCTGACAGAGCTAAATTTGGACTGTGACTGATAACATCAGACAACCGAGGCTTACTCTGCAGTTTCCAAAAAAAAAAAGATTTGATGATTTGAAGCTCAAAATCTAAAATATGGAAAACTGACAGAGAACAAGATCAAACAGGCAGCAGATAATGATTCAGAGACAGATAAGTGATAACATTATGTAAATGTGTAGAGTGGGTTACAACTCACAAATATATAGTACAATTCATAAACATGAAACACAATGCTGAAATGTAAGTCACAATCAAAATGTAAAATACTTGATCTGTGTTTTATTGAGCTTGCCTGGCTTAATTAACCAATAAAAAAAGTTCCAAAATGGAAAACCCTGCCCATCTGGTATTGCAGGGAGACTCAAGCAAACGCTAAAAGTATTTGAAAGATTGAAAATAATATTGAACCAAGGGCTGATATACACCATAATGAAGATTAAGTGATTTATTTGGATTATTAAAGTAAAAACCTCTGGCAAAGTAGTGAGACCGATCAATATTGCAGTAGCAGTGCTTTGGGACAAGTTACAGAAGGTTACAAAAGGTCAGAGGAAGTTGCAGATGCAGTAACTGATAGAAGACCATGATTTACATTGCTGTTACCAACAGGAAGTCACTTCTTAAAAACTCATTAGAGTAACTGTCAAAACAAATTATTTGTGTTCAGTTGAGCAGCCTGACTGAGACAAAATTTACAAAATAGCCTCTAACACTCTACTCAGCAAATTGGATGCAGTCTATCTGTCACGCCCTGACCTGCGAGAGGCGGTTTGTCTCTCTATGTGGTTAGGTTAGGGTGTGGGGTGGGCATTCTATGATGTCTATTTCTTTGTTTTGAGCCGAGTATGGTTCCTAATCAGAGGCAGCTGTCTATCGTTGTCTCTGATTAGGAATCATCCTTAGGCAGCCTTTCCCCACCTGTAGTTGTGGGATCTTATTTTTTTACTGCTTGTTAAGCCTGCAAGACGTTACGGTCATTGTTATTTGTTTATTCTTTTGTTTGTAGTGTTCTGATTTATAATTAAATACAAAGATGAACATTCACCACGCTGCATCTTGGTCTACTCCCTTTGACGGTCGTGACAGAAGATCCCACTACCAAAGGACCAAGCAGCGTGGGCCGATAGACTGGACATGGGAGGAGATCCAGGCCGGAAGGGATTGCCTCCCATGGGAACAGGTGGAAGCAGCGAGAGAGGTACAGCGATGAGATTGTCAGGCAAGGCAACAACGGGGGCCCAAGAGGCAGCGCCAAAATACATTTGGGGGGGGCACACGGGTAGATTGGCTAAGGCGGTTTTAAGACCTGAGCCAACTCCCTGTGCTTACCGTAGGGAGCGAGTGACTGAACAAGCACCGTGGTATGCGATGATGCGCACTGTGTCGCCCATGCACACTCACAGCCCAGTGCGCTCGGTACAAGCTCCTCACCGTTGCCGTGCTAGAGTTGGCCGTCAGCCAGGAAGAAGTGCGCCAGCTCAGCGTATATCTGGTCTCCAGTGCGTCTCCACGGCCCAGGTTATCATGCGCCTGCTCTACGCACGGTACCCCCCGTTCACCAGCGCAGCACAGTTCGTCCTGTACCAGCGCCCCGCCCTTGCTGGGCTACAGTGACCATCCAGCCAGGACGGAATGTGCCAGCCCTGAGCTCCAGACCTCCGGTGCGCCTCCAAGGCCCAGTGTGCCCTGTGCCTGCTCTGCGCACCCAGTCTCCCGTGCGTCTCCCCAGTCCGGTGAGACCGGTTCCAGCTCCACATAGGAAGCCTCCAGTGTTGATCAATGGTCCAAAGCCTCCAGTGATAATCCATGGCACGAAGCCTCCAGTGATGATCCATGGCCCGGAGCCTGTAGGGATGATCCATGGCACGAAGCCTCCTGTGATGATCCATGGCCCGGAGCCTGTGGGGATGATCCATGGCACGAAGCCTCCTGTGATGATCCATGGCCCGGAGCCTGTAGGGATGATCCATGGCACGAAGCCTCCAGTGATAATCCATGGCCCGGAGCCTCCAGTGATAATCCATGGCACAAAGCCTCCAGTGATGATCCATGGCGCGGAACCTGTAGTGATGATCCATGGCACAAAGCCTCCAGTGATGATCCATGGCGCGGAACCTGTAGTGATGATCCATGGCACAAAGCCTCCAGTGATGATCCATGGCGCGGAACCTGTAGCGATGATCCATGGCACGGAGCCTGCAGCGACGCTCCCCAGTCCGGAGCCTCCAGCGACGCTCCCCAGTACGGAGCCTCCAGCGACGCTCCCCAGTCCGGAGCCTCCAGCGATGCTCCGCAGCCCGGAATCTTCAGCGGCGGTCCGCAGCCCCGAGTGTTCAGCGGCGGTCCGCAGCCCAGAGTCTTCAGCGGCGGTCCGCAGCCCAGAGTCTTCAGCGGCGGCCCGCAGCCCCGAGTCTTCAGCGGCGGTCGGCAGTTCAGAGCCTCCGCCGATGATCCACGGTCTGGTTCCTCTGGCAACATAGAAGCGGGGGGATCAGCGGGCGGTGTGGGGGCTATGCCCTGAACCAGAGCCGCCGCCAAGCATAGATGCCCACCCGGACCCTCCCCTATAGGTTCAGGTTTGCGACCGGGAGTCCTCACCTTTGGGGGTGGGGGGGGGGTTACTGTCACGCCCTGACCTGAGAGAGACGGTTTGTCTCTCTATGTGGTTGGGTCAGGGTGTGGGGTGGGCATTCTATGATGTCTATTTCTTTGTTTTGAGCCGAGTATGGTTCCTAATCAGAGGCAGCTGTCTATCGTTGTCTCTGATTAGGAATCATCCTTAGGCAGCCTTTCCCCACCTGTATTTGTGGGATCTTATTTTTGTATCTGCTTATTAAGCCTGCAAGACGTTACGGTCGTTGTCATTGTTTATTCTTTTGTTTCATAGTGTTCTGATTTATAATTAAATACAAAGATGAACACTCACCACGCTGCACCTTGGTCTACTCCCTTTGACGGTTGTGACACTATCACAGTGCCATCCGTTTTGTCACCAAAGCCCCATATACTACCCACCACTGCGACCTGTATGCTCTCGTTGGCTGGTCCTCGCTACATATTCGTCGCCAAACCCACTGGCTCCAGGTCATCTATAAGTCTTTGCTAGGTAAAGCTCTGCCTTATCTCATCTCACTGGTCACCATAGCAACACCCACCCGTAGCACGTGCTCCAGCAGGTATATTTCACTGGTCATCCCCAAAGCCAACACCCCCTTTGGCTCTCTTTCCTTCCAGTTCTCTGCTGCCAATGACTGGAACGAATTGCAAAAATCGCTGAAGTTGGAGACTTAACTCCCTTACCAACTTTAAGCATCAGCTGTCAGAGCAGCTTACCGATCGCTGCAGCTGTACATAGCCCATCTGTAAATAGTCCATCCAACTACCTACCTCATCCCCATGTTTGTTTTTGTTTTTCTGCTCTTTTGCACCCCAGTATTTCTACTTGCACATCCTCGTCTGCACATCTATCACTCCAGTGTTAATTGCTAAATTGTAATTACTTCGCCACTATGGCCTATTTATTGCCTTCCCTCCTTACTTAATTTGCACAAACTGTACATAGATTTTTCTATTGTGTTATTGACTGTATGTTTGTTTATCCCATGTGTAACTCTGTAGTTGTTTTTGTCGCACTGCTTTGCTTTATCTTGGCGACGTCGCAGTTGTAAACTGGCCTTACCTGGTTAAATAAAGGAGAAAAAAAATTATCAGCAATATGCAAATGTATTCAGCCCTGGACAACAAAGCAAGCGATATGTAAATGATTTATCCATGTATCCTTTGGCCATGGTGAAACCATCTCATCTCGTCCTCTGTCGCTGGAAAGTCACTAGTATCACAGCCCTCTCCAGTCCTAAGCGAAGTAAACACCATTTGGTAATGAGTCTGTTACAATCAGTTCAGAGTTCGTGCCATTGCACTTCTGTAACTGTGATTTAGCTTACACTTGCTCATCTCCCTGAATCTGGTCACATCTGAGGAAAAATATCCTCTGTAAAACCGCAACTAAAAAAACATATTGTGATTCCAAATTGAGGTTTGATTTACATCATTAAGCAAAAAAAGTTGAAATTACTGTCATTACAAACAGAAACTTGATGAAATGACATTATAATGAAGTCAATCCCCCCCTATTCCAGACCAGTTCCTATATTATTAAATCCTTTAAGTCTGCCAGCCAGCGATTGAAAAACACTGAAACTCCCCTGGAAATTGACCTCCCCTGGATTGAAAAAGCACACTTTATATAGAAACTGACAGAAATGTCCTCTAACCAGCAGCCTCTAAAGTTACAAAGTGACCCTATTTGACCAGACTAACCCTAAAACAGCCATGGTCAGCATGTGTCAATTCAACTTAGCTCGTAAAATAAGGGTTAATAAACGTCCTTATCTACTGTGAACATATAACGAAAGCAAAAGAGGATGCTTGATCACAATCTGTTTATAGTTTTAGGGACATCTAACAACCACACAGCACCCGCAAACACATCCAGGCAATACCAATAGCTGAAGAAATCCTCGCAACCAACCTGAATGTTGATCCTAAACTCCAGTTGCATGTCATTACCCTACTGACCCGTGTTGATGGCATCTTAAACACAGACATGACACTAGGGGTCTGACTGGGACAGAGCCTGTTTTCTTATTACTTGTTATTTTTTTACTTGACTCTTATTATTGGTGTTATTGTTACTGTTTAAAGTGCTGCATTGTTGAGGAAGCTAGCACACAAGTATTTCACTGCACCTTTTATACCTGCTGTAAAAATGCGCTTGTGACAAATACAATCTCATTTGTCTTGCTGTAATGTAAAATGAGAGCTATAGATAACCCTACGCTTGACACTGAATTAACATAAAATCATCCAGGACAACTGTGAAGACACCTGTCTGTCTGTCTGTCTGTCTGTCTGTCTGTCTGTCTGTCTGTCTGTCTGTCTGTCTGTCTGTCTGTCTGTCTGTCTGTCTGTCTGTCTGTCTGTCTGTCTGTCTGTCTGTCTGTCTGTCTGTCTGTCTGTCTGTCTGTCTGTCTGTCTGTCTGTCTTGAGCTAGCTGTGCAAATAGCTCCTCTCAGAATCCACCTGACCTACAATCTCACTACAATCAGTCTTGTTTATCTCATTGCAATCAGTTTTGTGTGTCTGAAGAAACCCAGAGATGACGTGGCAAATCGTATTCACTTGATGGATAAATCAGTCACAATCACAAAGGCGGCCTGCATGTATTATATTAATTGTGTGCATTTTATCTCTGCGTAATTACAGATGCAGTTTTATTGATGTGACGTGTTTCAAAGATTGTTTGCAGTACATGCGTATCAAAACTAATTTAACTCAACATCAGTTTAAATGCATTTTAAGCTAGCTATGTCCCCCATTGCTCATCGCTGCTGGAGTCAGCATCTCTGCTGACCTTCATTCCATCTCTGACAACCACTGGTGTTTTTAATGTTAAATGATGTTATACTACCAGACGTGTGTGTGTGTGTGTGTGTGTGTGTGTGTGTGTGTGTGTGTGTGTGTGTGTGTGTGTGTGTGTGGTGTGTGTGTGTGTGTGTGTGTGTGTGTGTGTGTGTGTGTGTGAGTGAACCTGATGTAGTCCTACCGTCTCGCCCTCTATATCCCAGTTTGTGTTTTGTTTATTGTGTGTGTAAAAACATCCCAGCCACTGTATGATGTCATGAAAAATGAAACATGTTCTGGGGTTGTTATAAGGCTGGGTGTGTACTGTAGGAACAGTATGGGAGGAGGAAGAGTGGTTCGAAGGCTGGGGGTGTAGGAACAGTAACAGTATGACTTTGCTCTGTCAAGCCACTGACCTAGATTCAGCAAACCAGTAGTAAGACTGCTAAGATATCAAATGCAGTATTTTAGCTGTGTAGTGCAGTATGATATTAACCACAAGGCAGACATTTTTCCTATTTCAGGGAGAAATCCTAACTTAAGATCTGCACACGTAGCTTGTGTGCTAATTTTGGTATAAATCTGCAATTGACCTCAATGCATGATTTACACAAAAGTCTGAATGAAGAGCATGGAGCTCAAGTCAGGATTTTGGTCTCAGTGTTTAGCTCACCAAGCACACATGATATGCCAACAGAGGGTGTCCTTATATGCAGATGTTTGCTTTCTTTATGTCAGAAAATGTGTTACATTCCTATCCTTGATCCATTTTTCACAATAGAAGGTGTGTAGGCCTGCATAAATGTATACATTCTGTGCATTTTCAACTAAACTCTTCTAATGTCTGGATCCTGGACATCCTGACGGGCAGACCACAGGCTGTGAGGACTGGTAACAACACCTCCACACTGACTCTTAACACAGGGCCCCCCCAGGGGTGTGTCCTTAGCTATACTCCCTGTTCACCCATGACTGCATGGCTTTGCACGACACCAGCTCCATCATCAAGTTTGCTGACGACACCACGGTTGTAGGCCTGATAACCAACAACGACGAGTCAGCCTATAGGGAGGAGGTAAGTGAATTGGCATGGTGGTGCCAGGACAACAACCTATCCCTCAACTTCAGCAAAACAAAGGAGTTCATTGTGTGTAGCATGAATGTGTGTGTGTGCGCTCACGTGTGTGGATGTGTGTCACCGATGAACTTAAAACTGCTGACTCTCTCTACTGCAGTCCCGTTGATGTGGATCGGGGCATGTTCCCTCCTCTGCTTCCTGACGTCAACAATCAACTCCTGTTGCCAGTTCACTTACCTCCTCCCTATAGGCTGACTTGTTTGTTTCAATCCTATCCCCTTTTGCCCTCAGAACAGCCTCAATTTGTCGCGGCATGGACTCTGCAGGGCGTCGAAAGTGTTCCACAGGGATGCTGGCCCATGTTGACTTCATTACTTCGCACAGTTGCTCCTTACTCCGCTGCTTGGTCCTTTTGTGGTGGGTAGTTCTGTAACGGCTGTCTTCGGGTAGAGAGGACCAAAACGCAGCAGGACTGTGGATGCTCATCTTGAATATTTACTTTAAATAAAGTGAACACCAAAACAACAAAACGAAGAATGACAGACCGACAGTTTAACAGGCTATACACTTAACAGCAGTGCTAAAGACAACTACCCACAAAATACCAAACCAAACACACACCTATATGTAGGACTCTCAATCAGAGGCAACTAGAAACACCTGCCTCCAATTGAGAGTCCAACACCCAATCCTAAACATAGAAAAACTAAACTAGACAGAACGTAGAAATACATACAAAACACAAACCCTCTGCTACGTCCTGACCAAAACTAATACAATTACTCCCTCTGCTGGTCAGGACGTGACACCTATTACCATACCCCATTCAAAGGCACTTAAGTATTTTGTCTTGCCCATGGCACACACACACAATCCATGTCTCAATTGTCTAAAGACTTAAAAATCCTTCTTTAACCTGTCTCCTCCCCTTCATGTACACCGATTGAAGTGGATTTAACAATAAGGGATCATAGCTTTCACCTGGGTTCACCTGATCAGTCCATGTATACTCAGTGTATAACAAGAGGAAAACTGCTGATGCACAACTAAGCTTCGAAATTGCACCTTGTGTATCGTACTATCCTAATTCAACAGTAAGTTGACTTGTTTTATTGAGTTTGTACCTGAAATTGTTTAATTCATAGAGCCTGAGCCTGTTTAATTCTGAAATTGTCCCCATAGCTTAAAATCTCAAGTATTTTTCATTTTCTGCTTGACTGCACTGAGCCACGAGATCCAGGCAAGAAGCAGCTCCCCAGGGAATTATCAAAGTTTTCAGTCTCAATTTGCTTTAACGTCATGTAATGACTTCCATGATATTGACAAAATGAAGCCTGGTTTGTTCTAAGGTAACTTTAATATGGTAGTTAAGCCTAAGAGCTACTATCTAGCTATTGTTCAGCTAAACGTCAGCATTCAGCTACTGCCAGCGTGTTTATGTGAGGATGCAGCAATTATTTTGTTTAGCTAGCTAGCTAATGTTACCTAGCTGTGTAGCCTACATTATAATATTAATGACACTATGATAATGTTACTGTACCTTTATATTTGTATAGGAGGGCTAAACATTCATTATTGATATGCTAACATTACTTGATCATTATACATATTGAGCCATATATTTCACTGGATGTATAAATGTAAAGCATCTGGTTGGCGTTTCCACTCAGTACCAAATATGTGACTAGTTTCAGGAAACTAGGTGTATGTCACGCGTCACTACTTCACAAAAGAGCCATTTAAATGTAAACTTTTTTTTTCTTCTCAAAATGCTTTTTTTTCTGGCAGAAATGCCTTCTGGAACATGAGAACTTTCATGTGCCTTAAAAACAAACTTCTATGACATCTGTGAATACAAATAAAATTGTTAAATTACGAGCCTAGTTTGTTTAGCCACAGAAAAAACGAGCAAACTTCCTGCTAGCCATGATTGGCTGAGAAAATGAGTGGGCTGGACATGCCGAGGGTTGAGTTCGGATTGGTCTGCCATGTAGCATGCTTCTGTCTATTTGAGCTGGTCAGTATGTGTAGTAGGTAATCACGTAGTAAAACTGCATATGTGTTGCTCTCCACATTCTGGACGACCGAGTTTTGAAATCAATGGAATTAGAGTATGATAGCTAAGGAGATGGAGAAAACACCTGTCTCCGGATTACATCTTCAAACTAAGGGCAACCATAGCTTCCGTGACAGAGGGAGAAGCATCCATTCATGTATACGGGTAAGATAGTCTAGCTAGTTACATTTTCAGATATTACACATTTCTAATTTTGTCAGTCATTTTCATTTCCAGTTAAAGTGTACTGTTAGATAGCTAGCTAACGTTAGCTGGCTGGCTCGCTAACGTTACGTGTATGATTTGTGTAGTAATATTATTCGTATCTCAGAGCTATTTGATTTGCTAGATATAGCCTAATATTAGCTAGCTAACATTGAACCTGGTTGGTTAGCAACCTGTAGATTCATGCAGGGTAGTAATGGCATGAGTTGGGATTATGGTTCATTGTTTAGATAGCTAGCTAGCTACATGTATTAACAAAAGACTCCACTATGCAACATGTTCATGATGTCACTGCTACAACTTTTGATAGACGTAGCTGGTAAATTTGCTCTGGCTATCTACTCCGATTTCAGAGAACTCTCGTCTGAGTGTGCCAGAGCGCAGAATAATTTATGAATTTACGAAAGCTCAACACCTGTTGAATACGGCTGTTGTCAGTAAACGTTGGCAAAAAAGCATAATTACATTTTTGCCAGCAGCACAGTTGATGTCACCAACGCTCTGTATAACATAAAAACAGCCTAACCAGCTCTGCTAGTGTGAGTAAAATGGTCAGTGAACTGTTCTCTCATTTGTGTCTGGAAGTAGCTAGCAAGCTAGCCAACTGTCACAAGTATCTTCGTCTTCTGACGATAATGCGAAATCGTCATCAGAAAAGGTAGACCAATACGCAGCAGGTGTGCAGTTGTTCATTTTGAACATTTAATTAAATCAACACGAATACAAAAACAACAAACAAGAAAACGAACGATAAACTGACAGTCTGCAAAGCATAGGCTCAACACAGAACAATCACCCACAAATCACACACACAAACACACCCTAATATATGGGACTCTCAATCAAAGGCAGATAGACAACACCTGCCTTCAACTGAGAGTCCCAACCCCAATTAACCAAACATAGAAACACACACACCAGACTAACCATAGAATACAAACACATAGACCATCAACCAAAAACCCGGAAATACTAAATCAAACACCCTTTACACAAACACACCACCCCGAACCACATAAAACAAATACCCTCTGCCACGTCCTGACCAAACTACAAAAACAATTAACCTTATACTGGCCAGGACGTGACAGTACCCCCCCCTTAAAGGTGCTACCCCAGAAGCACCTTAACAAAAAATAACCCCAAGCAACACCAAAAAAAATTCCCCTTTTCTAAAGGGAGGGAAGGGAGGGTGGCTGCCGTCAACGACGGCACTGTGCTACACCCCCCCTCCCCAACCCACCTATTTCTGGAGGTGGCTCCGGCTCAGGCCGTTCCAGGCTGTCGGGGCAGTCTGGCAGCTCGGGACAGTCTGGGCAGTCTGGCAGCTCGGGACAGTCTGGCAACTCGGGGCAGTCTGGCAACTCGGGGCAGTCTGGCAACTCGGGACAGTCTGGGCAGTCTGGCAACTCGGGACAGTCTGGGCAGTCTGGCAACTCGGGACAGTCTGGGCAGTCTGGCAACTCGGGACAGTCTGGCAACTCGGGACAGTCTGGGCAGTCTGGCAACTCGGGACAGTCTGGGCAGTCTGGCCACTCCGGAAGTTCAGGGCAGTCTGGCCACTCCGGCAGTTCAGGGCAGTCTGGCCACTCCGGCAGTTCAGGGCAGTCTGGCCACTCCGGCAGTTCAGGGCAGTCTGGCCACTCCAGCAGTTCAGGGCAGTCTGGCCACTCCGGCAGTTCAGCGCAGTCTGGCCACTCCGGCAGTTCAGCGCAGTCTGACCTCTCTGGCGACTGTTGACTGGCGGGCAGCTCTGACGACTGTTGATTGGCGGGCAGCTCTGACGACTGTTGACTGGCGGGCAGCTCTGACGACTGTTGACTGGCGGGCAGCTCTGACGACTGTTGACTGGCGGGCAGCTCTGGTGACGACTGTTGACTGGCGGGCAGCTCTGGTGACGACTGTTGACTGGCGGGCAGCTCTGGTGACGACTGTTGACTGGCGGGCAGCTCTGGTGACGACTGTTGACTGGCGGGCAGCTCTGGTGACAACTGTTGACTGGCGGGCAGCTCTGGTGACGACTGTTGACTGGCGTGGCTGGGTTGACGCACTTGTAGCCTGGTGCGTGGTGCTGGTACTGGGCTTACCAGATTATGTACACGCACCTCCAGGCTAGTGCGGGGAGCGGGAACAGGACGAGTCGGACTGGGTTGACGCACTTCTGGGTCCGCACGAGAGACAGGAGCTGGAAACCCAGGGCTATGGAGGCGCACAGTCGGTCTCGATCTTACCTCCTGCACAACCCATCTTGGCTGGATGGAACTAGTAGCCCTGTACGAGCGGGGTGCTCGTACAGGGCAGACTGGGCTGTGCAGGGGCCTGATGGTAGCCGTGCGTAGAGCGGGAGTTGGGTAGCCTGGTCCTCGGAGGCGTACCGGCGACCAGATGCGCTGCGCAGGCATCCTCCTACCAGGCTGGATGCCCGCTCTAGCACGGCACCTGCGAGGGGCTGGAATAACGCGCACCGGACTGTGCGTGCGTATGGGTGAAATAGTGCGCTCCTCAGCGAAACATAGCGCTCTCCACCCCATACGCTCCTCCATATAACCACGGGTAGCTGGCTTCCGGCTCTTCTTACGCCTAGCCAAACTACCCGTGTGCCCCCCCCAAAACATTTCTTGGGGGTGCCTCTCGTGCTTCTCCCTCAGCGCGTACTTGGCCTCGTACCTCCGCCTCTCTGCCTTGGCTGCCTCAATTTCCCACTGCGGGCGGCGATAATCCTCAGCCTGGTGCCAAGGTCCGGCCCCGTCCAGAACTTCCTCCCAGGTCCACTTCTCCCGCCAGTCCAACTCGAATTCCCTCTGCTCCTTCTTCTGCTGCTTGGTCCTTGAGTGGTGGGTGGTTCTGTCACAAGTATCTTCGTCTTCTGACGATAATGCGAAATCGTCATCAGAAAAGGTAGACCAATACGCAGCAGGTGTGCAGTTGTTCATTTTGAACATTTAATTAAATCAACACGAATACAAAAACAACAAACAAGAAAACGAACGATAAACTGACAGTCTGCAAAGCATAGGCTCAACACAGAACAATCACCCACAAATCACACACAAACACACCCTAATATATGGGACTCTCAATCAAAGGCAGATAGACAACACCTGCCTTCAACTGAGAGTCCCAACCCCAATTAACCAAACATAGAAACACACACACCAGACTAACCATAGAATACAAACACATAGACCATCAACCAAAAACCCGGAAATACTAAATCAAACACCCTTTACACAAACACACCACCCCGAACCACATAAAACAAATACCCTCTACCACGTCCTGACCAAACTACAAAAACAATTAACCTTATACTGGCCAGGACGTGACACCAACGTTAGCAAGTTAACTTTGGTGCTTGAGTGCTGTTGTTAGGTCAGCGACCTAATGTTACGTGTATGATCTGTGTAGTAATATTATTCGTATCCCAGAGCTATTTGGTTTGCTAGTTATAGCCTAATGTTAGCTAGCTAAGATTGAACATGGTTCATTAGCTACCTGTAAATTCATTAAGGGTAGTAATGTCATGAATTAGGATTATGGCTCATTGTTTAGCTAGCTAGCTACTGTAAGCTAACGCACTTCTGTACATCGCACTGTAACGTACAATTGACCTTATTCTAGCGCCCCAAAAATGCAATACTTCCAGGTCAACTGTAATATGAATACCATTGTAAAGCACAATTTCTCCCATTTCCAGCAAAATCAATGATGAGACCTTCATGCTGCCCGTCTCTGCATAATTGAAGAAGGCAATGAGCTTCGTCTGGCCTTTTTAAAAATGACGGGTGGGGAAGTGAAACCTACTGCGTGATAGGGAAAGAGGGAGATAAGCCGTGTGGGGAAACTGCTTTTTTCACCCGATCTGTCCAACTTATCACCTCTAAAATGTAAATAAAACATTATAAAGAGTTTATATATTGTGTCATTACATACCTATTTGAAGGTTTGTGTCGAATAAAAACACTAAAACAGCCTAACCAGCTCTGTTAGGGAGATTATAATGGTTAGCAAGCTAGCCAACGTTAGCCAGTTAGCTTGGGTAATAGTGTAATAGGACAGAAAGCTCGGATCAACCCTACTCCTCGGCCAGAGCATTCAGTGTGCGCTCTGAACGCTCCTTAAAGAGTTGGGGGGGCTAAATCTTAAGAGGGTGTGAACGATGCTGAATGGGTGTAGACAAAGAGGAGCTCTCCAGTATGTGTACTAAAACGTTCAAATGCCATTTTCTCAAAAGTGAGGTTACAAGTTTATCAACTTTCAAAGCAGAATTACTTTCCCATTGTTCTTCAACTGTAGTGTATGATATACAATTTTCTAGCTCTGAGTACTTTTATCCAATGTAAAAAACACTATTTCAAATTTTGCTACATAAAACCGAAACGAGCCGGTCGGTCACATACAGTGATGAGAGGAAGCCCAGTGGCGGCAGTGGGAGGAGACGGAGCTAAATGGATTTTGTCAGACATTCGGCAAATTTTCTCATTGATGAAACATTTGATCTCCAAACAGTTTTCTGTTTCGAAAAGTAGAATCTGTATCAAATAGAGTGAACTGCATTTTGTAGACTTTAACCTTTGCAAAAGTTTTCAAAAATGGTGTTGTTTAAAGAGGGCAAGGGTGAATTGAGTTGTTGCACAGTGTATTGTTAGCAAATTTAATGTGTACGGACGAGAAAATAAACCATTTACCTGTCTGCACATGCTCGTGGATTGTTGCATTATTTGAAAGTGTAATATGGTTTGGTTGCATTATTCAATATTGTAATATGTTTTAGAAGAAAAGTTGCTCAGATTGTTAAATAGTTAGTGGCTACTGTGATATTTGCGGTCAATAGTCTACCACAGAGTCATAATACCCATAAAACCTAGCGGCCAAACACAGAAATATTTCCAATAATTTTTCCACATTTAATTTGATCCATTGTGAATTTTAGATATACTCCAAATAAGGGCTGTGTTTTATGTAGGCTTGCTCTGGCGTGTTGTTTTAATAAGGGGACTTTTATCAATATATATTCGCCTGTATTTAGCCCCCCAAAACGAAATGCTAATTAGCTGTTAATGTGGCTATCATACAGAACTACAAATGTCTATCTCAACCTTCACATTACTCACCAGGGCCATGATGATCTGGACGAGACTGCCGGATCGAGGAAAAGGTAAGACTCTCTGGATTAACTATAAATAAATTGGCTAAATTTGTTTAAATTTACAATTCTGTGAACTGTCTTGGTTAAATTTTTAATTGAAAATGGCTGTTATTTAGCTAGCTAGCTCATTGTTAGGTAGTTAGCAACAGTAGCCTGGCTAGATGGCTAAATTAGCTGTCTATTTGTCTAGCCATTTAAATGCATGAGAAATTCATAAAAACGATTTCCCTTTCATTGACTTTTATAAACCAACCATCTAGCTTGCTAGATAACTAGCTAGCTAACTTAGATGGTGAAGCTAGGGCTAGGCATTCTTGATAATGTTTGTGTCTGTGGGTGAGTGGTGGGTAGCCTACTTCAAGTACTACTTGACTTGTAGCTACACAAACTAGCTGTATTATTTTAGTCTGGCTTTTTGAGAGGTTTCAGAGATTAACTGATTCATCTTCTCGAGTCAACAGTGTGCATACTTTACTGCAGGAAAACATTGGTATGTTTGCTGTTAAATGCAGAAGACACATTTCAGTTGAATGCATTCAGTTGTACAACTGACTAGGTATCCCCCTTTCCCTTGTTACCCTCTGGACATCAGATCATTCGTATATCTAGTAGGCAAGGTTGTGTAACCTTATTTAGTCATACCTGCTATGATGGGTTTTAAATGAACTGTTTTTGAGGTAGAATTACTGTCATGTTAGTGATGCCAAATTGCAAACCTTATTTTCACCTTCTCTTTTCCAGAACCAATGTTTGTGCCTGACTTATCACCTCTCAACTAGGTAAACAGTTTCAACCTGGAACACTATTCTCCTGCTTTGGTCTGTTTCAGTCATTGCAGGAGTGTGTAAAGGGTTTTCTCCCAGCCCAGCTCACCTGACTTAAATAATCAACATACCGAATCACGGCGATAGGCTATGACTTGTAATCAGGTATGGGGCTGGGCTGGAACAAAAGCTTATTCACACTCCTGCCATTAAGATATGGAGCTGTCCACCCATTTAAGTCATTATTCTGAACTATAGGTACAATTTGGGGGGGAGGGGGTGTATTAATATCTAACTCCTGCTCCACTCTTAAGTTGAAGTTGACCTTGTTGACTGATGCCAAGGTGGCGGCTGCTAAGAAGGGAGCAGCTGCGAACCAGAGGACTGCAGCCAAGGCAGCACTGGTCCACACCTGCCCGGTCTGTCGGTGAGTAATATTGGTTGGTACTGTATGTACCTTTAGGTTCCTCTCCATGTGTAGGCTATTGTACTGGCCTGGGTTGTACAGTCAGTTTTTCATATAGGTAGTAGTTTGTTGGATCATATTGCTTAGTTTATAATGTGTCAACTTTAAATTCAATCTAAGCCACAGATGAACTTTCTCAATTTTGTACTTGACCTTTATAGATGCATACCCAAAGATTTGCAAGGAACACTTTGAAAGCAAGCATCCCAAGTTTCCAATAATCCCAGTACTGGTTGATGTGCAGGCCTAAGTGACCACACACACTCAAATGGACCTTCAGCTGGGGTAAGATTCTTCCATCATTCACACACAGTAGACATAGTGTAAACCACCATGTTGTCAATAAAATTCTGTCCTCAATGCTTAAGTTGTATTGAGTCCATAGACAATTTGAGGAAATGCTGTGATCACTCATCGCCTTTAATGTTGTGATTCACAGACATACGATGACCACGATTTGAATACTGCAACTGTGACGGAATAACGTCGAGGGACACGGGCTGAGACCTTGAGTATGACTGGACATGGGCCAGATTTTTGTGACAATGACCTAAAAGGGGTGCAGAAGCACACCAGCTCCCCATTTTAAGTTTATTCCATGGGAAACCTTTTCTCTAGCTACCCCTTATTCCACACTATGCCTTTAATGCCCCATGGTCCCTCAATTTTTGACACTTTGAAATTCCCCATCTTATCTCATTAAACATGCCCTACCTTCAACCCTTTTCACTATGCTGCTTCCTTCACTTGTTCTTCTGATTTGATAACATCTAGACTCAGTAACACGTGTAAAAGTGTTGTGGTGTACTCTATTTTATTATTTTTTTATATATATACTTTTTTTTAAATACTTTTTTTCACCTGTTTAATGCTGTCCTCCTTATTCTGGGGTTCAAACTGAATGCAATGGTAAATGTGCTCCTCACAGTTGACAGTAGCAACATGGACCTTGACAAGAAGGGTGTTGATATAGCTGCGTTTAGGCATGGCTTCTTTGTTTCGAGTGTATTAAGTGTGTTTCTCATTCTGATGGAGTTGATCTAGTATTTTATATTAAACCTACCTTAAGCATCCAGCTTTTCTATTCATAACTCACCCAGCAAAATCCCAATATGCTGTTTTACATGTTGTGTTACTTGTGCTGGTCTAATTCCTAAAATGGAAAATCTGAAGAATCTGTGCGCTCTAGGATAGTAATAATAGTTCATATGATGTTCTTCGATGTCTCAGGTTTGTGACATCGAGGAATAAATCATTTAATGTTTACTTAAATTCAGATGTTTATATGTTATGTATAAAAGTCATGTATGCATTGTTCACTATTTTGATTTCTTTAAAACAATGTAATTATTGGAATTTAATGTATTAATTCGACCATTTAAAAACATTCTGCAATTCCTTAATCTAGCGTTGAATCTGCAACAGAACATGTGTTACGCAGAGTGGAACAGGGGAACCCAAGAGCAGACTCAGATGAGGAAACTGGGATGAAGTAACCAAGGTATTTTATTGCAACACAGGGGGAGATGGAGTGCAGGCCAGGGGAAGCTCAGGTGGGTTGCAGGAAACCAGGTGCGGAGGCTGAGGCTGGAGTGAGAGAGGTTGGGACAGGGAAAGCAAGTCCGGAGGGGAATCCAAGGGAGTAGTAGAGTGGGAGATCCAGGACAGAGTAGCAGGATTACGAGATGTGGGACTGGAGACAGGGACCAGAGTCAGAGCGGGCAGAACTGTAGCGGATAGGAAAACAGCATCAAGCAAGGAAAACAGGCACAACATGATAACAGGATCTGAACAGTAACAAACAGCTAGAACTGTAGACTGACTGAGCAGAGATTACGATCTGGCAGTGTGGAAGTGGCAGGACTGAGTATTTGTAGAGGTCTTGATTATGGAACAGGCTGCAGCTGGTGGGGATCTGCTCTGACTCCAGCACACAGAGAGAGAGAGAGAGAGAGAGAGAGAGAGAGAGAGAGAGAGAGAGGAGAGAGAGAGAGAGAGAGAGAGAGAGAGAGAGAGAGAGAGAGAGAGAGAGAGAGAGAGAGAGAGAGAGAGAGAGAGAGAGAGAGAGAGAGAGAGAGAGAGAGAGAGAGAGAGAGAGAGAGAGAGAGAGAGAGAGAGAGAGAGAGAGAGAGAGAGAGAGAGAGAGAGAGAGAGATATGCTTCAATACAGCAGGGCATTCTGACACCATGATTTTAATTATACTTCACCCTGTTCATAGTGTTGGCAGAACTTATAAGGGATTAAATAAAGACCTCCACTGGCTGAAGGAGACAAGGATCTGGTAAAATAAGAGTATGTTACTAATATAATCTAGGTAGCTTGCTAGCTATATAAGTTATTTGCAAAAAAACTAGCCTAGTATTCATGGCACATAAATATCTGACTGCTACTGCTATTAGGAACAGTGAACAGTAAATTAAAATGTTCAATATATATATTTCGTTTTGAATCAAGGTAGCTAGTAGATGATGTGCAGGAGCTTGCAGGGATTTGTAGTCTTGCATGATGTCTACTTTGATGCCAATTAGCATTTTTGAATCTGAGAGTAAATAGAGTGGAATATAGGGATAAAAGTCACTTTGTCCAAAATAAATTTACACGTTATCAAAACATCAAGCCAGGGTAATCCTACACGAAACACAGCCCTTATTTGAAGTCTTTCTAAAACCCACAATGGATCAAATGAATAGTGAAAAAACGTTTGGAACCATTTCCGTGTTTGACTGCTAGGTTTTAAAGGTGTCCACTGTGGGGCTCAATTTGAGCTGCGCACCTAGAATGTCGCGTTGCCAGCCACAATGAAAAGGTAAGGCAAGGATGTAACGTGAATTTAAAAGTTTAAATCTCTTTTGCCACTCCGCTCCTCAGACTCTCCATCTCAAGTAGTGGGAATAGGGCCAGAGAGATAATGCATATCTCATTTAATTTTCATGGGCTTTGAGATATTGACTCACTGCCTTTTTCTTCTCTTCTGGGGTTTAGCCAGTAAAGTTAGGGTGCTTAGAATTAATTATTATCTTCTGTGGTATTAATGTCTTTCAATTTAAGTCACAGAAGTTGAGCTACAGTACAGAGATATTGCTTTATAATTGCTTACCTGAGAGTACCTTTGAATTGTTTGTAATGTATCCAAAATCTGGTTGCTACATTCACTCCATCAGTGGCGTAACGTACTACTTAAGTTGATTTTTGGGTTATTTGTACTTTCCTTACTATATTTTTTACAACTTTTAATGGTCTAATTCACACACTTATCAAAAGAACATCCCTGGTCATCCCTACTACCTCTTATCTGGTGGACTCACTCTAACACATGCTTCGTTTGTAATTTATGTCTGAGTGTTGGAGCATGCTCCTTGCTATCCGTAAATAAATAAAAACAAGAAAATTATGTCATCTGGTTATCTTAATATAAGGTCTTTGAAATTATTTATATATATTTTTTTACTTTTGATACTTAAGTATATTTGATCAATTACATGTACTTTTGATATTTAAGTACGTTTAAAAACAAATACTTTTAGACTTTTACTCAAGTAGTATTTTACTGGGTGACTTTCACTTTTACTTGAGTCATTTTCCATTAAGGAATCTTTACTTTTACTTTTGCTGTAAGTATGACAATTGGGTACTTTTTTCCCCACCGCTGCACTCCATATGTGTTGTCTGTCTGCATTTTACTCGGGTCTCCTCCTTCTCTCGTCGCCTCGTCGCCAGGCCCGCCCTCGAGAAGTGACTTCTCGCTAGGGGCGTTCTCATATCTGCAGGGGGAGGCAACTAGCGACAGAGCTGCTATAGCCTTCTTGCCTGCCCAGCCACCCTGGCTTTTCTTCTGTGACGCTACTAGTTAGCTACAGGACGCTAAACGCTGCTGCACGCTTATCCCAGTGAGTGAAATTGGAACTAATGAAAACCAAGTAACAGTCGGTGAGTGCAACATTATTTTACAAATGCTATCCGTTTTTGGTTGGAGGTCTTCTGTTCGATTGATTCAAATGAAACAGCGGAAAGAAAGGAGGTATTTTCGGAGCAGTGAGGATAGCGGGATTGGGAGGGTGCCAAGAAGGCAAGTCTATAGCTTTACCGCTACATTACCGTAACCAATTCTAATTTGCCGTTGCTGGCTCCACAAATGTTGCCCAGATTCTAGAAAATGAACACATACTGATTTCTGCACTAGATATCAAGATTGTTTCAAGCCTACTTGTATGTTGTTGGCTGGCCACTTGGGATTTGAAGAGGCAACAGTGTTCGCTACACCAGTTCGTAAGGTGTAGGGAGGAAGGACCCGAAAGAAGGATGATTGTCCATTTCAATTTGAAAGATTTTGTTTCTACTCGTTCCAGAAGTCACAGACCCACACGTTCGATGGGGGAAAGACTGCCATGGGCATTTTATGATAATGTTCAGATAAATTCCAGTATTCATTCTTTTAAAGTAGCTCACAAGAGAGAGGTTCGTCTGTTTTGTATTTAGACTATTATGCGGTTTGGCAGTTTAACATAGGCTTTATATTGGTCAATGTAGAATAGTGTTCTTGTCCCAATAGACTGCTTTATTCCACTTGTGTTGGCTAATGACAAAAAACTACTAGAATGCAATTACAGAGTAGCCTAATTAGCAGTGGTTGGAAAAAGTACCCAATTGACATACTCGAGTAAAAGTAAAGATACCTTAATAGAAAATGACTCAAGTAAAAGTGAAAGTCACCCAGTAAAACACTACTTGAGTAAAAGTCTAAAAGTATTTGATTTTTAAATATACTTAAGTATCAAAAGTAAATGTAGTTGCTAAAATATACTTAATCATGAAAAGTAAAACTATTAATATTTTCACATTCCTTATATTAAGCAAACCAGATGGCACCATTTTTCTTGTTTTTTTAATTTACGGATAGCCAGGGGCACACTCCAACACGCAGACATAATTTACAAAGCATTTGTGTTTAGGGAGTCTGCCTGATAAGAGGCAGACGGGATCACCAGGGATGTTCTCTTGATGTGTGTGAATTGGACCATTCTCCTGTCCTGCTAAGCATTCAAAATGTTTTTGTTTTTTTACTTTTGGGTTCCAGGGAAAATGAATTGAGTAAAACATATATTATTTTCTTTAGGAATGTAGTCAAGTAAAAGTTGTCCCAAAAAATATAAACCTCCAAAAACTACTTAAGTAGTACTTTCAAGTATTTTTACTTAAGTACTTTATGCCACTGCTAATTAGCCTACTGAAGTAGCTCACTATGCTATGTTGGTAGCCTACTAGACTAGAGTAATTACAGCATTACTGGTAATGTAAATTGTTGCCTGGAGCTTGGTTGGTTTTGCTTACACTGTACGCATTTTGCTTGTGGTGTTCTTCCGAATCAAACATTCTTTAGGGTGTGATTCGCTCAAGATGATAACATCATAAACCTGGTATAATATTGGCCATGTCTTTTTTGTTGTTGTGGCTAAATGTGCCTTTGGTAATATGTACCGCTCTCTGGCACTTTTCTCTGGCACTTTGGGTAGTGTAGCCCTTAAATGTTTGATGTGTGGGGACGTCTTGAAAGGTTTCTATTGCTGTTTCTCTCCGCATCTGCACTGGCTATCAGCTACCTTTTGGGATGGGCCATCAGACACAATACACTGTGCCCACTGCCCACACAAACACAGTGCTCACACACACATGCTGGCAGAGCCATAATCACACAGGAACAATGGCCACACACACACCTCAGGAAGCCTTCCAACATGCTTGTTGTAATCAGATAACTGATAGAGCATAATCACTGCATGGTAAGTGAACAGGCCTAGGCATGGCTTAGAGTGGAGAGGACATTTTTACAAAGCACGGGTCATTATCAACCAACATGTTGCAATCTGAATAGAAACACAGAACATAAAAGCACTGGGTTTGGTCAGCGGGCGGGTGTGTGGATTGTGTGTGTGTGTGTGTGAGAGAGAACGTGTGTGTGTGTTGAACATAGCAGCAAGGAAATAAGCTTTCTGCTACTGAAAAATAAACAGGCTAGATATCATGTTGAAGTGGAACTGCTTTGATCGCAATCGTCATGGATTTGATCTTCTACTAGTCTACAAGCTGAGCCTCCCGGGCATCGAAGGTTTCAATATTTAACGAGAAGAGAAATCTCTAAATCATGGTGTTGGAGTAATCATGCAGAAGTTAGTTTTATACCCTAACTACAGAGACAGAATATATTATACATCCAGTTACTAGTTCCTCAGAGTGCACACGGCAGTGGATACCCAAAGCAGAAGTATAGTATTGTCATCTATTTCTGCTAGTACAGGTACATTGAGATAGTAATGTGTGTGTGTATTTTGGTGGAATGTTTGTCCTTCCCGCATTGAGCCATCTAGTGCTGCATTACAGACTGTAGTGTGACGGTCATTCTACCTCAATGGCTAAAAGACACAGCATTTCCTGTACTGTCCCCAAGCACGCTAGCCTTGCCAGCACCAATTAGTAGCTGTGTTCTACCTCACTGGCTTAAAGGGCATGTCCTGCAGACACTTTGTTGTGAGGCATGCTGTCCTATAGCCCTACACTTGCTCTACCTCACCTGCTCTACCTCTGGTTAAAGGAGAAGTTTACCCCAAATCCTGAAATTCAAATCCCAGTGATTCCATACATTTTAAAACTAGTTCAGTTGAGTTGTCCCTCTCTTCCTGGGGTGCAGAACTGAGACAGCTGCAAAAACGGGTCACGTGACTTTGCTGGATGCAGGCCTCATTCTTTTAACAATTTTTATTTATTTAACCTTTTTCCCTAGGCAAGTCAGTTAAGAACAAATTATTATTTACAATGACAGCCTACCAAAAGGCCTCCTGCGGGGACAGGGGCTGGGATTTTATATATATGTGTGTGTGTGTGTGTGTGTGTGTGTGTGTGTCAAAACACACGTCACTGCTCTGTCAGTGAATGCATGATTCACAAATTTGCGAACTATGGACAAATGTATTGTTTTATTGAAAGCATACAGGCAAATAAGTTATTTTTGTCAAGTACTATTAGGAAATGTGTACTTTTTCACCTAAAACATTTGATTTATTTGATCTAATTATTTTATGTAGCTGACTGCCACAGCAGCAGAGATGGGTAACAGCTGCACATGTGCACCCTCATGGGGGAAACCTTGCTTTGTAGAAACATCACAATATGCCCTTATATGGAGCTTGATGTCAGAGATTCTTGTTTTTCTGTGGGGGTGGTGGGGGGGGGGGGGGGGGGCAGCAGTGTAGTGAAGATACTGAAGATGGTACAGTTGCGCAATAGTTTTTCTTAGAAAAACAACCAAGTACCACTGGCATAACAGTTTCTCTGGAATAATGGATTTACTTTTTCAGTAACTAAAGTTAGAAATTCAAATGTTGCAGATTGTAAAATTCATTTTCTATAAAACAGCATACTAATCAGCAACCTATACATACATGCATGCATGCATGCATGCATACACACACACACACACACACACACACCTGTCCTTTTATAGCCTATCTGAAACTGCATGACATGAGTCATCCTCACTCTCTACCAGCTTGTATAGAAAGTTGTTGTTCGTAAAACCAGTCTGTCAATGCCAAATAATAGTCAGTCCACCCTCAAAACATTAGCTTACTATGGAATTTTTCATTATGCAGTGTAGCCTATCTATAGCTGTATACAGTATTTGGCTGATATTTATACTATTTCTATAAAACAAATTACACCTCAAATAGCCTAACAATGAGGAAAAAGTAGTCAGCTTAAGGATACATTTAGCCACTATTTATTGTTGAACTTAGCAGGTTTTGTCTGGCTAATAGCTTACACAAATGGTCTTCAATCAAGGTAAATTAAATAAATATTCAATGCAGAGGCCTATAGTAGCTACAGTATGCAGCTGCGTCGCCTTGTATTTTTGTGTGCAAATGTTTTCACCACGGCCTGTAGGTCCAGGTTGTGGGCGCCGACTGTTTTCTTTACTGAATATTGACAACCCAGATAGTCTTTCCTGAGACATTGTGCTGCACGCAATTTAAACTACGGGCTCTATTCAATCCGTATTGCAGAAGTTCAGCTGTACTGCACGATTCAAATTTTAAAGGAACATTTCACGCTTTAGCATTTGTCGGCTCGATCTGAAAAATACCTTTACATTTCTACTGCGGAATCTATAACGCTTCAGCTTTACAGATTTGAATAGAGCCCCAAGTCTTGAATGATGCATGAAAAGATATACCAGAGATAAGGGACTGTTGATTGCAACGCCACAACTCAAAACACTGGTTTTCCTGAATCAAAGCTGGGGACGAGAGACTGAAAAACAGCTTCTGTCTTTATGTAGTGCTGTTTTGTCTCTTGTCGTGAGGCGTATTTTGTCCTATTTTTATTTTTAATCCCAGCCCCCGTCCCCCGCAGGAGGCCTTTTGCCTTTTGATAGGCCGTCATTGTAATTAAGAATTTGTTCTTAACTGACTTGCCGAGTTAAATAAAAATATAATTCTATCTCCAGGCCATGAGGCTGTTAAATAGTCACGACTAGCTGCCTCTGCCCTGAATTTAGTCACTTGCAGGCTACCACCCATTACTCTACCCTGCGCCTTAGACTGCTGCCCTATGTACATAGTCATTGAACACTGGTCACTTTTTAACAATGTTCATATACTGCTTTACCCTCTTCATATGAACACAGTGTACAAAACATTAGGAACACCTTCTCTTTCTATGATAGACTGACCAGGTGAAAGCTATGATCCCTTATTGATGTCACTTTATAAATCCAATTCAGTCAGTGTAGATGAAGGGGATGAGACGGGTTTAAATAAGTATTTTTTAAAGTCTTGAGACCATTGAGATGTGGATTGTGTGTGCTATTCAGAGGGTGAATAGACAAAATATTTAAGTGCCTTTAAACGAGGTATGGTAGTAGGTGCCAGGCGCACCGGTTTGAGTGTCAAGAACTGCAACGTTGCTGGAGTTTTCATGCTCAACAGTTTCCTGTGTGTAAGAATGGTCCACCACCCAAAGGACATCCAGCCAACTTGACTCAATTGTGGGAAGCATTGAAGTCAACATGGGCCAGCGTCCACGCTGAATGCTTTTGGCACCTTGTAGAGTCCATTCCCCAGCCAATTGAGGCAGTTCTGAGTGCAAAAGCGGGAGTGCAACTTAACATTAGGAACACATTCCTAATATTTTGCACACTCCGTGCATGTCTACATGTGCAATGGCAATAACACAATAAGAACACCTCAAACTTCAATGATCAGTCTAGGCTACATATCTCTGCACGCTTGCTTTGTCACTTTCTCTTCTCCAATGTGCCTTTTTGTATTTTGGCACTGCGCCAGATCCAGTCCATGGAAATGCAATAGCAAAAGCTGTGTCATTAGATGGCATCTCTCATTCATATGCATCCTCACTGAAGTGCTTGCTACACACAGGTTGGCAGCAGGAGTATTTACATCGTATTTACTGTTTCTGTATAATTTACCGGAAAATATGTTTCTACTTAGCAGTGTTTCCCCCACATGGGCGCACATGTGCAGTTCTTACCCGATCTTTGCTGCTGTGGCATTCGCCTACCTCAAATAATTATATCAAATAATGTTTTAGGTGGAAAAAGTACTTTTGACAAAAATAGCCATTTCGGCTGTACACATTCAATAAAACGATGCATTTGGGGATCAAGCATTCACTGACAACGGAGCAGAGCAAGGTTTGCTTCCAGCAACATCAGGAATCACGTGACTGTTTTTGCAGCTGTCTCTATCCTGCACTCCAGGGAGAGAGCGGGGGAGAGGGCAAACTCCACTGTATGGAATCACTTGGGAGTTTCAGGATTTTTGGGTAAACTTCTCCTTTGACACTGTTCTCCTTGGCTACCTCACTAACTGGCTACCACTAACACCACATTTCCTACAGTATACCCACGCATGCTTGTCTACTCCTGCTGCACCAATCAATGGCTGTGGTTCAGTGTCCACAGGAAGTTAGCTCAATGTTTGCGGCCTGTGCATAAATGTCAGGAAGGCGTGGGGCCATTGTGAGGTTTATTTTATCCTTCCTACAGTATTGTTGTGTACAGCCGAGCACAGCCGAGTAGAGTGGCGCGTTTCCACTGCTCCAGATTCCAATAGCGGTGCGCTTTACACCACTCCAGCCGACGCTTGGCATTGCGCATGGTGATCATAGGCTTATGTGCAGCTGCTTGGCCATGGAAACCTATTTCATGAAGCTCCCTACAAACAGTTCTTGTGCTGACGTTGCTTCCAGAGGCAGTTTGGAATGTAGTGACATATGGGTCTCCTCCACCATCAGTGCTGTGCCTGGAGTGCGTGCATATGCGTGTGTGTGGTGGAAGCCCTGACCTAAAAAAAAAAAACTCATCTCATCTCTGCCGTGTTGACATCTGTATGCTGTGAAATATTGATGAGTGAGTAAATTAGGCGGTGTTCTGTGTCTCTCTCTCTTCTGGACAAATCGTGTTAATTATTTGTTACGAAAACAATAACTGACTGACTTATTTTGCTGCACTTGTCATGTTTAGGGGTCTTAGGCCTAGCTACATGATCTGTAACCTGATTTGATGTGTGCATGAATTTGAGACGTAAGGGTGTGCAACTAGGTGTTGACTGTGGGTACCCAGGAGACCTCTACCTTACCATAGGTCCAGGGCCAGCTCCTTCTTGCCCTCTTGGTCGGCAGATTTATTATTTGTTCTGTATTTTTTTCAGATGGTGACGAAACATAAATATGTACAGAAAAAAAAATACGCAAGGCGTGCCCAATCCAGAGACTCAAAAACAAACGAAAGGCCTCATCGCCATCAAACAAAACCAGCAGCCTCACGTCCCTTCCAGCTAGGACACTCGCTGACTATCACCTTATTTGGCAGCACCTGTGTGCAAATAAAGGCTTGGCTCAGCATTTAGACCCGGTAGATGCTGCCACCTGGGGATGGAGTGTGGATCATGGTAGTGTGTTTGTCTATGTCCTAACACTAACCCCCCCCCCCCCCATTCATAACACATTGCAGCTTTAGAAGCAGGAACTTGCAGACCAGACAGAGTTGTCCCTAACCTTGGCTGCGGGTAAGAGATGTGGTATTGAAAAGCTAGCAGTAAGAAACAACTGTGCGTGTGCGTGCATACTTTCACACGTGCTGCTGTTTATTGCCTATCCTGATTACCTAGTCACTTTTACCCCTACCTACATGTACATATTATCTCAACTGCCTCATACCCCTGCACATTGACTCAGTACCGGTACTCCTTGTGTATAGCCTCGTTATCGTTGTACTATTTATTAAAAAAAGATTTGGTACTTTTTCTTGCTTTTTAACTTTGCATTGTTGGGAAAGGGCTTGTAAGTAAGCGTTTCACGGTGAAGTCTGCATCAAATGTTATTGGTCACCTACACATATTTAGCAGATGTTATTGCGGGTGTAGGGAAATGCTTGTGTTCCTAGCTCCAACATTGCAGTAGTATCTAACAATTCACAACAATACACACATCTAAAAGAATGGAATTAAGAAATATATAAATATTAGATTGCGCAATGTGGGAGTTGCATTGACTAAATACAGTAGAATAGAATACAGTATATACATATGAGATGAGTAAAGCAGTATGTAACATTTATTAAAGTGACTAGTGTTCCATTATTAAAGTGGCCAGTGATTCCAAGTCTATGTATATAGGGCAGCAGCCTCTAAGGTGCAGGGTTGTGTAACCGGGTGGAAGCCAGCTAGTGATGGCTATTTAACAGTGATGGCCTTAAGATAGAAGCTGTCTCTCGGTCCCAGCTTTGATCCACCTGTACTGACCTCGCCTTCTGGATGATAGCGGGGTGAACAGGCAGTGGCTCAGGTGGTTGATGACCTTGATGATCTTTTTGGCCTTCCTGTGACATTGGGTGCTCTAGGTGTCCTGGAGGGCGTGTAGTTTGCCCCCGGTAATGCTTTGGGCAGACCACACCACCCTCTGGAGAGCCTTGCTGTTGCGGGCGGTGCAGTTGCCGTACCCGGCGGTGATACAGCCGACAGGATGCTTTCAATTGTGCATCTGTAAAAATGTGAGAGGGTTTTAGGTGACAAGACAAATTTCTTTAGCCTCCTGAGGTTGAAGAGGCTCTGTTGCGCCTTTCACCATGCTATCTGTGTGGGTGGTCCATTTTCAGTTTGTCAGTGATGTGTACGCCAAGGAACTTGAAGGTTTCCACCTTCCCCACTGTGGTCCCATCGATAGGGGGGGTCCACCCTCTGCTGTTTCCTGAAGTCCACGATCATCTCCTTTGTTTTGCTGACGTTGTGTGAGATGTTATGGGATTCGGGTCGCCTCAGCTAGGCCAACACATAATGTCAGAACTGGACCCGCAGCTCAAATGTAACTATGTTTTTGAAGGTTTTTTTTAATGGTTTTAACAGAAGGCGCTATGAATTGTGGGCTGCTCTAAAATATGTGAGTTGGCTTCTGAAAGATTTGGACAAAGTGAGTTTGGTGTCAGTATGATATCTTATTGACTCATGGCTGACTTGATGGCAGTATAATATTGGCATTGTACATTTTATATTGCAAGTGGGCAGTGTACATTTCCAATGTATTTAATGAGGGATTTATCACCAAATGGACAGGCTGAAATCAATTACACATATGCTGTATTGTCAGTGTGAATATGAATTTCTGCAAGTTGACAGTGTCCATTGCCAATGTCTATCCATAAGGACTTCCCATTACGAAATGGACATGCTGAATCAACATCAACAAGAAATTCTTACTTCCTATGCTCAAACATGGCAAATAGACCTTCTAGATTGATTTAGGGCTATATATATATATATATATATATATATATATATATATATATATTACTGACCAAATTATTTATTTGTGTGTGTGCACGCTATTTGGACATGGTTCGGAAGCCGACTTCCTGTGATCGTATATGGCAAATCGACAAAACAGGCCTAATGGACAAACTCAATAATATAAGAAAATTGTATGTCCATACGGTTTACTCTATAGGTATAATTGACAAAAAAATTTATAAAAATGTCACCCTTGGGACCTGACTTTGTGACCATTTCCCATATGAAAATTTATGGTGGAGTGCGCTATGGGATTTCTGGTTTATTACACTTGTAATGTTCCGGTTGCAATATGGTTTTGATGAACTGTCGTCCATTTCGGTGGTATTTGCGATTGTGTATATGGTTCGCCCAATGCCAATTTTTGTCTATTTCATGGGGGTCTTCCCTTACTTATGAACTTAGTCACCATATCTGTCTATTTTCGCAAGCTACCCGGAACATATCCCAGTCCACGTGATCAAAAAAATCCTGAAGCGTGGATTCTGATTGGTCAGACCAGCGTTGAATGGTACGAAGCACGGGCACTTCCTGTTTGAGTTTCTGCCTATAGGACGGGAGGAGCAAGATGGAGTCGTGGTCAGATTTGCCGAAAGGAGGGTGGGGGAGGGCCTTGTAAGCATTCTGGAAGTTTGTATAGCAATGGTCGAGTCTTAGTGGCGTGAGTAGGACAGTCAATACGTTGATAGAACTTCGGCAGCCTAGTCCTCAGATTTGCTTTGTTAAAATCCCTAGCTACAATAAATGTGGTTTTCAATTTCCAGTTAAGTTCTTTGAGGGCTGTCGGTTTTGGCTTGAGGTTGGATGTAAACGGCCGTGACGATGACGGAGGAGAATTCTCTTGGGAGATATTTAATTGTGAAGTATTCTAGGTCGGGTGAACAAAATTACTTGAATTCCTGTATGGTCCTAGAATTACACGAGTGGTTAATGATGAAACGCACCCCTCCGCCCTTCTGCTTACCGGAGATATTTATTCCTGTCTCTGCGATGTACTGAGAATCCTGATCTGTTTTTCATTGTTTCTCAACAGGATGTTGCTGATTGGTCCCCCAGATAGTTAGCTAACACTGTATAAGTCAGCTCTACAGTGCTAGTTTTAATCGAAGAGGTTCTCCAATGAGGCGAAACCATATCTTGTCGGTTACTGGCAAAAGTAGTTGAAACATTATTTGAAGTGGAGATTCCCTCGTGTGTTGAAGGCTGAAGTTTGTGTGCTGGCTGGGTACCAGTATTTCAGCAGCCAGACAGTCTTTTGTGTAACCGGCCTGATTTGCTACGACTAGGGAGACAATGACCCAGAATCAGGTTGACCTGAGTGCTTTAAATCAATCAAGGAAAGCTTTCTCATTATACATTATCTCGCGCTCGCTTCCACCCCCCACCGCAGTGCCAAGTAGGACACGTAATCCAGACTGAATAAAACGTCCTCCTCTAAGTCCTTGGGGATGGAGTAGGGAGTGATGGAGGGCTGGACAAACTCGAGGAAGGTAAAGAATGTTCAAGATGCTGGGGAGGGATGAAGGAAGGAAGGAAGGAAGGAAGACAGGCAGGCATTTGAGGAGGAGTGGTACAAGTAAGAGGAGAGTAGAGTTGTGTTTTCATCAAGTAGTCGATCAGGTCATTTACTAGGCCTGGGCGGTATATCTCTAACGGTATTTGAATGTTTGGTTTGTTACGTGATACGCTGTGTGTATCGTACATTTTTATAGTTTACTTCGCTACTTGAGTCATCTCTCTCCATACTACTTTCCATACAGACTTAGCCCTGCCCCTGTCACTCAAGGAGCGCATTTGTTGTTCCTCAACCATGAGACCGTTCCATTCAGTCTGCATGGTCATTGCAGCACATGCAACAATGTTGATGACAACGATGCTGTTTTCAGTTTGCTTCTTAATATAAATTCACTAGCGTTCTATAATTACACGATTGGTTTGTTTCTTACATCTGCAAACAGCTAGTTTGTCTTTTCTTAGCAAGTTGGGCCTAAATCTTTGTTAGCCAGTAATGCTAATCGCTAGTTAGCTAGCTAATAAATCTATTGAGTCAGAACAAACTTAATGAGCTATATAGCCTGATAATACCAGTGATGGTGAAGACCTAAATCAGCATGTTTGCAACGATATCTTCTAAATCAGAGGAATATGCAAAGAATGAATATCTTAGCTACATGAAGAAGCTAAGAGAGAACATTCAATGTAGCCAAATATTATAGGATCCCCTAGGAAGCGCTTATCAACACTTTGTTTCCTACCTTGTCACAATAACTCCTCCCTGGCATTTTCATTCGTTGTCATGTCAAACAATACTGTATTCAAAGTGCCCACTATGATATTCTAACAATAGAATTAGAATAATCATCCTATTTCCATGATTCCAACAGTTTCTTGTCTTACATCTGCAAGCAGAGTCTGAACATCATACAGGATGGCATTGTCACCCTCAATCCGTGCAATGTCTACTGCTATAGGTTTCAGGAGTTTCAGGCAGCTTACCACTCACTCCCTAAACGCATCATCCAAGAGGATCCTTTTGATGGGGCTGTCCACATCGGCAGACTGTGATATGGCCATTTCTTGGAGAGACTCCTTCCCCTCCAGGAGACTGTCAAACATGATGACAACACCACCCCAATGGATGTTGCTGGGCAGCTTCAATGTGGTGCTCTTATTCTTCTCACTTTGCTTGGTGAGGTAGATTGCTGCTATAACTTGATGACCCTTCACATACCTAACCATTTCCTTGGCTCTCTTGTAAAGTGTATCCATTGTTTTCAGTGCCATGATATCCTTGAGGAGCAGATTCAATGCATGAGCAGCACAGCCAATGGGTGTGATGTGAGGGTAGGACTCCACTTTAGACCAAGCAGCCTTCATGTTTGCAGCATTGTCTGTCACCAGTGCAAATACCTTCTGTGGTCCAAGGTCATTGATGACTGCCTTCAGCTCATCTGCAATGTAGAGACCATATACTTATTATATATGGATAGAAAACACTCTAAAGTTTCCAAAACTGTTTGAATGGTGTCTGTGAGTATAACAGAACTCATTTGGCAGGCAAAACCCTGAGACATTTTCTGACAGGAAGTGGATACCTGATGTGTTGTATTGACTTTAAACCTATCCCATTGAAAAACACAGGGGTTTAGGAATATTTTGGCACTTCCTATTGCTTCCACTAGATGTCACCAGCCTTTACAAAGTGTTTTGCGTCTTCTGGAGGGAGATCTGACCGAACAAGAGCCATGGAACGTTGATGTCCCATTAGACACCTGGCGCGCTAGTTCATGTTGGGTACCCTCGTTCCAATACGTTATAAAAGAGTATGCATTCGTCCACCTTGAATATTATTCATGTTCTGGTTAAAAAAGGCCCTAATGATTTATGCTATACAACGTTTGACATGTTTGAACGAACGGAAATATATTTTTTCCCCTCGTTCATGACGAGAAGTCCGGCTGGCTTACATCATGTGCTAACGAGACGGAGATTTTTGGACATAAATGATGAGCTTTTTTGAACAAAACTACATTCGTTATGGACCTGTGATACCTGGAAGTGACATCTGATGAAGAGAATCAAAGGTAATGGATTATTTACATAGTATTTTCGATTTTAGATCTCCCCAACATGACGTCTAGTCTGTATCGCAACGCGTATTTTTCTGGGCGCAGTGCTCAGATTATTGCAAAGTGTGATTTCCCAGTAAGGTTATTTTTAAATCTGGCAAGTTGATTGCGTTCAAGAGATGTAAATCTATAATTCTTTAAATGACAATATAATATTTTACCAATGTTTTCTAATTTTAATTATTTAATTTGTTACGCTGACTTGACTGCCGGTTATTGGAGGGAAACGATTTCCTCAACATCAATGCCATAGTAAAACGCTGTTTTTGGATATAAATATGAACTTGATAGAACTAAAAATGCATGCATTGTCTAACATAATGTCCTAGGAGTGTCATCTGATGGAGATTGTAAAAGGTTAGTGCATCATTTTAGCTGGTTTTATGGTTTTGGTGACCCTGTCTTTGACTTGACAAAACATTACACACAACTCTTGTAAATGTACTGTCCTAACATACTCTAAATTTATGCTTTCGCCGTAAAACCTTTTTGAAATCGTAAAACGTGGTTAGATTAAGGAGATGTTTATCTTTCAAATGGTGTAAAATAGTTGTATTTTTGAAAAATTTGAATTTTGACATTTATTTGGATTCAAATTTGCCGCTCTTGAAATGCACCTGCTGTTGATGGAGTGCACCACGGGTGGCACGCTAGCGTCCCACCTAGCCCCAAGAGGTTAAGAAAAAAAGTATTTACAAAAATAATCTGAAGTAAAAAATAAATAAAGAACATTTCAGCCTCCTGATGGAGAAGAAGCACTACTGTGCCTTCTTCACAACTGTGCTGGTGTGAGAGGATCATAAGTGCTCAGTGATGTAGACACCGAGGAACTTAACTCTTGACCCATGGATGTGGGTGTGCACCCGCCCCCGTTTCCTGAAGTCCACGATCAGCTCCTTGGTCTTGCTAATATTGAGGGAGAGTCTGTTGTTGATGTCCTGGCACCATACTGCCAGGTCTCTGACTTCCTCCCTGTAGGCTGTTTTTGGGGATAGGAATTGTGGAATTCAGTTTGAAACATGGTGATTAGAGACTTGGACAAAGAGCGGTCGAAATGTCAGTGAAAACGCTTGCCAGCTGGTCTGCGCATGCCCCGAAGACCCGCTGTGGAATACCATCTGACACTGCTGCCTGAAGAGTATTGACCCACTTAAAAACCTCGGCCTCGGGGAGAGGGATCACCCAATCTTCCAGATGAGCGGGGGCCCTCACGCATGGCTCTGTGTTGTTGTTTTTGTTGAAGTGTACATAAAAGGCATTGACTTTGTCTGGTAGAGAGGCATCGTTAGGTACTGTACTGTAGCCCCTGCTGAATGCAACAGTCTTTTTTTTTGCTAAATACAATTTGTAATCTTTGAACATTTTAAGCTCAACAAACAAGTGTCCGTCGCCCTCTTCTCTCATGTGCAGAATCACCCGTTCGAGCCCTAAACTCCTGTGCAACAGCTAACCCAGGTCATGTGATTGGCTCAAAACTTAACATGGCTTCTCATTGGCTAAACCAAATCAGGTCACCCAGTTCACATGAACAGCACATTAATAAAGAATTCAACCAAACATGATCTTAAATGATTGACAGGTTGTTTCTTTGAAGCTTAAACATGAAAGTAAAATAAGTGTTTGATGCAATGCAAATACTAAATATACTCCGTAGTGAAATGTAATGATTCTAATACATGGTTTTAACAGGGTATTACACTAGTCTGAGAGAGAGAATATCAGTTTGTCCGCCTGGTGTTAGGTAGGGATTTGCATGAATCAGTGGGACCTGGAGAAAGAACAGACCTAGCTAGGCAGACCCAGGCAGTGGCCTGGAACATACGACCTGGGCTGGGTGGGCTAAGGGGAGTCCTACCCCTCTCAGTTGCACGAACACAGACATTGAGGAAGGGGAGGGCCATCCTCCTTAGTGAATTTCATAAAAATAGTGAAACAGTTTAATCTTAAGACTAACAGTACTAAATATATTCACGTCACCAAATAATGAATTAAAACACACAGTTTTGCAATAGCCTTAACAGCACTCTCTGTGGTAGCACCATGGTGCAGCCGGAGGACAGCTAGTTTCCGTCCTCCTCTGTGTACATCGACTTCAATACAAAACCTTGGACAGTCGTGGTCCTTGTCTCCTTCCATAGACTTTCGCCCTCCAACCTATCAGAGCCCTTACAGCATGAACTGACCTGTTGTCCACCCAATAAAAGGATCAGCGGATTAATCTAGTACTGAAAGCATAAGCTACAGTTATCTAGTACTGCAGTGCATAAAATGGGGTGAGTAGTTGACTCAGAGACAATAGTTGAACAGTTTTAAACAAATTAGTTTCCCCAAAAATTAAGGAGAAGTGGGAGAGAGCTGGCTATATTTCTTTTTCTTCTTTTTTGTTGTTGTTCTCACTTAGCCAGGGAATGCAGCTAGCTACTCAAACACTGAGGGATGCTATGTTAGCTAGCTGGCTATGGCTATCCAACACTGGAGCTCTTCCAAGTCAAGGTAAGCTTCTGGTTTTATAAATGTATTGCCACCGGTGAACATTGCTAAACTGATTGCTATACACCGTACTGCATAATTGTAGTGGGTTTACTAACTTGTTAGTTCTAGTAGCTATGTTGACTATGACATTAGCTAATGTGGTGACAACGATGTAGGCTGTGTAGCAGATAAAATAAAAATGTGTGTAGTGGTTATGGTATGAAGGTTTGGTTTGGGAAGTTTTTTTTTACTTGGTCACAGACATCTGTTGTGCTGTGCAATGAAGTCCAGAAGCAAAGGGAAAAGGTGAGAGGAGGAGAGCGCGTAGATACGAGAAGTAATTATGCAATGAGCAAAGTGATTGGCTGCAATTTAAAAGGGAACCGTGTGCGCGGGTGATCAGGGGTGTAATTCAAAACATTTCTTAAACGGAAGCAAATGGAACAAAACGGGATAAACATACATTCATTTGTCCAACAGAAACTCTTGTTTGTAACTGTTGGACTAATGGTTACACCCTAGATCAGCTAGATACAGGCAAGAGTGTGCAAGCCGGTATTGAATGTGTTACTGTCTGTCACTTTGATTACAAAAAAATATCTCGACCTGTGTTGTAAACGTCTATTTTTGTAGGCTAGTTTATAGCAACATCATAATGGGTATAGGGAAAACGTTTGTATCATGTAGTAGCCTACATTGAGCTGGGTCAATGGAATATGAATGCCAGTCATCAATATGCTGTAATAGAAATAAGGCCATGCTCATTAAAAAAATGGTCCTCCCTCATCTTAAACAGCAGCGACCGCCACTGACTGAGGGCCATTGTGTGTTTTCAAAGCTGTCATGTCCACGGTCTCTTGCCCCTCTCGCTATCTCTCTTTCACTCTCTCAATTCAGTTTAAGTCAATAAATGCTTATTGGCATGAATGGGTGGTTGCCACTGTTGAAAGGGCAATGTATAGGAAGTATTACATAAATGAACAATCTGTTTAGGGCAGCAATTATACTGTATATATCAACAAAAACAATTATACATGGAAAATAATACACAAAAAATAAAACAAACAGTGACAATTGGCAAACGGGGACAGCCTGAGGACATTCGGCGACGTTCCCATTAGGTCCCTTAAGGGTTCCGGTGTGATGTTATCCCACTGACGTTCTGAGAACGTTCTAAGAGCGTTGTGTAATGGTCCAAAGGGAACGTTCTTTGGGGGACATTTGTCTCGTTCCCAGGACGTCCCGGTGATATTCCCGAGGACGTCCATGGGACCATGACACAACGTTTTGCCGACTTTAGGTGGCCATTTCGTTAAGTCCTAACAACTAATTATTTTTTGCAGTGGAGAAATTAAATGTCCAAGGGCTCATGTGTATGACACGGTGGGGGATCTACTGCAGCAAGATCTACTGTATCTATGTTTTCTTCTAAGAAACTACAGATTTTCTCCTCAACAGGCAGTTCAAGAAATCCTGCAATTCTTTATTTAAATTTGAAGAGATAAGTACTTTTGAGTCATTTTGAGCAGTGGAGTAGGAAGTGATGCTCATTCTCTACTTCACCCAACCCACAGAGCTTACATAGTCTTTCTTCTCTGACCTTAGAGAGAAGAAATATAGCCTGTCTCTGACTCTATTGCCAGGCTATGGTCACAGAGTTTGTACATTGGTAATCCTTTTTTGAATTCTTTGATTTTTCACTAGGTTGTTGTGCTAATTTGATATCTCTATTTACAATGAAGTTTGTAATTGAATTGAATTTGCCAATAAATCTATATTGGATATATATTTTTTGTTAATTGTGGTCGAATGGTTTAATTTCTCTCTTGTGCGCGTGCTGTCTCCCTCTCGTGCTCTCTCTCTCTCTCGATTTAAACGTGCCATTCGATTTCTCTATAGGCCATTGATATTGTTTGTTCTGTCGTTATTAGGCCCCTGGCTACCTTACGTTTTTAGGCTATTCAAACAACTTTTTGAGATGGAACTCTTGTCAGAAAGCATGCATAAAACGATGAGGGAGAGTTATGACTGGACATAGTTCAGTGCTTTGGTGGAATTCTCTGCTCTGTATATTGTACATTCCTCTCTTGCGTTAAGGGAAAGGGGATACCTAGTCAGTTGCACAACTGAAATGTCTTCCGCATTTAACCCAACCTCTGAATCATAGAGGTGCGGGGGGCTGCCTTAATCAACGTCCCCATCCTCTGCACCCTGAGAGCAGTTGTTGGTGGTTACAGTGAGGGGGGGAAAAAGTGTTTGATCCCCTGCTGATTTTGTACGTTTGCCCACTGACAAAGAAATGATCAGTCTATAATTTTAATGGTAGGTTTATTTGAACAGTGAGAGACAGAATAACAACAAAGTCCAGAAAAACGCATGTCAAAAATGTTATAAAATGATTTGCATTTTAATGAGGGAAATAAGTATTTGACCCTTCTGCAAAACATGACTTGGTACTTGGTGGCAAAACCCTTGTTGGCAATCACAGAGGTCAGACGTTTCTTGTAGTTGGCCACCAGGTTTGCACACATATCAGGAGGGATTTTGTCCCAGTCCTCTTTGCAGATCTTCTGCAAGTCATTAAGGTTTCGAGGCTGACGTTTGGCAACTCGAACCTTCAGCTCCCTCCACAGATTTTATATGGGATTAAGGTCTGGAGACTGGCTAGGCCACTCCAGGACCTTAATGTGCTTCTTCTTGAGCCACTCCTTTGTTGCCTTGGCCGTGTGTTTTGGGTCATTGTCATGCTGGAATACCCATCCACGACCCATTTCAATGCCCTGGCTGAGGGAAGGAGGTTCTCACCCAAGATTTGACGGTACATGGCCCCGTCCATCGTCCCTTTGATGCGGTGAAGTTGTCTTGTCCCCTTAAGCAGAAAAACACCCCCAAAGCATAATGTTTCCACCTCCATGTTTGACGGTGGGGATGGTGTTCTTGGTCATAGGCAGCATTCCTCCTCCTCCAAACACGGCGAGTTGAGTTGATGCCAAAGAGCTCCATTTTGGTCTCATCTGACCACAACACTTTCACCCAGTTGTCCTCTGAATCATTCAGATGTTCATTGGCAAACTTCAGACGGGCATGTATATGTGCTTTCTTGAGCAGGGGGACCTTGTGGGCGCTGCAGGATTTCAGTCCTTCACGGCGTAGTGTGTTACCAATTGTTTACTTGGTGATTATGGTCCCAGCTGCCTTGAGAACAAGATCGTCCCGTGTAGTTCTGGGCCGATTCCTTACCGTTCTCATTACCATTGCAACTCCACGAGGTGAGGCCGAGGGAGATTGACAGTTCTTTTGTTTCTTCCATTTGCGAATAATCTCACCAACTGTTGTCACCTTCTCACCAAGCTGCTTGGCGATGGTCTTGTAGCCCATTCCAGCCTTGTGTAGGTCTACAATCTTGTCCCTGACATCCTTGGAGAGCTCTTTGGTCTTGGCCATGGTGGAGAGTTTGGAATCTGATTGCTTCTGTGGACAGGTGTCTTTTTATACAGGTAACAAGCTGAGATTAGGAACACTTCCTTTAACCTTTCTGGGGTATATGGGACGCACACTATTCAACAGCCAGTGAAATAGCAGGGCGGCAAATTCAAAACAACAAATCTCAGAATTCAAATTTCTCAAACATACAACTATTATATCCCATTTTAAAGATACACTTCTTGTTAACCTCTCTAGGGTAGGTGGCACCAAATCGTCTCACCTACGTAACAGCCAGTGTAATCCCGTGGCGCGTTATTCAAAAACCTCAAATGCAAAAACTTCAATTTTTCAAACATATGACTATTTTACAGCTATTTAAAGACAAGACTCTCGTTAATCTAACCACACTGTCCGATTTCAAAAAGGCTTTACAACGAAAGCAAAACATTAGATTATGTCAGCAGAGTACCCAGCCAGAAATAATCAGACACCCATTTTTCAAGCTAGCATATAATGTCACATAAACCCAAACCACAGCTAAATGCAGCACTAACCTTTGATGATCTTCATCAGATGACAACCCTAGGACATTATGTTATACAATACATGCATGTTTTGTTCAATCAAGTTCATATTTATATCAAAAAACAGCTTTTTACATTAGCATGTGACTAGCATGTGACTAGCATTCCCACCAAACAGTGCCGGTGAATTTACTAAATTACTCACGATAAACGTTCACAAAAAGCATTATTTTAAGAATTATAGATACAGAACTCCTCTATGCACTCGATATGTCCGATTTTTAAAATAGCTTTTCGGTGAAAGCACATTTTGCAATATTCTCAGTAGATAGCCCGGCATCACAGGGCTAGCTATTTAGACACCCAGCAAGTTTAGCACTCACCAAAGTCAGATTTACTATAAGAAAAATGTTATTACCTTTGCTGTCTTCGTCAGAATGCACTCCCAGGACTTCTACTTCAATAACAAATGTTGGTTTGGTTCAAAATAATCCATAGTTATATCCAAACAGCGGCGTTTTGTTCGTGCGTTCAAGACACTATCCGAAAGGGTAAATAAGGGTGACGAGCATGGCGCAATTCGTGCCAAAAAAATTCTAAATATTCCATTACCGTACTTCGAAGCATGTCAACCGCTGTTTAAAATAAATTTTTATGCCATTTTTCTCATAAAAAAGCGATAATATTCCGACCGGGAATCTGCGTTTGGGTAAACAGACGAAAGAAAATAAAGCATGGGGTCGACTCGGGCACGCGCCTAAGCCCATAGTACTCTGATCGGCCACTTGCCAAACGCGATAATGTGTTTCAGCCAGAGGCTGCCTCTATCTTTCAGCTTTTTCCCGGGCTCTGAGAGCCTATGGGAGCCGTAGGAAGTGTCACGTTATTGCAAAGATCCTCAGTCTTCAATAAAAAGAGCCAAGATGAAACACAACTTGTCAGACAGGCCACTTCCTGCATGGAATCTTCTCAGGTTTTGGCCTGCCATATGAGTTCTGTTATACTCACAGACACCATTCAAACAGTTTTAGAAACTTTAGGGTATTTTCTATCCAAAATTATATGCATATTCTAGTTACTGGGCAGGAGTAGTAACCAGATTAAATCAGGTACGTTTTTTTATCCGGCCGTGTCAATACTGTCCCCTAGCCCTAACAGGTTAATCCAACCACATTGTCCGATTTCAAAAAGGCTTTACGGCGAAAGCATAACATTAGATTGTTAGGACAGAGCCGAGACAAGAAAAACCACAGTTATTTTCCAAGCAAGGAGAGGCATCACAAAAACCAGAAATACAGTTAAAATGAATCACTAACCTTTTGATCTTCATTCGATGGCACTCATAGGACTTCATGTTACACAATACATGTATGTTTTGCTCGATAAAGTTCATATTTATATCCAAAAAACCCATTTTTACATTGGCGTGTAATGTTCAGAAATGTTTTCGCTCCCAAAACCTCCGGTGAATGAGCACATCAATTTACAGAAATATTCATCATAAACGTTGATAAAATATTCAACAGTTATTCAAAGAATTATAGATACACTTCTCCTTTAGCCTCTCTTGGGCAGGTGGGAACGCTGTGACAGATTTCAAAAAAGCTTCACGGGGAAAGCACACTTTGCAATAATCTGAGTACTGCACTCAGAAAAATACACTAGGCAATACAGATACCTGCCATTTTGGAGTCATCTAAAATCATAAATAGCATTAGAAATATTCACTGACCTTTGATCTTCATCAGAAGGCACTTCCAGGAATCCCAGGTCCACAATAAATGTTGTTTTGTTCGATAAAGTCCATAATTTACTTCCAAATAAATCCTTGTTGTTAGCGCGTTCAGTTAGCTACTCCAAATGTAGGAAGCGCGTGGAAAATGTCACGACGAAAAGTAAAAAAAATTATATTTACATTCGTTCAAACATGTCAAACGTTGTATAGCATCCATCTTTAGGACCTTTTTCACTTAGAACTTCAGTAATATTCCAACCGGACGATTGCAATGTCTTGAAAAACATTTTGGAACACAGCTACCTCACGTGAAGGTGCGCCTATTAACGTCAGTACTTTCCTGAGTCAACAAATTCCAACTTCCTCTGTTCACTCTCTGTTCATCATAGACGCTTCAAACAACTTTCTAAAGACTGTTGACATCTAGTGGAAGCCTTAGGAAGTGCAAAATGAACCCTAAGTCACTGTGTTCGATAGGCAGTGACTTGAAAGGACTACAAGCACCAGAATTCCCACTTCCTGGATAGATCTTTCTCAGGTTTTTGCCTGCCATATGAGTTCTGTTATACTCACAGACATCATTCAAAAAGTTTTAGAAACTTCAGAGTTTTCTATCCAAATCTACAAATACTATGCATATTCTAGTTCCTGGGCCCGAGTAGTAGGCCATTTCATTTGGGTACGTTTTTCATCCGGCCGTGAAAATACTGCCCCCTACCCTAGAGGTTAATGCAGATTTCAAAAAAGCTTTATGGCGAAAGCAAATTTTGCAATAATCTGAGTACAGCGCTCAGATATCAAAACAAGCCATACAGATACACGCCATTTTGGAGTCAACAGAAATGACATAAATTACATTAAATGTTCACTTACCTTTTGATCTTCATCAGAATGCTCTCCCAGGAATCCCAGTTCCACAATAAATGTTTGTTTTGTTCGATAAAGTCCATTTATGTCCAAATACCTCCTTTTTGTTCGCGTGTTTAGTCCACTACTCCAAATGCAGGAAGCGCACGCAAAATGTCACGACGAAAAGTCCAAAAAAGTTATATTTACATTCGTAGAAACATATCAAACGATGTATAACATCAATCTTTAGGATGTTTTTATCATAACTCTTCAGTGATATTCCAACCGGACAATTCCAATGTCTTCCAAAAAGAAAAGGAACACAGCTAACTCTCACGTGAGTGCGCGCCACTGAACTCATGTCATTCTCTCAGTCATCTGACTCCAGGAGCTCTTATTCTCTCCCTAGTCACAGTAGAAGCATGAAACAACGTTCTAAAGACTGTTGACATCTAGTGGAAGCCTTAGGAAGTGCAAAATGAACCCTAAGTCACTGTATACTGGATAGGCAATCACTTGAAAAACTACAAACCTCAGATTTCCACACTTTCTGGTTGGATTTTTCTCAGGTTTTGCCTGCCATATGAGTTCTGTTATACTCACAGACATCATTCAAACAGTTTTAGAAACTTCAGTGTTTTCTATCCAAATCTACTAATAATATGCATATCCTACCTTCTGAGCCTGAGTAGCAGGCAGTTTACTACGGGCACGACTTTCATCCGGACGTTAAAATACTGCCCCATACCCTAGAGAAGTTAAGAGTGTGCTCCTAATCTCAGTTCGTTACCTGTATAAAAGACACCTGGGAGCCAGACATCTTTCTGATTGAGAGGGGGTCAAATACTTATTTCCCTCATTAAAATGCAAATCATTTTATAACATTTTTGACATGTGTTTTTCTGGATTTTTTTGTTATTCTGTCTGTCACTGTTCAAATAAACCTACCATCAAAATTATAGACTGATCATTTCTTTGTCAGTGGGCAAACGTACAAAATCAGCAGGGGATCGAATACTTTTTTCCCTCACTGTAACTGGCTTGCTCAAGGGCAGAATGGAAGATTCCCCCCCCCCCACTTGTGGCTCGGGGATTCGATCCAGAAACCTTTCAGTTACTGGCCCAACACTCTTAACCGCTAGGCTACCTGACGCTAAATGTCCGCACCATCGACAAGGGCAGCACTTACGTTTTGCCCCATCTCATTTTGTTACACAATCAATTCATGCTTCAGGGCGGAATGTAATTATCGCTTTACTTAACTCGGTGGAAATTTGATGTGCACCAGATTCGTTCATGTACAAATGAACTGACCAAATTGTTTGGGCAAAGTCTAAAAAGTTTATGTAACTGTTACTGAGAATGTCATTGTAGTTAAACTGGTCTGTGCTTAGCTCACTGTTCTTTAACGACTGCTACCTTAAGAACTGGCAGAGAAGCTCATGGATGAGCAAGAACCAGATGGTAGCACAAAGCTCCCTACTGAAATCTTCACTACACATTTTTGTTTTATTGGAAATAGAACTTGAGTGTTAAATTAGTAGTTAGGATGAATGCAACTCAAAGAGCTAGAACTTACACAATTTACTTTTACATTTTAGCCCTTTAGTCAACACTTACCAGAGCGACTTACAGTTCTTAAGATAGCTTTATGGGACAACCACATATCACAGTCATAGCAAGTACATTTTTCCTCAGTGAAGTAGCTTCCAGCAAAGTCGGCTAGTAAGGGGTCAAAATTGATTCATTTTGGAGGTAGAGTACTTGTCCAAATTTTTATTTAACTAAGCAAGTCAGTTACTGTAAGAACACATTCTTAATTATAATGACAGCCTACCCCGGCCAAACCCGGACGATGCTGGGCCAATTGTGCGCTGCCCTATGGGACTCCCAATCATGGCTGGATGTGATTCAGCCTGGATTCGAACCAGGGACTGTAGTGACGCCTCTTGTATTGAGATGCAGTGCCTTAGACCGCTGTGCCACTCGGGAGCCCCTAATTGAGTTGAAACATGATTACCTGAATACATTTGATCAATCTGACAATCATTTGTAATTATTATTTCAATAGTGTTTCAAGAACACAATTAAGTAGATCTGTATTTATCATTTAATGTAAAAAAAGAAGCTGTTTCCATTAGGTGTCCAGAATTGAATGAAGTAGATCCAAATACAAACATCGTCGATTAGACGATACTATCGTAATATTTCCCAACCCTAGCGCGTGTGTACCTGCCACTGAAAACAGCGGTTGTCACTCTCTTTCCCCCTGCCTCTGACAGATATATATATATATATATATTTTGAACAAGGAAAGAGAGGAGGAGAAAGAGGGAGAGAGAACCCTTGCAGCTCTTGACTGGAACTATTTATAATACAATGCTGTGCCCCCTCACTGCACAGCTGGCAGTGGCAGTGGCACCAGCTCTACCCATAAGCGAGTCTGCAGTTTCCCCTCCGCTGTTGCCCAAGAAAAACCCTATGATTGATGGGGTCGGGACCCATAGCCCCTCCCACTTTCTTATTTTTGCAATTGCCTCTCAGTGCAGTGTAGGAGCTGACTGAGTAATACACCCAAAAAGTAGACCTGACTGCCCATAAACTTAGACTAAAGAAAGTTGCACAGTCACAAAATAACTTGGATTAATATTTGGGGTGAAAATGTCTTTGTATTTTTTTTCTTAACTCCACTATGTGATGATAGAAGCATGTTTTTAAACCGTGTCTCAGCCATGTCCTGGTGCATCTCTCTCAGCTCTTGTGCAGTCAAATCGTATTTGTCCAAATCATGTCCTCTCATCCATTTAGGTTTATTGATCTCTGTCAGGTGGAAACATGGAGAGTGACAGCGGGCGGGGGGGGGTGTGTGTCAGTCAATCTGTGTGATATAGGATGATCGGATGGCCATCCCATGGGCTACGTGAAAATAGGATGGCCATGGGCCGGGCATGCGCTACTGATCTGTGTGATTTAATAAGATGGCCAGGATGTGGATGTGGCAGAGAGAAGGTGATGACTGGGATCCAGCCAGGGCCGTGCAGTGGGCAGATGCTCAAAATGAAAAAAGGGTACCTGCCGGCATAATAATTCATATCTTGAAATTCATAACATACGAACTGCCTCTGTAGAGAATTAAAAAAAAATTAAGCATAAGCCTATGCGTTTCTGCAACGACACTCACTCGTCACAAATTGTAAGCAAGCTTGTCACAGTGCTTCCTAAAGACATGATTAACATCCGAAAAAGAGAGCAGGCTGTCAGCTGGTAATTGATGTTGATTGTAAATCTGCTAGCTATCAATTTCTTTTTACCAATTTCTTTAATGCTCTTATAATCATGTCATTATTTAATATTCATCTTCTAACTGATGATATGATGGCTGGCTAGTAGCTCGTGTGGATATTTTAGTGTATGGTGTTCAGCTAGAGTCTAGACTACCTGTGTTAATGCAGTCGGGTCAGTTTGTTTTAGATGCAACCTCTCCTCTGTCCTTAGTCAAAAAAAGAAACATCCCTTTTTCAGGACCCTGTCTTTCAAAGATAATTCGTAAAAATATAAACTACTTCACAGATCTTCACTGTAAAGGGTTTAAACTCTGTTTCCAATGCTTGTTCAATGAACCATAAACAATGAATGAACATGCACCTGTGGAACGGTCGTTAAGACACTAACAGCTTACAGACAGTAGGCAATTAAGGTCACAGTTATGAAAACTTAGGACACTAAAGAGGCCTTTCTACGTACCAAAATAAAGATCCCCAGGGTCCCTGCTCCTCTGCGTGAATGTGCCTTAGGCATGCAGACTGCAGATGTGGCCAGGCAATCAATTGCAATGTCTGTACTGTGAGATGCCTAAGACAGCGCTACAGGGAGACAGGACGGACAGCTGATTGTCCTCGTAGTGGCAGACCCCGTAACAACACCTGCACAGGATCGGTACATCCGAACATCACACCTGCTGGACAGGTACAGGATGGCAACAACCACTGCCCGAGTTACACAGGAACGCACAATCCCTTCATCAGTGTTCCGACTGTCTGCAATAGGCTGAGAGAGGCTGGACTGGGGGCTTGTAGACCTGTTGTAAGGCAGGTCCTCACCAGACATCACCGGCAACAATGTCGCCTATGGGCACAAACCCACCGTCGCTGGACCAGACAGGACTGGCAAAAAGTGCTCTTCACTTACGAGTCGTGGTTTTGTCTCAGCAGGGGTGATGGTCAGAGTCGCGTTTATTGTCAAAGGAATGAGCGTTACACCGAGGCCTGTACTCTGGAGCGGGATTGATTAGGAGGAGGGGGGGGGTGTCCATCATGGTCTGGGGCGGTGTGTCACAGCATCATCGGACTGAGCTTGTTGTCATTGCCTGCAATCTCAACTCTGTGCGTTACAGGGAAGACATCCTCCTCCCTCATGTGGTACCCTTCCTGCAGGCTCATCCTGACTTGACCCTCCAGCATGACAATGCCACCAGCCATACTGCTCGTTCTGTGTGTGATTTCCTGCAAGACAGGAATGTCAGTGTTCTGCCATGGCCAGCGACGAGCCCAGATCTCAATCCCATTGAGCACGTCTGGGACCTGTTTGATCGGAAGGTGAGGGCTCGGGCCATTCCCCCCAGAAATGTCCGGGAACTTGCAGGTGCCTTGGTGGAAGAGTGGGGTAACTTCTCACGGCAAGAACTGGCAAATCTGGTGCAGTCCATGAGGAGATGCACTGCAGTACATAATGCAGCTGGTGGCCACACCAGATACTGACTGTTACTTTTGATTTTGCCCCCCCCCCCCCCTTTGTTCAGGGACACACTATTCAATTTCTGTTAGTCACATGTCTGTGGAACTTGTTCAGTATGTCTGTTGTTGAATATTGTTATGTTCATACAAATATTTACACATGTTAAATGTCCTGAACGTAAACGCAGTTGACAGTGAGAGGACGTTTCTTTTTTTTGCTGAGTTTACCATCACTCAAAAAGGCACTTGGTGAGTGGGAAGGCAACGATCTAGTGCTTTGGAGCAGCAGTCACCTTTTGGTAACATGATACCCTCTCCCGTCTGTGTTTCCTAACCTCCCATTCACAAGGGGGTGATAGCAGCTTTCTTTTGTTTACTCATTTGTGGTGAAAGTAAGGAAGAGTCACCGTCGTCTTCCCTTGCGAGGAGTAGCTAGCTGGCTTTAGTTTGGCTAAAAACGTAGCAAGCTAGCTCGCCTTTTTTAGGTTCCCACATCTGCATGTGCAATAATTAGATTTATACTTGCATATAATATGCCCTGGCCAATATTCTTATACTTGCCTATGTAAGCTATAGCATTATCTCAATTTGATATGCTACTTCCGTGTATTTGCTCCCATATCAGCTAAAAAATAGAATGTCGTCATATCACTGAGGAAAAACACCTTTATCGTTTCACGTAGTTAATGTTTCTCAACAAAATACCTTGTGTGGGGATTCTAAGGCTACAATGTTTGGTTTATTGTTTAAATAGTTGCTGAGATTATATTTGGTTATGAATGCAGAAATGGTACTTTGATGCGTAGCCTGTGTATCGGATCAAGGAACCAAGCGGCGCAGCTTCCATTGCCCGCACAACACTGCCCCCACGGCATCCCGATGAACTCTCCATACAGTCACAGATTTGGAGCTGCGCAAAAATCTGTTGCGAGCGACGTAGGCAGGACTACGTTTTACAAGGAGCCGCCCATTGTGTGACGTGAACTGACATTCGCGTACTTTGTAGAGTCTGTCGACCGCCTAACAGCGATATTAGAGAGGAGGACAGACAGCAGGTTGTTGGACCACTACATGTGCTGCTCAGTACAGTAGGAGTGGACTTGTACTAGCCTAGCAGTGGTGATCCGTAAGAGTGGACCACAATGACACTGCATGACAGAAAAACTGGCAGTAGAGTGTCCAGAGAGCCCAGTTTGTAATATTTTGACTATAATATTTGAAAGCGTCTCTCTTTTGAATATGAGATGAAACGGATTAATTAAATAATCAGCTTCTCTTGTGAGCCAATTCTGGTAACGCTGAAATCTGCTGCCTTATTGATCTTATCTGTTCTGGCTTTAAATCTGTGATTGACTGGACCGTCCTTACCAATGACCGGGTAAGCCCAAACGGTCCTCTGTTTGAGATCAGAATTCTGGGTTATGAGTTTAAAACTCTCCGGAACCATTTCTCTGATGTTTGTAGAATGTGCACACACAATCACTATAGGGCAAGGAGAAACAGAAGGGTGTATGACTGGCAGCAGCTGTTGGCTAAAGTACAGCAGGTTTCTGTGTGTCTGTATACAGTGTGTGTGTGAATCACTGTAGGTAATGTGATTACTCTCCCTGTGATTTGATCAGAGGCAGGCCCTCATCCCCTGTGTTGACGCTATTTAGCGTTCAGACTGAGCAGAACAAACAGTGGACATTTTCTTATTCGTCACACAGCATGAGAGACGCTAATTCACTTTACTGCCCGCTTCGCCTGCTAATACCTCCAGCCGACATTACAAGACATGTTTCAGGCCTTGTTAACATCCTTAGAGGAAACTCACAGCTGTGTGTGTGTGTGTGTGTGTGTGTGTGTGTGTGTGTGTGTGTGTGTGTGTGTGTGTGTGTGTGTGTGTGTGTGTGTGTGTGTGTGTGTGTGTGTGTGTTACTGCGTTATTATGCATCTACATGATTTTTCCCCTGTGGTAGAACAGTTAACCACTTGAGGGGAAATCGGTTGAACAGCCCAGTTGAGAGAACACACACACACACACACACACACACACACACACACACACACACACACACACACACACACACACACACACAGCTGTGTCTTACTATACTTGTGAGGACTTTTTGGGGACCAATAATTGATTCTCATTTAAAAATCCCATTTTCCCTAACCTCAACTCCTAACCCTAAAATAACCTTTTTTTTTTTACAAGTCTCTGAATTTTCCGTTGGTTTACTATTCTTGTGAGGACTTCTGGTCCTCACAAGTATAGTAAAACATGTCCACACTCAACCCCAGGAGTCTCCTGAGCCAGATCCATTGGGACTTTCGTCTGTGCCTTTTTAAAATCTAGAAATCTAGCACAGGTTAACCTGCGTCAGTGCATTTCTATTTCCCAGTTTGGCGTCTTGGTTAAATCACTGAATACCTTCTATTCCGTTTCTCCCTCATCACTTAAAGAAAAACTGTGAGTTGGATTTTAAAGGTCGGCACAAAGACAACACCACCACTCGAGTTCAGGCTTTATCATTGGATGGTTATTGAAAAGTGATTGACAAGCCAAGACATGGAACCATGTCCGACTGTTTGTTTATTATCTTCCGAAATGGTTGGTAATTTAAGCTTGAACAGTTATCCACACTCATAACTCGTATTGTGTAGACTTGTAGCATTGGCAGCACATTTGATTAGTGCCAAGGCAGCAACTCTCTAACTAGCATCATGACTGTAGTATTTGTTTTGTGGAGGATATTGTGAGGCAGGAGACGAGACAGACTACAAACAGTGCACATACCTCTGACACAGTTATGCCTACACATAGCTACTGTACTGTATGACACTGTTACACGTGGCTATGACATTTTGACGGAAAATAGGGTCGTAGATACCGAGAGGTCTCGTGTTCGGTGGGACCATGTTTCTGCTAGTCCCCGTTGTCTGCGGGTTTCAGGTTTGGCCCATCGTGCGTTTGCTGCCGAACAGTTGACGGGGCCTCCTACAGGTGATTTGTGTTTGCTTGCTATGTTTCACCTTATCTCCACTGACCTCTATCTGGCAAAGCACAGTCGTCGGATTTGAGAAAGGATGGGTTGGAGGAATTACACTTGCCTGCTTTTAGAGAATGCGCGCGCGCGTACACTATGCTTTCTCTCTCTGAAGTTTGTTGCTACTGGCCTTGCACACGCAAGATGACAGAGAAAGAATTGGGTTACAGCCGTCTTCCTGTCCGTGTTGTGAGAGGGCTAGGTTGGTTACGCGGGTTTCAGCCGAGGAAGTGTTCTGTGCCGTAGCGGCTTGAAAGGGGGCTGTTTTCTAGATGGAAACTCACGTCAAACCAACTGCCTAATAGATCTGTGACCTGGACTGTGGAAAATATGAGCCTCTTCATTTACAGATTCGGGTTTGGCCTCTGAGAGATGATACTAACTAGATGAATCCCCAGTGGGAAACTGATGCTCGTATTGATCATAAACCGTGTGTGGTACAGCAGGGCCAAGTATAACCAGCATGAGGAATGGTTGCTAGGGGAATAACCTCCAGCTGAGCACTGTTCCTCTAAAAGAGGGTATGGCAGCACTCGAATTTCCTAAAGACTTCAAGGAGAGAGTGTTTTGGAGAGTGCACGTCACGTGCGGTATGAGTACGACTGAAATGACTTGGAGCGTTTATTTTTTTAAAGCTTTTGACTAGTCCTGTCGACTTCATGCTTCTGTTTTCAACGTTTTAAAGTCTGACCCTGTAGAGCTCTGAAAGAGCCAGGCTTTAATTGGCTTTTTCTTAATAAAAGCCTCCCTGTTTGCACTGCGCTCCTGTCCCTTGTGCCTTTTACCTTTTTTGAGTCATTGCTTATGCCTGACCACCTAGACAGTGTAGACCCCTTGCACTGTCACACCATGGCTAGTGGTTGGAGGATGTCCAAGTCCGTGCCCCGGTATGATTTCCCATACAGATATTGTATAGCCTTTGAGGATAGGTAGTCTATCCGATGATGATGGAGTTTTGGCCACGTGGGCCATGTTGATATTATAGCAGCCAGTCTCTCATGACAGACTGTTAATCGAGTATTCGTGGCCAGTGCATGCAAGATTGGGTTCGGAGTTGAATTGGCAGTCACAACCATCCACCTGACTGATAGTGTGTTGTGGGTGAACAGTCAGTGAGTGAGTGAGAGACATACTGTGGATGAGTAGGGTTCAGGCCAGGATGTGGTTACTGGAGTCTATTGAATGTACTGAGGCTGACATCTGACAGTCGTCTGGTTTCAACGGCATACCAGATAAATGAACAACGGTTAGGGTATGATTTTGCTCACAAATGGAAAGTTCAGACAAAATTGCATTGAACAGAGGAAACAATAAACAAATTCCCCCATCTTTTAATGAATTGAGGCACATCTATTCTCTGTTATGCGCCAGCTGCTTTAGACACATCACTTATTGGTTTGTTGTTGAGAGCTTGCAGCAGCTGGAAGTCTGAGGCTGGTTATTAGTAAGTCTACTTATCACAGAGCTGGTTACTACAAAACCAAAGGGCTTCTGGGTATTTCCATCAAAAAGGACCCATGAGTACCAACAATGTTAAGTTCATAGGAGCATATCAAATTGGGTGTCAAATGAAAGACATTTTTCAACCAATCTCCATCTTTAAAAATTAGGCGTAAGTAAAGGCTTTGCTTTCTAGAGAAATGGATGGAAAAGAGGTATTTTAGAAAACATCTACCAGAAAGTCTTAAGGTATCAGAAATGCATCAAAGCACAATGTCGACGTAAAGACTCTGTCCAACGAATATCAACACTTTATATATTTAGTTTGAGAAATAATTTTCCTTCTGTATGTTTGAAAACATTGCCTTGTAATTCCGTTACTAAAACCCCACATATCATCAATATATTTTCTCATTTCTCCCCCGTGTGAGGAAGGATAGTGCAAGTTCACAGACCTAACAAGAAACGGTAGACCTCAATTCATTATAGGGATTTTTACTGATATCAATTTTGTTTATGAAATTTAAAACTCGTAATTCTGTTACCTAAATGAACAGAATTAACAAAAAAATCTGAGACGGAATTACTGCAACTGAATTGGCAAATCATAATTCACCAACCACAGTTGGGTCATCTGCTACTGTTGTCAAACCAAGAGTGTTAAAACAGTAATTCAATAACCAAAGTAGATATTTTGAAACTCAAGATGCCATGTCATAGCTGACACCCCATTCTTTCTTTAGATACTTAAGAGTTTTTGGAAAACGTGGTCGCGTAAAAACCTGACGAAGATTTTATTTGCATTATTTCTGGATGTTTTGGTACTGTTTTATATACAGTAAGAAGAAATTGTTGGGTACTGTCTAGCGAGTGTACACTACAGTAGGATGTAACAGATTACCGTTGGGGGAAGGATGCTCAAATCAAAGGAAACAAGATAAGACGGGCATTAAGCCTGCTGAAACAACAAGGAATAGCGACGTCGTTGTGGCATTTACTAAGCTACAAGTACTACTGTATACTGTTAAAAGTATTTTCTTAAGCCCAGACATTCTACAGCTGTAATTTGAAAAGTGGCTAGTATACATGTACTTCCACAATGTATTTTTAGCCTCCGGGGTTCATATTCTTGGAAAGGTCTCTTAGTTCCAAGTTCATAGGTTACGGAGCTCAAGAAAGCATTCTCTTTTCTACTAATGTCATCTCTCTCTTTGTCTCCCCAGCAGGTGGTCTAGTCACAACTGTCCTGGTGGTGAGGATGATGATGATGATGATGATGGGAGTTGGCTACTACAGCCGAAGGTGCAGCCCACGACACTAGTACCAGTCTCCAACCCCTGGTCCCCCTTTGAGCCCTGGTCCCACCTGTCCCCACCATGGCCAACCACCTGGAGCTTCTGAATGAGCTGCAGCAGCTAGATAAGGTGCCTAGCCTGGAGCGACTAAGGGCAGCCCAGAAGCGCCGCACGCAGCAGCTGAAGAGATGGGCAGTCTATGAGAAGGAGATGCAGAACAAGAAGCGCAAGGCGGACAAGAGGAGGAACACCAATCATGCCGCAGCCATGGAGGCTAAGCGACATGTGTCGTTTGCAGCTAATGTGGCGCTATTAGAGGCCTCGGCACGGAACGACCCTGACGAAGGTAGGAGGAAAGGACACACACACAAGCACGTACACACAAGCACGTACACCCAAGCACGTACACGCATACAGATCATTTCACCATCAGAGCACCCCAAACAGTAATGAAAAAGACGGGGGTCAAGGAGAAACCATTAGTTATGTCCTGGTGGGTTGATGTAGTAAAAAGTGGTATTTGGATTATATTGTATTTTTCCTTCTACAGTAACTCTAAAAAGTGCTTATTCCAGTCCAACCAAATCATACCAGGCTCTATCATTAGATTATAATAAATGTCGTTATTAAACTACAGATGAAACCCAGCCGGTATGATGCTGCTACATTTTCATTTATTTCATGAGTAATACTGCCCAGTTGTTCAGAAAGTGTTGATGACTTTCTGTAACTAACCGATTCCATCCAAAATGGCACCCTATTTCCTGTATAGTGCATTACATTTGACCAGTCTGCCTTTTAGGTGTAGCTACAGATTCTACCAAACTGGTGCTGCTGTTCTGTCAATAAACTATGGTGACATGAAAGCATATAGGCTACCTGTTGAATGTTCTGTAGCTTTATAATAAATAACTGCCTTCTGTGTCTTCAAATTTGATTTTTTTTTTGTCAACCTTCAGTTGGCATTAAAACGGCTTGAGGCATTTTCTATATTCGGACTGTGGAGGAGGAAAATTTGTGTTTTTTACTCATGTATGCAGCGTGCTGCACATTAGCATGAATGATTTCAGTCATGCATATATATTCACATTAGTGTTCTAGCTGTGATACATTTAGAATGTAGAGGCATTGGAACACATGGGATATTTCTGTTCTGGAATGTTTTGCTAGATTGTATACAGTGCCTTCGCAAAGTATTCGGACCACTTGCCTTTTTTCACATTTTGTTACATTACTGCCTTATTCTGAAATTGATTAAAATATTTTTTTCACCAATCTACACACAATACCGCATAATGACAAAGCAAAAACAGGTTTACACATTTTTGCTAATTTATAAAAATAATGGAAATACATTTGCGTAAGTATTCAGACCATTTACTCAATACTTTGTTGAAGAACCTTTGGCAGCGATTACAGCATCGACTCTTCTTGGGTATGACACTACAAGCTTGGCCCACCTGTATTTGGGGAGTTTCTCCCATTTTTCTCTGCAGATCCTCTCAAGCTCTGTCAGGTTAGATGGGGCACGTTGCAGCACAGCTATTTTCTGGTCTCTCCTGAGATGTTCGATCGGGTTCAAGTCCAGGCTCTGGCTGGTCCATTCAAGGACGTTCAGAGACTTGTCCTGAAGCCACTCCTGCGTTGTCTTGGTTGTGTGCTTAGGGTCATTGTTCTGTTGGAAGGTGAACCTTCTCCCCAGTCAGAGGTCCTGAGCGCTCTGGAGCAGGTTTTCATCAAGGAGCTCTCGGCACTTTTCTCTGCTCATCTTTCCCTCGAGCCTTACTAGTCTCCCAGTCCCTGACGCTGAAAAATATCCCCACCGCATGATGCTGCCACCACCATGCTTCACCGTAGGGATGGTGCCAGGTTTCCTCCAGATGTGACGCTTGACATTCAGTCTAAAGAGTTCAATATTGGTTTCATCAGACCAGAGACTCTTGTTTCTCTGGTCTCATGGCAAACTCCAAGCGGGCTGTCATGTGCCTTTTACTGAGGAGTGGCTTCTGTCTGGACGCTCTACCATAAAGGCCTGATTGGTGGAGTGCTGCTGAGATTGTTGTCTTCCTGGAAGGTTCTCCCATCTCTACAGAGGAACTTTAGAGGTCTGTCAGAGTGACCATCAGATTCTTGGTCACCTCCCTGACCAAGGCCCCTCTCCCCCGAATGCTCAGTTTGGCCGGGCGGCCAGCTCTAGGAATAGTCTTGATGGTTCCTAACGTCTTCCGTTTAAGAGTGATGGAGGCCACTGGATTCTTGGGGACCTTCAATGCTGCAGATTTTTTTTTGGTACCCTTCCCCAGATCTGTTCCTTGACACAATCCTGTCTCGGCGCTCTACGGACAATTCCTTTGACCTCATGGCTTGGTTTTTGCTCTGACATGCACTGTCAGCTGTGGGACCTTTTTATATAGACAGGTGTTTGCCTTTCCAAATTATATCCAATCAATTTAATTTACAACAGGTGGGCTCCAATCAAGTTGTAGAAACATCTCAAGGATGATCAATGGAAACAGGATGCACCTGAGCTCAATTTTGAGTCTCATAGCAAAAGGGCTGAGAAGTTATGTAAATAGGTATTTCTGTTTTTGTCATTATGGGGTATTGTGGGTAGATTGCTAAGGATAATACAAATTAAAAAATAATCTGTTTTAGAATAAGGCTGTAACATAACAAAATGTGGGGGAAAAAATCAAGGGGTATGAATACTTTCCGAAAGGCACTGTATATTCCAAATCAAGATAAATAAAAAACTGTATTTGTAGGTGATTGTGTTGATTTGGATAGAGGTCAGGACAAATACATTATATAATCTTTTTTAATGTATGGTTTTATTCCGGATTAAAGCAGTACACTTTTCAGTTTTCCACAAATGGAGAACTGGATAGTTTCTAGAACTGGAATTAAAGCATTTTGATTCATTGTTGTTTATAATCCACAACTTGTGAGGTGAGTGGGTTGCTTGCCAGGCCACCACTTGTGTCCCTTCTAGTCTTGTACACAAATAAACAAACTCACAACAGTTATACATCGATGTCATTTTAAGTATGATTACAGTTGAGCTGGACTTCTTCTGAGCAGATCCAGATTGCCTGTGGGCTGAGCTGTTGTGTGTGTGGTGTGTTGTATTGCTGTGGTGTGGTGTGGTGTACTATAAAAATCTAAAATGTTGATTGCAATACCTGTCATTGTAATGGAAAAAGTCCTTTTAAATATTAGTGCTGCTTTAACATAATGTAGAAACCGATCTCCTATTGAGATGCACTGAAAATTGTACACGGTCTAAGAGCGTGTGTGGTGACAACATGCAAGACATTTCTCATTCATTCATTGCTGTGATCATTGATCTCCTGAAAAAGCTATCCCTTTTCCTTTGTTTCTGTTTACAAGGTGTAAAACAAATGCAGCCCGCAAGTAATTTTAGAACGGCCCGCGACATGGTTTATGAATGTAAAATGTGCCTCCCCCAAACCCGTGAAGAGAAGAAAAAAAAATAGTACACTTTTTGCAGGTAATAATGGGTCAGATCTTTTTGAACTGTTTGGGTTAGAAAGTTTTCACTTTTATTAATGGTGCAAGCGTGACGTTAACAAATCTGTGCTCGGGAACTGATGGTACAGCGAAGCCTTATCATTACAACATTTTTTTTTTTTTTTAAAGATTGTGTGTGTTGGTTGACTAGAGTGTAAACGGCGTACAGTGTGTGTGGCGTGACAGAGTGAGACCCAGTCAATCAGTCTCTGTGGCAGCTGGCTAACTGAGGATTGTCGGGTTCTCTTAATCTGGGCTCAGTCCCTCTGCTCTTAAACTGCCACTCACTGACAGGGAGGGAGAGCGAGAGCAAGCAGGGGGTTGTAGGTAAAAAGAGAGGGGGGGGGGGGGGGGGGGGTGTAGAGGGGCAGGGAGAAGGAGAGTAAGCGAAGTTGCTAATAAAGTTTTAAAAAATCCCCCATAATGAGGAATCACTTACACTGCTTTCTCAGAAAATAAATGGGACTTGAGGGTGTCTACTTAGTGCTTAGCCTAGCTATAGAGTGCAGAGAGCTAGAGGGCCTGGCCAGTAGCCACAGAGCCTACATAGCCTAGCTACAGTAATGAGATGATATTCTCTGTGTGTTTCCACCACAGCATCATCCCATTTACCCTGTAGTCAGTCAGTCACACTCACTAATGTGAACATACAGTACTGTTGTGTGTGTGTGTGTGTGTTCTCGTATAATGAAGTAAAACACAACTCTTTTTACGTATGTGTGCAGACGGTCCTCTTTTCTACTACTTATCCATGGGTTGCCATGGCGCTTCCTATGTCCGTTACAGTTCAGACCAGAACCATCCTTGTCAAGGTTACACGTTGTACTAACTCAGTCCCTATTGAAGCTGCAGATGATGTGCTTCCTGTCTGTTGACCATTACACTCCAAGCAATGGTCATGAGAGCTGAGGCCCTGAGACCTTGTCTAGCTCCCAGTGATACTACGTGAAGGCTGTGAAATTGCTCTGAACCTGCTAAGTCTGGGACTGATGACTGTTCTGTGTTGACATTGGGAGGGACTGATTTAGCTTTTTTGATGTAGCCCTGTCACATGAGGCTGTAAAGAGACATGTTGATGGAAATTAGGCAGGAGATGAAAAAGACGTGGCTATCAAAGATACGGTATATCCACATTTTAACATCGCCCTGAAAATCCTGAGATGAATATTGTGGAGGAAAAGCTCCAGCCAGCTATTTTAACTTTTTGTCTCATCTCTGTGGTTCCCTTCTCCTCTGCTGCCATCCACAAGCTCACATGGCGTTGACAACACCCCTGCACTAAGCACAGCTCTGTTTACATCTAACTAGCAGTGTGTAAAAAGCCTCTAAGTGATGTTTAAAAAGACCTTCTGGATCCCAGATCCATTTGGACACTGTGACTTTGCTCGGTTGGTTCACCACCTCTGCTCTCCATGTCTCTCATATCACCATCATTACATTGCAACAGAGGAGGACCTCTAAAGTGAAGTATGTGAAAACAGGCAAAGCTCTTTTTGGGAGGTATTTTGCAGGGATGCAAACTAGTCACCTTTTTTGATGAAATTCGCCATTTTGAATCCAAAATAGGGAACCTACGTGATTCGTGTAGATCTGATGAGAAAAGTTTGCATTTGGTCACTACTGGCTGAAAGCGAACAAGTCATGCACATTTGGAGCAATACTGGCCATATCCAAGGCTCGAGCCTGGGCTCAGCCAATCGTTCACATAACAGAATGCAGCATGCGACTGAATAGACAGACATCTTGGGAGTTACAGCATCAGCATGTGCTCTGGAAAGACAGCGAAGAGTGGAAAGGCAGTTTGCCAGTTACATGCTGACTAGACCGGGCACACATGTTGATTTTTGTCCACCCACACCAGACGCGATCAGGACACGCACGTTGAAATGCCAAAACAAACTCTGAAGCAACTATATTAACATAGGGACAGGTCAAAAAACATTTAAACATTTATGGTAATTTAGCTAGCTAGCTTGCTGTTGCTAGCTAATTTGTCCTGGGATATAAACATTGGGTTGTTATTTAACCTGAAATGGACAAGGTCCTCTACTCCGACAATTAATCCACAGATAAAAGGGTAAACTGAGTTTGTTTTTAGTAATCTCTTCTCCTTCAGGCTTCTTCTTCGGACTTTATTTGGCGGTTGATAACGAACTTTAAGGTGCATTCCCACCACCAACTGGACTGGAGTGTGGACCTCAGTTTTTACATTTACATTTTAGTCATTTAGCAGACGCTCTTATCCAGAGCGACTTACAGTAGTGAATGCATACATTTTTTTTTTATTTTTTTTTGTACTGGCCCCCCGTGGGAATCGAACCCACAACCCTGGCGTTGCACACACCATGCTGGCGTTGCAAACACCATGCTCTACCAACTGAGCCACAGGGAAGGCAGTTCATCTTTCAATTACCCACGTGGGTATATGCTCCAAAAAAAACTATGAGATAGGAAAAGCGGGACTTGCAGCGCGTCAAGCATCACATATAGAACCAAGTTATATTTTAGCTCCTGGCTACGCAGGCGCACGCTAGCAGTGTGGGTGCAATGATTGAATAACATGTATCTGTACATTTATTTTGCAACGCGAGCGGTGTGGTCAGTATGTTTCAGCAGCGCTTCCCCCTGAATGACCACAGAGGTAGGTGAGAAGCCTAGAGACGGAGGTTATGAAGCGTACTTCATGAGCTGTAACCGATAAACAACTGGCATTTGGAAAGTTTGAGGTGAAGGAGCAAGTGTGGTGGAACAAATATTGTTAGCATTGTTAAGTTTCTGGCTAGCTGGATCGAATTGTCCATTAGCTAGCCAGAGAAATGTTGAGCAACATTAGCTAACTTAGCTGATCAAATAATTGAGTTGATGGTGTGAATATTAGCTGGTTAACAAAGTCAGACGTTAGCTCGAGGAACCAATTAGCTGTATAGTATTAACTGGTATACGACGACTTCCCGTTCCTCAAGCTATAACATTAGTTGCTCACTGGACCCTGGAAATCTGTGTGAAATATTCACTAGTTCGTTTGTTTGTTAGCTATCTATCTATGAACTAATGTTTTCTGTCTGTGGTTAATTTTCAGGATGAGAGAATTAGGGGGAAATGAGGCGTTGCTTGTTAAACAAGTGGATTCAGGGATCAAGTGTAGTTGGAGCTGGACCTGGCTTAAGCTGGATGCCACTATAGAGGTAAAAGGAACACCACATACTTTCTCACTTTTTCAATACAGTGGATAAAAAGGGCTATGTCGGGTTTACTCTGCCTGAAATGGATCAATCAATTTTGCCAACAAAGTGTCTCATGCTCTGCTGGCACATTGTACAATTTTGCCTGTGTACATCTGTTCTACAATGTAATAACGCGCAGTGTAGCCCAAAGATATTGCTTTTGTTGTGTTGAAAAAAATGTACTCAGGTTATTTTTGTACACATGTAGCCTTGTGCACTTGATCGACGTCTACTATTATCGTAGCCACTATAATAGAGCAAAAATACAATGCCTGTTTGTTTCATTCTATTTCTACTTTAAAATGTTTTTCTACTTTAAGTGCAATATTTAGATGTGTGGTCACAAGCGTTCTATTATAAAGGTTGTCATGGGAACTGCAATATTAGTGTATTGTTTTTTTTTTCTGTTTACTTGATTGTCATTTGCAATAAAGTCTAGGCAACATAACATTGGATTGCTTTCCTTAAAATGTGTAGCTATGAGTTAGGTTTACATTAACCACTTTTTATTTTACACACAGAGACTGATCATGTAGATCATATTATTTGTTGTTTAATTAGTACACAGTTGAAACCTGAATTTCAAGAAGGAACGCAGCCTAAAAGTCACTAGAAATGTGCATTTTAAAGTTAGCTGGGATTCAGTGCAACAACAAAAAAAAGGCCATCTTTTTGAGCCTTCACCAGTTTGCATCCCTGACTTTGACTTGAGATCTACATACTTGACTCAGAATTTTATCAGAAGTCTCCCATTTGACATCTTTTAATTATTTACGCAAAAGTCTGAGTAGCTGGCGCTTAACTCCACCCTGATCCAGGCCCTAAGAGCATAAGAATAAAAGTGGAACTGTAGTATTGGTCTGCTTTCCCCTTTTCTCTCCCTATTATCACCTCTGTAGAAACTAAGTGTCTTTTTTAGTGGACCTCTTCCTCTCACTAATAAGGAAGTAGGAGTAGACAACGGGCACATTGAGACCTCCTAACAACCGCCTTATCTGCTCTCATACAGTATACACACACTGACTTGACCAGGTTTAACTAGTGCAACTGTCAAGACTTAACAGTTGCGCTAGGTTGACTTGACAGTTGGTCTTAAGCACTACTTGCGGTAGACCAAATCTACAACCATCAACAAACAATCTTTTATAGCCTTCCTGTTGCTATCTCAATCTAAAATTACTACAGATTTGTTACATCAATTATGATGATGGTATGTTGATTTGACTTCCTTACTGACATTCTCTTGCCCTGTGGCATTGGAAAACCAGGTTATGCAATTGACAACATTTTGGAATGGTCAGAAGACCTTTTACACAGTGTAGGTTACTGTATTCTGGGGCAGTGTTTTCTTGTGGTTGGTATGTAGTGGAGAATGATCAATAATCAATGTGTTGTGTTTTATGTATCAGAAAGAGTAACTAACCGTTTTTGTTGTTGGTTGAGTAGCACACTCTGTCCAGTCCAGACCCCCCAGTACTTCCTCTCCAATTCAAATTAACATTCCTGAGGCCACTTTAGTTCAGTCAGACAGGGCTGAGCTTGTGAGGAGAGAGGGCTCCTGAATGGCGCTGCTGCCAACGGGCAGGGCTGGCACTACTATTCCCTTGTTCCCTGGCACCCATGGTACCAACGGGCATCATCACAATATGGTCCGTGGCATCACAAGATTAACAGGGCAGAAGAACTGAGAGGCCGCTAAGAGCTAACATGATCACTGGAGCTGTAACGAACTAACACCGTAGCTAACGAACACAAATATCCAGTAGAGAGAGTGGGGACCAGTGACTGAGTTTTTGGCTTGCTAATACCTATCAAATTAAGAAATGAAACAACATTCTTATTTACCAACAGCAAGCATCCAAAAACAGACAGGGTTTTATTAAAATGTCTTTATTACTGTGTCCTAACCCTGTCCCTTCAATAATTTGACATTTTCAAGATCATTGCAGTATATACTGTGCCTTCAGAAAGTATTCACACCCCTTGACTTTTTCCACAATTTGTTGTTGGAGCATGTGTTATTTAAAATGTATTCAATTTAGATTTTTTGTCACTGGCTTACACACGATACCCCATTAATGTGGGATTGTTTTTTGAATTTTTTATAAATTAATTTAAAAAAAAATGTAAAGCTGAAATGTCTTAAGTCAATGAGTATTCAACCCCTTGGTTATGGCATGCCTAAATTAGTTCAGGAGTAAAAATGTACTTAACAAGTCACAAGTTTTTTTTTGAATGACTACCTCATCTTTTTACCCCACACGTACAATTATCTGTAAGGACGCTCAGTCGAGCAGTGAATTTCAAACACAGATTCAACTTCAAAGACCAGGAGGTATGCTTGTAATCGTTAAAGACTGGGGAGTTTTTCAGGATAAAAAGAAACAGAATGGAGCGAAGCACAGGCAAAATCCTAGAGGAAAACCTGGTTCAGTCTGCTTTCCACCAGACACTGGGACATTAATTCACCTTTCAGCAGAACAATAACCTAAAACACAATGCCTACTCTACACGGAAGTTGCTTACCAAGATGACAGTGAATGCTCCGGAGTGGCCAAGTAAGTTTTGACTTAAATCTACTTAAATCTATGGCAGGACCTGAAAAATGGTTGTCTAGCAATGATCAACAACCAATTTGACAGAGCTTGAAGTATTTTGAAAATAATATGAGGGAGGGAGAGTCTCCCCCGGGACTGTGCCCTGGGACCAATTGCACCCTTGATCTGGACTGTCTATGACAATGTTCACCTGTACGGGGATACAGTCCCCATCCTTGCCAAGACTCTCAAGGACGTCGCTTTAAACCGTAGCCCGACCTCTCCAACCAGGAACAGCGGAGCAATCTCCATCCCATAGTTCTTGTTGGATTGTGAGTGTTTTCTCATTTTGAAGGTAATAAAAAACAGTTAAGAAATCTTTTTATGTTGGAGTTTACAAGGTTGGAAGTCCTTCATGGAACCTAACCATGAAGCATCACGGCCCAATAAATTACATGGTACTAGACAGGCCTATAGATGGAATGCAAACAGTACAGAAATCTACCAAAAAACTATTGGTAGCCAAACAATACAATCTCTCCTAGACACATTTTTTGTTTTAACATTCTCCTACATCAATGAAGGTGCAAATTTGGACTTTTGGAATATCAACTTTATATTTTACAAATTAGCCTCATTGGCTAATCTAAAGAAAGATAAGAGCAAACCAAAAATAATAGATAAAAATGGTTTGATAATGATTGTTGCAATCTAAGAAAGTTTGCACAACTTTGGAAGTATGCTTGGGGTCATTGTCCATTTGGAAGACCCATTTGCGACCAAGCTTGAACTATCCACACAATTTTCCTCCCTCATGAAGCCATCTATTTTGTGAAGTGCACCAGTCCCTCCTGCAGCTAAGCACCCACACAACATGATGCTGCCACCCCCATGCTTCACGGTTGGGATGGTGTTCTTTGGCTTGCAAGCATCCCACTTTTTCCTCCAAACATAATGGTGGTCATCATGGTCAAACAGTTCTATTTTTGTTTCATCAGATGAGGACATTTCTGCAAAAATTACGATCTTTGTCCCCATATGCAGTTGCAAACCGTAGTCTGTTTTTTTTTTTATGGTGGTTTTGGAGCAGTGGCTTCTTCCTTGCTGAGCGACCTTTCAGGTTATGTCGATATAGAACTCGTTTACTGTGGATATAGATACTTTTGTACCTGTTTCCTCCAGAATCTTCACAAGGTCCTTTGCTATTGTTCTGGGATTGATTTTGCACTTTTCGCACCAAGGTACGTTAATCTTTAGGAGACAGAAAGCATCTCCTTCCTGAGCGGTAAGACGGCTGCGTGGTCCCATGGTGTTTATACTTGCGTACTCTTGTTTGTACAAATGAACGTGGTACCTTCAGGCGTTTGGAAATTGCTCCCAAGGATGAACCAGACTTGTGGAGGTCTTGGCTGATTTCTTTTAATTTTCCCATGATGTCAAGCAAAGAGGCACTGAGTTTGAAGGTAGGCCTTGAAATACATCCACAGGTACACCTCCAATTGACTCAAATGATGTCAATTAGTCTCTCAGAAGCTTCTAAAGCCATTACATAATTTTCTGGAATTTTCCAAGCTTTTTAAAGGCACCGTCAACTTAGTTTATGTAAACTTCTGACCCACTGGAATTGTGATAGATTATTTCACTGTCTGCAAACAATTGTTGGAAAAATTACTTGTCATGCACAAAGTAGATGTCCTAACTGATTTGCCAAAACTATAGTTTGTTAACAAGAAATTTGTGGAGTGTTTGAAAAATGAGTTTTAATGACTCCAACCTAAGTGTATGGAAACCTCCAATTGGAGAAATCACTTTGCAAACCTCTTCAGCAATATAACAAAGAGCCCAGAACAGAAAGATATACAAGAGAGTTTACAAATCATTGAATTAGTCAAAGACTATCAGAATCCTGTGGATACCACAATTACGGAAGAATAATCTTTGGAGAAACTATGCACACTCCAACCCAAAATGTCCTGTGGTGCTGATGTTTTTTTAAATGAAATTATCAAATATACAGACCACAAATTCAAATAGGCTATACTTCTCATTGCAGGTATTTCCCCTGATATTTGGACAAATAGATTGATCACACAATCTATAAAAATGGAGAGAAATTTGACACAAATAATTAGAGGAATTTGCATTAGCAGCAACTTGGGAAAAATGTTCTGCCGTATCATAAATAGCGGATTACATAGTTTCCTTGATGAACACAACGCCCTAAAAAGAAGCCAGATTGGATTGTTTTTAATTATCGTACAACAGACCACATTTACACCCTCCACACTAATTGGCATACTGGTAAACCATAACAAAGGCAAAATCTACACGTGTTTTGTAGACTTCAAGAAAGCATTTGATTCAATTTGGCACAAGGGTATTTTTTTTAATAAACTAATGGAGAGTTGTATTGGAAGGAAAACACATGTTATTAAATCAATGTACACTAAAAACAAATGTGCAGTTAAAATTTGCAACAAGCAAACAGACCTTTTCTCTCAGGGACTTGGAGTGTAACAGAGCAGCCCAATAATTTCCAACACAATTTAACTTCTACATTAATGAATTTGCGAAAAACAATCGGCAGCACCTGGTCTCACCCTAAACAACACTGAAATCGTCTGCTGTACACAGATGATGATATTCCAAAAACCGTCTGGATGACACGTTCTATTTGGACACAGTTCTATTAGAACACACCAAAAACTACACGTATCTAGGACTACATCATTATCATCATTATTTACCAAATGGGACAAACATCCAATTGAAATACTGCATGCAGAGTTTTGCAAGACTGTATTGCAAGTGCAAAGAAACTCAAAATAATGCAGGTAGAGCAGAATTGGGCCAATACCCCTTCCTTAAGCGAATAGAAAAAATAGCCATCAAATTTTACAACCATCTAAAAACAAGTGACCCCAAAACTTTCCATCACACAGCTCTTCAATGTCAAGCGATGAAACAAGAAAAGTGTCCCCTCAGCCAGCTGGTTCTGAGGCTCAGTTCACTGACTCAAATTAACCCTATAGAGCTTCAAGACATCAATCAGAAAATCTGGCCCAACCAAATCATCACAAAGCAAAAATGAAAATACATCAACTTCAATGCTATTTGGCTCTGAACAGACGGTACATGGTGGCAGACTGACCACTGTGACTGATCGAAAACTGAGGAAAACACTGACTAGGTACACAGCCAGCGAGCGCGCACAGTCTGCGAGCGCGTGAACCCGGGGAGCGAGAGCGTGTGAACCCGGGGAGCGTGCAAATGCAATTGAGCGCGTGAACCCTGGGCGCGAGAGAAGGCGCGCGAACCCGGGGGGCGCGAGAGAAGGCGCGCGAACCCTTGGAGCTTGTGAGCGAGCGTGTGAACCGGGGAGCAGACGTGAACCATTTTATTCAAAATTTTTACTTATTAAACCCAGAGGAAAAACCAAAAATACTCATGGATGAAGGAGCAATGGCTGGTGGTGGTGGTGGTGGTAGTAGTAGTGGTGGTGATGATGGTAGTTGTAGTACTGATGTAGTGGTGAAGATGACAGTTGTTTCATTTTCCATGTTTAGCTTTTTATATTTATTATATTTCTACTATTGACTATTACCATTTTGTTTGTTTTTGATTTATTTTGTATTATTTACTACCATTTATTATTATTTGTAATTCTTAATTATTTTATTATGTATATTGTATACATTGTTGCTTTGGCAATATTGACAATGTTTTTTTTCATGCCAATAAAGCAGCTTAAATTTGAATTTGAGAGGGGGAGGGAGAGGTCATGAGCAGATTAACTGCCTAATGTTTTTACAAAAAAGATAGATTTAGTGTTAGATAAACTTGGATTTTTTTGTCATCGACATATACAGGCTTGAATAAATTGTCCGTAGCGCTTCGAGACAGGGTAGTGTTGAGGCACAGATCTGGGGAAGGGTACCAAAAAAAATGTATACAGCATTGGAGGTCCCGAAGAACACAGTGGCCTCCATCATTCTTAAATGGAACAAATTTGAAACCATGAAGACTCTTCCTTGAGCTGGCCACCCGGCCAAACTGAGCAATCGGGGAAGAAGGGCCTTGGTCAGGAAGGTGTCCAAGAACACGATGGTGACTCCGGAGTTCCTCTGTGGATATGGGAGAACCTTCCAGAAGGACAACCTTTTCTGCAGCACTCCACCAATCAGGCCTTTATATGGTAGAGTGGGCAGACACAAACCACTACTCAGTAAAAGGCACATGACAGCCTGCTTGGAGTTTGCCAAAAGGCACCTAAATACTCTCGGACCATGAGAAACAAGATTTTCTGGTCTGATGAAACCAAGATTGAACTTTTTGGCCTGAATGCCAAGCGTCACGTCAGGAGGAAACCTGGCACCATCCCTATGGTGAAGCATGGTGGTGGCAGCATAATGCTGTGGGGATGTTTTTCAACGGCAGGGACTGGGAGACTAATCGGGATCGAGGCAAAGATGAACGGAGCAAAGTGTCGTGGAAATTCTTACACAGGGATTCTCGAAGTCAATCTTAAATGAATCATTGTTTATTGTCAGTGCGCTGGAGAGGTTGCAACAAACTTAATGCACCATAGTGAATGTCTGTCAGAAGCTCTGCCTGGACAGACCCAGCAGTTGTCTTTTATATACAGTTATATTTGCATGATTTAACATAATTCATTAATCATTACTGTTTTGTTTCGTTCATGTGACAGACCAATACTGGTTCATAACATGTGACAGACCAATACCTCACGAGGCTTCTTCTCTCTAAGCTGAGGCTTTAACTGAGATATCTTTCGTTCTCAAAACAAGGTCTGGGAGTACTGCCAAATTGCTGCTACTGATAGTGAGGATTTGCACAGTCAGCCACTTGCATGAACACAGATTGTTTTATAGACATTCTATACTCCTATTAAAATAAGGGGAATCAACACAGAAAAAAAGACAGACATTTCATTTCAATCCCTTCATTCTGGGTTGTACAATCCAATTAGTATGGTAATGCTATAATCATAATAAAGGTTATACTTTATTAATGCGAGTGAGTATCAAAAATGCACACACATACACAACGGATCTGTAGATTCAGAGGTGAATAAATCTCTAAATGTTAACCACTGTTTCCATATTTCTTACCACAACCGGGTTGGATTGACTTATGTTTTTCACTAACTGTCCCTGGGACATCAACCTAGCCAAAATATAAAACCAGTTGTTTAACAATTTTGTTAAGACCTTTCCTAAGGTTGGTGCTTGCTCATAACCTCAGTGTTCCACATAATGTAAACGGATTAAGGGTTTAGATGACCTTACCCTCAACTTGTTTGAAGGTTTTACTTTTTTTTTTTTTTTTTTTAAATCATTACTCATTCTCCATATCTACAGGGGGAAATGGGGGCTCATCCAGCGTTGGCAGCTTATTTGTTTCACCATCCTCTGGGGGAGTAGAAAACATGATAGCCGCTGAAATCTTATCAGCCAGAGAGGCACAGATCACTTTACATCATGTTAATAACATTTCACAGGAAACATTTTCACACCAACCTTGCTTTGAATGAGATTGGGGCAAGGTTAGCCCAAGCTACAATCTAGTGTCTCTCCTCACATTTTTAGGGCACAGCTCTGTCTCTAGAATCCTTGCCTTTCCAAATCATAATTATAACTATTGATAAATGATCTAACCCAAATGTAGAATTACAGTCCTTAGTACTTCATGTTGGTTCTATCACTTTAATTTAAGACTCTCCCTTTTCTCAACACTTGTGGTAATGACATTTGGTATCTCAATGCATTCTTAGTCTAAATTACTATACATTTTGCAGTGTGCAGACCTCCACAATCAACCTGATACCCCAAATAAATGATTTTGGACAAGCCTAAATCAATTACGGGCACGGTTGACCACCACCCTTCACGGCACTCATTCTTCCTTCCCTGGCATTTCTTCATGTTCTTCAGATAGTGTTTCAATTCGTCCTTTTAATGGCACATGTTCAAAGTGGATGGCCCTTGATGTCTCTCACCTGAGCCACCACTGTCCTTTACAGCCATTTATATCTTTGTTCATTTTCCTACCAGTACGAGAGAAGTTTTGACTAGGTCTCTCTCCATGCTCACTCCACATGGGCCCATGTCGCTCCTGAGAGAAAAGGCAGTTGATAGCTTCTGGTTGCTGTGTATAGATTTCTGGCTTGGTCTCACTGTAGACATTTTCAGCCGGGTTAGAGGAGGTGTTGAGGTTCACACTCTGTTCTCGGCCTAATTATCTTCCATGCATCTTTGCTATAACCTCGAGAGAGGACAGACCAGAACAACAGTTTATTTTCGAATAACAACACACAGTTGAAACCAAACAAAGAAAAGAAAACAGCAATACACATCTATCACTCAAGTTGGGGAAAACTTCAATCCATTTGAAGTAACATGCTGACCACCGCTCGCATCACAAAATAAATGTACACATACATGTTATTCAACCATTGCACCCACACTGCTCGCGCGTGTCAATGAGCGCCTGTGTGGCCAGGCACTAAAATCTAACTTGGTTCTATTTGTGACGCTCAACTCACTGCAAGTCCTGCCTCTCCCATCTCATAGATTTTTAGGTGCATATACCCACGTGAGTGATTGAAAGATGAACTGAGGTCCACACTAACGTATTCTTTTTGGTAATGCACCGTGAAGTTGGTTGCCAACCGCCATATAAAGTCCGAAGAAGGAAAAGAAGCCTGGAAGGAGGAGAGATGACGAGAAACGAATTCGGTTTACCGTTTTATCTGTGGATTCATTGTCAGAGTAGAGGACTTTGCATTTCAGGTAAAATAACAACCCAATGTTTATATCCCAGGACAAATGAACTAGCAAACAGCAAGCTAGCTAGCTAAATTGCCATAAATGTTTAATGCTTTTTGACCTGTCCTAAAATTAAAATAATTGGTTCAGAGTTTTGATATTTCAACCTGCGTGTCCTTAATCATGTCTGGTGTGGGTGAATAAAATCATCTTGCACGTGTGCATGCAGTTTGTTCAGCATGTTACTGTTGTCCATTACCAACATCTTTTTATTTTTTTGTAAAATAATGTGCAGACATGTCTCTCATAGCCTGTTTGAGTTCAGTGTGTACTGGCGGCTATCTATTGTTCCATCTAAAGTTACTCTGTATTTTTATTTTGCAAACTCTGTTGGATATTCACTTTTTGCTTCAATATTTAGTACATGTCTATTTTAAGATTTCTATGTAATGTTTTGTAGGGATCAATATGTATTAACTGGGTTGGCACTGTCTTAGTCCCCATTAGATGTCGCGACGCATCCATAATAAGTCTGGTACCTGAGACAACAGGGACACGGATGCAGTCTCCATTTTGCCTCACAAATTGGTTTAGAACGTCATAATTTGGAATATCAACAAACTGTATTGGGAGTACAATAAAATGCCTTTTTAAGTTTAGTTAACAGAAAATCATGTTCAACATTCATTGGTTCTATTTAACAGGGTATGGGCTTATTTCAAAATGCATTACCAGGGTGGAGGAAATATTCTAAGCGTTTATAGTTTTTTGTTGGATAGGGGTAAGTCAAGTCCCGTACAATGCTTTAACCTTATCATACAAATGATCCATAAAGGGACCACTGAACAGAATATTTTTACTCCACGTGTGGGTGTGTTTGTTGTATTATTATTATTATTGTTGTTTTTCTATTCTTACTTCATCAGATCATAATAACTCAATATTTGTATAATATGTTACCTTATCTCTAGTAACTTTCATATCTCCATGCATAATAACGTTGTAGATCCAACGACGGTGTTGGACAGACCTCTAGATAACGTTACAGATGGAAAAACTCAGCTCACAGAGCTGGTTGGGGCATTCATTCACCTCTTTCACACGTTGTGAGCTAGTCCCCTGACAGCTCTCATTCACTTAGTACTTTATAGCTCAATTTCAATCTCTTAACGTCCAAATTTCAATCAATCAGCTTAACACGTCCTTTCCACACCCACACAACTCTCACACCGGGGCTAAACCCCTGTTCAGTTAATTGTGACCCGATTTTAGGAAACTAGGCATATGTCACAAGTCAAGACTTCTTTGGCAGAAATGCCTTCTCGAACATGTGAACTTTCATGTGCCTTATTAACAAACTTGTATTCCATCTGTAAATACAAATAAAATGGTTAAATTACAAGCCTTGTTGGTTAAGCCACAGAAAAAGTCAAACCTTCCCACTAGCCATGATTGGCTGAGATGGAGTGGGCTGGACATGCCGAGAGATGAGTTCGGATTGATCTGCCGGCTTCTGTCTATTTGAGCTCGTCAGTTTGTGTTGATAATCCTGGCGAACATGACTTACATTTTTTTTTTAAGTGTTGCTCTCCACTTTCTGGAGGATCAAGTTTTGAAATCATTGGAATTAGAGTATTATAGCTAAAGAGATGGAGAAAACACCTGTCTCCAGATTATATCTTCAAACTAAGGCCAACTGTGGTATGGCATTCCTGACAGGGAGACGCGTTCATCATGCATGATGATGTATACAGGTAAGATAGTTTAGCCTTAGCTAGCTACATTTTCAGATATTAAACGTTTGTAATTGACGGGAAGTTGGTTCATTTCAAGCTAAAGTGTACTGTTAGCTAGCTAGCTAACGTTATCTGGCTGACTCCCTAGCTGACATTATTATTCATATCCTAGAGCCATTTGCTTTTCTAGTTAGAGCCTGCTAACTTTGAACCTGGTTGGTTAGGTCCCAGCACTGTGGCATTGTTGGCACTGTGTTCATTGTTGTTTACCTAGCTAACTTTAGCTGGCTGTCTCGTTAGCTAACGTTACGTGACGTGTGAACACTAGTTGAATATGGCCGGTGTCAGTAAACATCTGCAAAAAAGCGTAATGAAATTGTTGCCAGGAGAGCTGGGTATGCTGTTTTCATGTTATCCATAGGTAAACAGATCATCGGCCAGAGCGCCAAGTGTGCGCTCTGAACGCTCTGAGAGTGAATTGAGATGGGTGGGGCTTAAGAGGGTGCGAACGATGCTGAAGAGCTCTTCACGAGATACCAAAACATTCAAAGGCAATTTTCTCAAAAGTGAGTTTATAAGTTGATCAACTTTCAAAGCAGAATTACTTTCCCATTGTTTCCTCAAATGCAGTGTATGATATACCCTTTTGCACCTTATGCTGTTCTCAGTGGTTCCCCGACCACATAAACACTTCTCGTAAATGCCTAAAATAACATCTTGTGCTATTACCAGTGGTTCTCAGACCACGTAGACACTTCTCACATAAATGTCTACAGACAATTGTCAGTGGAGCCTCTCCTATCCTCACATCACTCTAGCCTTCCACTAAGACTAGTTCTAGCCTTCTAAGACTAGTGGTACACTTCTTCCACATCTTTCTGTTCAGTTTTATATATTTTTTTCTTCTTTTTATACAGATTCATTTAAATTGACTTACTGAAATCATTTGCCGTCCCTCAATTGTTGCAGATGATGCGTCTCCTCCTGGGCAGCTCACAGTAAGGGTCTGGTCTGGGCAGGTCCTCGTCCTCTTTTGGTTATATGGGAATATCCCTCACTCTTCATAAAATGCGCCACCAGTTTTCCTCGCAGACCCCCACTGGAAAGCTCTGCAGGCAGACTCAATCATAATTTTAGTGACTCCAAATGTAGTGGACATTTTTACACAGGAACACTCAGTCAATCTTAAATTAATCATTATTTGTCAGCGTGTGGAGAGGTTCCAACAGACCCAGCAGTTGTCTTATATATGGCTATACACAGACAAGTTTTATTTGCATGATTTAGCATAATTAATTAATCATTACCATCATGTTTAGTTCATGTGACAGACCAATACTGGTTCGTAACATGTGGCAGACCAATACCTCAAGGCTTCTTCTCGCTAACCTGAGACCTTGAAACTAAGAAATCTTGTTCATTCATTCTCAAAACAAGGTCTGGGTTTTCTGCCAAATTGCAGCTACTGATAATGAGGATTTGTACAGTCAGCCACTTGCATGAACACAGTAATTAGGTATAAGAAAAGCACAAACGTAAACATTTCCATCACAAAAGTACAGAGATCCTTGATGAACCTGCTCCAGAGCGCTCAGGACCTTAGACTGGAGCAAAGGTTCACCTTCCAACCGTAGAACAACCCTAAGCACACAGCCAAAAGTACGCAGGAGTGGCTTCGGGACAAGTCTCTGAATGTATTTTGAGTGCCAGAGCCGGACTTCGAACGTCTCTGGAGAGACCTGAAAATAGCTGTGCAGCAGCGCTACCCATCCAACCTGACAGAGCTTGAGATAATCCGCAGTGAAGAATGGGAGAAACTCCCCAAATACAGGTGTGCCAAGCTTGTAGCGTCATACCCCAAAATACTTGAGGCTGTAATCGCTGCCAAAGGTGTTTCAACAAAGTACTGAGTACAGGGTCTGAATACTTATGTAAATGTGATATTTAAAAAATAATAATATGTAATGCATTTGCAAAAATGTATAACGTGTTTGCTTTGTCATTATGCGGTATTGTGTGTAGATTGACGAGGGGGGAAAAAAAACTATTTAATCAATTTTAGAATAAGGCTGTAACATACTTTTTTGGGGGGATAAAGTCAAAGGGTCTAAATACTTTCCGAATGCACTGTAAATAGCAATTGCTGTTAGCTAATTCATATTGTGGTTTCTGTCAGGGGAGTTATTTAAATATGACCACTTATGTTATATCAATCTTTCCTCAGTTAGCGCAAGGACTAATGTAGCCTACATTTTCCCGATTTGGAGGATTGTGTATGCTGTCGCTACTTCTGTGAATGTCTGAACATTGCATACAAAAAAAACTGGTCACATTAAGGACATAACTTTGTAAGGACTGTGTTTGTCAAAAATGTTTGTCAAAAAACTGTGGCCAGCTGAAACGCTGACTATTGCGTCAATCGAAACTAGATCTAAATGAGCTTTCCAATCACACCCGTTCGAGCATACTCTGCTGGGACCACTGTAGAAGGATCACACCAGTTTGTTGGTACGTGTGGTTAATATAATTAAATTAATATAATATAATTTAATTTGTCTATGTATTTTTAGATGTAGGCCTGTTGTAAATGTGTTATTGTTACCGAGATAAATAAAAGTACAAACATAAATGTAAACTACATATTATTTTGATAGGGGTAATGAACTGTCCATTGATCAGCACAGCAATTGATAAAAACAGGATCATGTTTGAAACAGAAGTGGGTTCTGAGCTTAAATTCAATATTACACAGGTAATCTAACAGTTAGAGCCTGTCTGCATTCATGATTTCTCAATCTGAGCTACTGTGTGCAACACACCACCACCTGTTATGTTGAGCACCTACTGACCCAAAAATATGTCATTGTTATTATTTTTTTCAATAACATGTTTTGCTAAAATAAAGCTTTAAGGAATTACAGGCATGCACCACATTACTAGAAGACACAACGGCTCAATCCAGACTGATGGTCTGGTAAGTATAAAAGCAAAGCTTGTATTTATTTAATAAGGAAAGCATGAAAAGGTATTGTGATGGGATAATGTCTTACTGTGGTGTTTGAATCCAATACTTTACCTTGTATGCGGTACAACTCACATAATTGTGGAAGCACCTCCAGGAGTATAATTTAGGCTTTTTGAGAAGGTTTGAATCCTAAGCAACCTGGCTACAGACAGTTTGAAGTACAATACCAACATAGCTACTGTAGTAGGTCAAAGCTGTGTTCTGGAAAACATTGGAAAAGGCTTGGGTGGAATAGGCATTGTGGTGCTCATGTGAATTTTCAGTTTCAGACCAATGCCTATTCTCACTTAACTGTTTTTTTTGTTGTTGTTTTTAATAAGTTAATGATTTAAAAAGTGTCTCCAGTCTATGGAGTACAGAAAAATAACATATGTAGCCTACGGGAGAAAGAGTAGTAGCCTAATTTATGTTAAATGAATTTGATGGTGTTGTTGGAGCTACGTAGCAAAAGGAAAACCCAGAGTTACCTCTGCTGCAGAGGATACGTTCATTAGTTACCAGGCTCAAGTAACAGACACATCTCAACATCAACTGTTCAGAGGACACTGCATGAATCAGACCTTCATGGTCAAATTGCTGCAAATATAACCACTACTTAAGGACACCAATAAGAAGACTTGCTTGGACCAAGAAACACGAGAAATGGACATTAGAACAGTGGAAACCTGTCCTTTGGTAAAAATTTGCGATTTTTGGTTCCAACCGCCGTGTCTTTGTGAGATGCAGAGTAGGTGAACAGATGATCTCTGCATGTGTGGTTGCTACCGTGAAGCATGGAGGAAGAGGTGTGATTGTGTGGGGCTGCTTTGCTGGTGACACTGTTGGTGATGTATTTAGAATTCAAGGTACGCTTAACCAGCATGGCTACAACAGCATTCTGCAATGATACGCCATCCCATCTGGTTTGCACTTAGTGGGACTATCATTTGTTTTTCAACAGGACAATGACCCAACACACCTCCAGGCTGTGTAAGGGCCATTTGACCAAGAAGGAGAGTGATGGAGTGCTGCATCAGGTGACCTGGCCTCCACAATCACCCAACCTCAACAGAATTGAGATGGTTTGGGATGAGTTGGACCGCAGAGTGAAGGAAAAGCAGCCAACAAGTCCTCAGCATATGTGGGAACTCCTTCAAGACTGTTGTAAAAGCATTCCAGGTGAAGCTGGTTGAGAGAACGCCAAGAGTGTGCAAAGATAGTTCTGATGTATTCACTTATTCTGCAATGTAGAAAATGGTAAAATAAAGAAAAACCCTTGAATTAGGTGTGTCCAAACTTTTGACTGGAACTGTGTGTGTAGATAGAGATATATATATATATATTTGTTTTTAAATAACATGCACACCTAACACGTATTGTATTTTCTCTGAAGCTCGGTTTATTAGCAGTGTTCAACGTACAACAGACCGATGTAACCTACTGCATAAGCTCCCTTTCATTCCTGTCTCCTCTGCTCTGCTGCTGCTGCACTAGTCTATAGGGACACTCTGTAGTCAGAATTAGCATGTGTTTGAACCCATTAAAACACTTTCTCTCACTCTCCCCCTCCTTTCTCTGTATTGCTCTCTCTTTCTTTCGGTGTTGCTCTTATTTCTCTTTCTCCCTCTCAGCTCTCACTCACTCACTCACAGCCTGATGTGGGAGCTCCACTGTGGCCTTATTTCGTAGCTAGGTTGCATCTATCTCAAGTCGGTCACTGTCAGCATGCTGCTACACTCGGTAACACTCAGTTATCTTAATGGTTTCAATTCCTGGCTATACCAAACATCATGCAGCTATTTGGATTGAGTTCCCTAAAACAACCCAGACCATTATTCATAGTAACTATTAAACTATGCAATATGTTTGACTCAGAGGCCTATTTGTCACTAGGATTCGACTTGGTTCATGACTTGAGTTCAGCAGTACAGTTGGAAAGATGGTTCTACATTCTAAAGGTTAAATATGCACAGTTGTGTAAATTACTTAAGTAAAAATACTTAACTAGTTTTTTTGGGTAATCTGTACTTACTATTTATATTTAAAAGAACTTCTACTTTTATTCCACTACAATCCTCATTAAAATGTACTTTTTACTAATTTTCCCTGACACCCGAAGTACTTGTTATTTCGAATGCCTAGCTGGACAAAAATGGTGAAATTTATGCACATATTAAGATAACATCCCTGGTCATGTCTACTGCCTCTGATCTGGCTGACTCATTAAACACAAATTATTTGTTTGTAAATTATGTCTGAGTGTTGGAGTGTGCCCCTGGCTATCTGTAAATTCAAATAACATGAAAATGGCTTGTTTAATATAAGGAATGTGAAATTATTTATATTTTCACTTTTGATACTTAAGTCTATTTTAAAAGCAAATACTTTTACTCTTAGTATTTTACTGGGTGACTTTCACTTTTGCTTTATTAATTTTCTATTAAGGCATCTTTACTTTTACTCAAGTATGACAATTGGGTACTTTTCCACCACTGAATTTGCAGTTGCTGTCAATATTACTGAGCTTCTCATTAATATGAAACAGAAGGGGAAAAAGTTTCTGCCTTTTATCTCCTGATCTGATACAGGTGGGATTGTGGGATTTCTGGAGATTGCATCACTTTAGAAGAATCTCTATTGGAAAGACTTTAGCCTAGAGATTTTCTGAAAGGGATGTGGTCTAAATGTGATTCTTAAGCTTCTGCTTTTTCCTTATTAGTAATATTTTAATGTTATTTTTGTCTCGCATGGGTGGAAAGTGTGTGGACTTACTTACTGAGCAAAACATAATTTACAGCATCAGATTCTTAGCTTTTACACACCACATGAATGACTAAGTGGTGACAAGTTTCAGAGACAATTACTCAAATTATAGACAGAACTATACAAAACAAGAATCAAGATTCAATATTGTCATGTGTTATAATAAAAAAAAAACATTGTTTGACGATGCCTAGCTAGCTAGCCAAGTGTGTTGTATATTGTGCCTACTTTGGCATATCTAACATTAGCAATGTTAGCTACACGATAGCTAGCTAGCTAGCGATCTTTTTTAAAGAATAATGGGCAAATGTTGCACCATCCAGGTGTGGAAAGCTCTTAGAGACTTAACCAGAAAGTCTGACAGCTGTAATCGCTGCCGAAGGTGCTTCTACAAAGTGTTGACTCTGGTGTGGATATTTATATAAAGATATTTCTGTATTTCATTTTCAATAAATTGGCAAAAATGTACCGAAAGGTTGCTGGATCGAATCCCCGAGCTGACAAGGTAAAAATCTGTAGTTTTTTTCCCCCCCCTGAGCAAGGCAATTAATCCCCAACAACAGCTGCTCCCCAGGCGTTGATTTAAGGCAACCCCTCGTACCTCTCTGAGATGGTAAGAAAGTGACACAACTGCCACCTACTGGTCTGAGGTATTTTTATTGCTAGTGCTGGCGCAGAACCCATTGTCTACATCAGTGGTTCCTAACCCCAGTCGTCGAGTGCCCCCAACGGCACATCTGTTGAGAGGTGGTAAGTACTCTTGATGGTAAAGAAGCCCTATTGGAGAGAGCGAGAGAAGGGTTCCGTCCCAAATTACCTCCTATTCCCTTAGTCACTTGTCTCAGGTTACTGCATTTTCTGCTTGGTTTCCCTAATGTGATGATTAGTGAACATACAATTAAAGTCTATTAATAGCTGCTCATATTGGGTAAATTATATCAGTGTTATGCTAATTATACCAACCATATTCTCTTCCCAACGTCCTATTAAAACCGATGACGCGCACACACAATGTCATATTACTGTAGCAAGCTTACTCATGTTGTGTCCTACACCACACAAGAAAGGTGCCAAAATGTCAGCTGGAGTAGAAGCTAGCAAGTGTTGTACTGACCATTTCATGTTAGGTAATTGACAAAGAACTACAGTGGTCCTCACTTTTAGTGAGCATATCAATGTTTTGAAAGAATTATGATTCATGGTAGCGTTCATAGGAGTAGTCCCATAGTTTCATAATAGCATTCCCCAATGATACTCTTTGTCTGTACAAGTGGCTCTGTGTGAATCACAGCAGATGTCTCAATACTTTATACTGCTATGGAAGTGGCCATGTGAGCCCCTTCAAATGAGGGGATTTGGCTATTTCAGCCACAATCGTTGCTGACAGCTGTATAAAATCGCGCACACAGTCATGCAATCTCCATAGACAAACATTGCCAGTAGAATGGCCATACTGAAGAGCTCAGTGACATTCAACTTGGCACCATCATAGGATGCCACCTTTGTCAAATTGCTGCCCTGCTAGAGCTGCCCCGGTCAACTGTAAGTACTGTTATTGTGAAGTGGAAACGTCTAGGAGCAACAACGGCTCAGCCGCGAAGTGGTAGGCCACACAAGGTCACAGGATGGGATCGCTGAAGCTTGTAAAAATAGTCAGTCCTCGGTTGCAACACTCACTACCGAGTTCCAAATTGCCTCTGGAAGCAACATAATCACAATAACTGTTCATTGGGAGCTTTATGATTGGGTTTCCATGGCCGAGCAGCCGCACACAAGCCTATGATCACCATGCGCAATGCCAAGCGTCGGCTGGAGTGGTGTAATGCTCGCCGCAATTGGACTCTGGAGCAGAGGAAACGCGTTCTCTGGAGTGATGAATCACGCTTCACCATCTTGCAGTCCGATGGATGAATTTGGGATTGGCGGATGAAAGGGAATCTTAACGCAACAGCGTTTGGGGAAGGCCCCTTCATGTTTCAGTATGACAATGCCCCCACGCACAAAGTGAAGAACCCTGACCTCAACCCCATCGAACACCTTTGGGAGGAATTGGAACACCGACTGCGAGCCAGGCCTAATCACCCAACATCAGTGCCCAGCCTCACTAATGCTCTTGTGGCTGAATGGAAGCGTGTCCCCACAGCCATGTTCCAACATCTAGAGCAGTGTTTCTCAACCCTGGTCCTTGAGTACCCCTCAACAGTACGCATTTTTGTTGTAGCCCTGGACAAACTCACCTCGTTCTGCTCACTGAGGGCTTGATGATTAGTGGACAAGTTGAATCAGGTGTGCTTGTCCAGGGTTACAGTAAACATGTGTACTGTTGGGGGTACTCGAGGACCAGGGTTGGGAAACACTGATCTAGTGGAAAGCCTTCCTGGAAGAGTGGAGACTGTTATAGCAGCAAGGGGGGTCCAACTCCATATTAATGCCCATGATTTTGGAATGAGATGTTCGACAAGCAGGTGTTCATATACTTTTGGTCATGTAGTGTACTTTATTGAGAAAGAGAGATTTATCAGAACTCAGAGGATATGCCGCCTTTAATGTCCACTCGGGTCTGTGTGCTCCCCCCCACACACACACACACACACAGCGGTTAGTTAAGATAACAGGAAGGGTGTGTCAGACTTTCTGTGTTTATTGATCTTTTATCGCTTTGGAAGCGTCTAGGCCCTCCCCTCCTCCCTCTATTGGAATGTAGCGACGTCCAGGAAGCCATTTAGGAGATTCCGTACAATAATCACCATGGCAACCCCCAATCAGAGGTTCCTTTTATATGAGTATTGTAGAAAGTCCCTGTGCCTTCTCTCCCCCATAGGAGTGTGTGTGTGTGTGTGTGTGTGTGTGTGGGGGCCCACTGTTTCACTGCTAGAGACAGTGTGGTCTGCTCTCCCATGGGCTGACGGGTGTGGAACATTTACACCAACAGATAGGAATCACCCTCGGTGTGCGTCATCACCTCAAACTCTCCTCTTTAATCTATCTCGCTCATCCTCTGTTCTTTTTTCAGCCCTCTAACTTTCCCTCCCTGTTAAATATAGAGCTTTTATTAGTTTAAGTATGCACTTTAATTTGTAGAAAGCCGTAGAGAGGATAATCAATCTCGAGGTTCTGTGTTTTGTTGTATCGCATTGTGTCATGTTTGTTTGTATGTGCATGTGTATTGTGTGGATGTACAGTAAATGCACATTGAATGTGTTGAGACAAAGGTAGGAACAGCAAGGCATTGATTCATACCCTCATCGTTAACACGTAATTTCTGTCTGATTCAGACTGAAGGGATAAGAAGCTGTAATTAAGCAATAAGGCCCGAGGGGGTGTGGAATATTGGCCAGTAGGGCCCCAAAGGGGATGTGTCATAATATCCATAAAACCTAGCGGTTAAACACAGAAATGGTTCCAATCGTTTTTTTTTCACCATTCATTTTTCCCATAGGAATTTTAGAACCACTTCAAACAAGGTCTGTAGGCTTTCCCTGGCGTGATGTTTTGATAACCGTGTAAATATCTATCGGGCAGGGGACTTTTATCAGGGACTTTGCAGAGAATGCTAATTAGCATCAAAGTAGACATCATGCAAGACTACAAATCCCTGCTCGCACGTTCTCTAGCTGACACCTTTGCTGTCAGCTACTAGCTACCTTGATCCAAAACAAGATATGTTGAAAATTTTCATTTACTATTTCATTGAATTAATATGTCTTATTTATGCATTTGATCTTGTCTTGTACAGAATACTATCCTAGTAGCAGTCAGGTATTTACAATGTGCCATGAATACTAGGCTAGTTTATATTTAAAAAAAAGTTTGCTAGTTAGCGCCATTAGCAACACACTTATTTTACCACATCCTCTTCTCTTTCAGCTGGTGGAGGTCTATATTTAAACCCTTATGTCTGCCAACAATATGATCGAGGTGAAAGCTATTTCAATTCATGGTGTCAGAATGCACTGCTGTATTAAATAACTAACTTGTTGACATGTTCTGTTGCAGATTCAAAGCCAGATTAACTCATTGCAGAATGTATCCATAATCATGAATGAATACGCATATTTATATGACAAGAACACGCCTAGTCACCCATCAATCACATCAAACATCTGAACTCCCAACAGTTACATTGTTTTTAAAGAAATCAAAATGGTAAACAATGCATGCATATGCTTTTTAAACATAACATATAAACATCTGAATTGAAGTAATATTTAAATGCTTTATTAATCAATGCCACAAACCTGGGAGATCGAGGAGCACCATATGAACTATTATTATTAACCGAGAGCGCACAGATTCTTCTGCTTTTCCATTTTAGGAATTAGACCAACACAAATAACACTATAAAACAGCACGTTGTGATTTTTGGTGTGTGAGTTCCAAATGGAGAAACTAGTGGATGCTTAAGGTAGGTTTAATATGAAATACTAGGTTGACTCCAGCACAATGAGAAAAAAGGAAGCCATGCCTAAATGCCGCTATATCAACACCCTTGTCAATTTTACAGGTCCATGTTAAATTAACAGGTCCCCCAGGCCATGCCCAGCCAACCAGAATTAGATTTTCCCCACAAAAGGGCTTTATTACAGATATAAATACTCCTCAGTTTCTTCAGCTGTCCGGGTGGCTGGTCTCAGACAATCCCGCAGGTGATGAAGCTGGATGGAGAGGTCCTGGGCTGGTGTGGTTACACGTGGTCTGCAGTTGTGAAGCCGGTTGGATGTACTGACAATTTATTTATTTTTAATACGGAGGTGGCTTATGGTAGAGAAATCCACATTAAATTCTCTGGCTACAGCTCTGGTGGACATTCCTGCAGCCAGCATGCCAATTGCACACTCCCTCAAAACTTGAGACATCTGTGATGTTGTGTGACAAAACTGCACATTTTACAGGGCCTTTTATTGTCCCCAGCACAAGATGCACCTCTGTAATTATCATGATGTTAAATAAGCTCCTTGAAATGCCACACCTATCAGGTGAATGGATTATCTTGGCAAAGGAGAAATGCTCACTAACAGGGATGTAAACAGATTTGTGTGCACAATTTGAGAGGGATAAGCTTTTTGTATGTGTGTGCAGTCGTGGCCAAAAGTTTTGATAATGACACCAATATTAATTTTCACAAAGTCTGCTACCTCAGTTTGTATGATGGCAATTTGCATATACTCCAGAATGTTATGAAGAGTGATAAGATGAATTGCAATTATTTGCAAAGTCCCTCTTTGCCATGCAAATGAAATGAATCCCCCAAAAACATTTCCACTGCATTTCAGCCCTGCCACAAAAGGACCAGCAGACATCATGTCAGTGATTCTCTCGTTAACACAGGTGTGAGTGTAGACGAGAACAAGGCTGGAGATCACTCTGTCATGCTGAGGACTGGGGTAAAGTCATTTTCTCTGAATCCCCTTTCCGAATGTTTGGGGCATCCGGAAAAAAGCTTGTCCGGAGAAGACAAGGTGAGCGCTACCATCAGTCCTGTCATGCCAACAGTAAAGCATCCTGAGACCATGTGTGGGGTTGCTTCTCAGCCAAGGGAGTGGGCTCACTCACAATTTTGCCTAAGAACACAGCCATGAATAAAGAATGGTACCAACAAATTCTCCGAGAGCAACTTCTCCCAACCATCCAGGAACAGTTTGGTGACAAACAATACCTTTTCCAGCATGATGGCGCACCTTGCCATGAGGCAAGTGATAACTAAGTGGCTCGGGGAACAAAACATCAATATTTTGGGTCCATGGCCAGGAAACTCCCCAGACCTTAATCCCATTGAGAACTTGTGGTCAATCCTCAAGAGGCGGATAGACAAACGAAAACCCACAAATTCTGACAAACTCCAAGCATTGATTATGCAAGAATGGGCTGCCATCAGTCAGGATGTGATATATATATATATATACACAGTATTTACAGATAAATATTTGTAGTCAAAGTATCAATGTAATATTGCGATATATAACTGCATCGATGTTGCTTACTATATTACTGATCTGCTGTCCAGAAGGTAACAGCAAACAGAGCAATGTCTTCCCGCAGTAAAGCAAGCACATTGACTCGAGAGGATGCTAATCAGTTCATCCCTGAAACCCATCAAAAAGCCAGACCAAAATAATACAGCTAGCAAGAGTAGCTACAAGTCAAGTAGTACTTGAAGTAGGCTACCCACCCCTGACCCACAGACAAACAAACATTATAAAGAATGCCTAGCTTCACCATCGAAGTTAGCTAACTATTTTATAAAAGCCAAAGAAAGAAATTCATTTTTGTGAGTTTCTCATGCATTTTAAATGTAGCCATTTGGCCAGGGTAATGTTGCTAACCATGAGCTAGCTCGCTGCATAACATGTCTTGTGTACATTTAAAACTTGCCCAAGGCAGTTCACATAATTGTCAATTTAACACATTGCCAATTTATTCATTACTAAATTTAGACAACATTAGATGATTGATCCAGAGATTCTTGACTTTACCTTGATTCGCCAGTCTGGTGAGTGACGTGAAACTTTACAGGCATTTGTAGTTCTGTATGATAGCCACATTAGCAGACAATTAGCATTTAATTCTCGGGTGGTAAATACAGTTGAATATATTGATTAGTCACCTTGTCCGAGAGAGATTTACATGGTTAACAAAACGTCACGCCAGGGTAAGTCTACATAAAAACACAGCCATTATTTGATGTGTTTCTAAAATACCCTATTGGAAAAAAAAATTGACCGCTAGGTTTTATGGGTATTATGACTCATCCTGTTTAAGCACGACTGAAAGCGGAGTGCCTGGCTACAGCCCTTAAATGTGGTATATTGGCCATATACCACAAACCCCAGGGGTGCCTTATTGCTATTACAAACTAGTTATCAACATAAAAAGAACCGTAAACAACTAGTTTTGCATCATACCGGTTGCTTATTGTCTGTTATAAACACGGCTGAAATGCTGTTTCAGCCAATCAGCATCCAGGACCCAAACCATTACCGGTTTAAAATCAAGCATAAACTGTATCCTAAAACGTTGTTTACATACGACAGACAGTTAGATGGTCCCAGAGGGTAAATCAAAGACTGTTCTGTTCTTCCATTTTTAAAAAGGAAATGTTTTCCATTCTTCGGTTCATGGACTATTTTAGCTGTTTGCCCAGCTGAAATTTTATTGGTTTTTGCCGTGTTTTGAAAATGTAGCTGTAAGATTGTGAAATGAGGCAGCTTGACAATGAGACGGGCAGATACTATTAGGCAGGTGTAACTGCAATTTAGATGTAAACATTTGAACACGTCAAAAGAGAGAGCATCTGATGGGCTTTCGCTTACTGCAGCCATGAATTTCCGCTAAAATACCTATTTAAACACCGTGTTAGTCTTCAGGTGTCCAATAAGTTGGAAAATAGAACTGGGGCTTATCCACCAGGATTTTTATTTATTTATATATATATATATATATTTATTTATTTATTTATTTATTTAAAATATAGAGACCCATTCTGAACGTACCCGTGGACAACTAGACCCTTTTCGTGTAGACGTTATCCGTAGCTGATAAAATACGAGAGGGAGAGGTGCTGCTCTAGCAGGCGGGGGAAGAACCATACTGTGAGTGAGTGAAGGACTAGAGACTGCAACCAAACAAGTCAACTCGCGCTATAGTATACTAATAGCTGCCGTACCTAGGTTATTTATCATAAAATAATATTACGTAGTACCTGTCTTGACTGCATCAAACCGGGCAAAGCTACTTAAACTAGCTAGCAAGGCTAATTGAGGCTGCAGTGCATGCACGTTCTCATCCTACAGTTACAAATAACTCCAATCACAATAATGAAGTAGCAGCCTGTTGGCTCGTGGTCGCTGTAGCCTATCCTTCTCCTTTACTTTTAATTCCGTCATTTTAATTCCATCTTCCATTGATATCTCCTAACTTTTGCCAAACACAGAGCGAGGCTCTATGACTGTAGCCTATTGCCGCTTTGATGACTTATGATTGGCCAACAACAAGCTACATGTATCACGCTCCACTCTTGTGAAAAGCAAAAGCATAAATAATTACATTTCTGTCTCTCTCTCTACTGTAGCAGTTGCTTACGGATCTGCAGGGGCCCTTCTGTCAAGTCAGTTCAAATTACACATACCTGAGACCCGTGACAATCATATCAAGTCTGACCCAGACCTGTGACATTATTTAGAATTCTGGATCAGGACCCACTCGGCTCCCGGATCGGGTCTCGAGTATTTGGGTACAGGGGTGTCCGTTAAGACCTCTAACACTGACCAAGCTATAGCTGACAGTTTAGGAAAATACATTTTTTTGATTGCAATTTAGTGGGGCAGATGGTTAATATGTTAATGGTATCTCTAATCAGCCAAGGGTGAATCCTAACTTCCACTGAAGTCAAATTTTCACTTAGTCATGCATTGATGTCAGTGGAACTGAAAATTCTGATTCACCGCTCAGTGATTACAGTAAAGACACTTTCTAGTCTGTGTGGCAAGACACAGGGCGCTCCGCATGTTGTGTTGGAGATACAGCGGCTGTGAGAAGAAGATTAGTATATTTCTAATCAGTAGCTGAGCATGGGTACAGGAAGGCCAGAGGTAGTGTGTCAGTAACAGTAATCACAGAGGATGGGGATGCTGAGGAGGGCAGCAATGCCCTGGAGGCCTTAGATAAAAATCTGCTGACAAACTGGGAAGTGTAGGTAGTGTGTACTGTAGCCCTACAGCGTACTATACTGAGAGAGGGTCAAGCTGAGGTGAGAAACGGGGAGGAGGGGTGTGTGTTTGCGTATCGTATGTGTGTGTGTGTGTGTGGAGCTGCGGGGGAGTTTTGGTGGTTTAAAAGACAGATACCCTGTGGGGAATTAGTAATGTGTGCAATAATTATCATCCCCAATCTCCTTTTCCTGCTCTCTCTCTCTCTCTCTCTCTCTCCAAATCCCCTTCCCACAAACATCCCCCTTCAGCTCACAGCCCATCACAGCACCTACCCCAGAGTTATGTCAATTTCTGGGTCTGGTTTGTTTCCGATATTAAAAAAAGCAGTTCAGGCAAAGCTGCCAAAACAGAGGATAATGATGTGAAAATAACCCAGAAAGATCAGCCTGTCTGTCAACTATGTTGTTCAGCTCTCCTCACGCTGGTTATACAGTATATTCTGTACGGTGCATCAGATCCAGCGGCTTAAAAAACACATGTACGCACACATGCACATATACACACACAGGAAGGGAACAATAATAATCCAAAAGCCTTTACATCACCTGCTCTACTGTCCAACCAAAGTCACTATGGTGATAACATCCTGACCTTAATTTATGATTTTAATAACCTTCATTTCTGCTCAAATGAATTCTGGAAATATGGTAATCCACAATTAATGGCTTCTGGGTTGATGGATGGGGCAAATGTAAGGGGTAATCCAGGATAGCAGAAAGAGGCTCTGGGGCTACAGTACCAGTATAGACATTTAGTACCTTTGTATGAAAGCCTGGTGTGGTCTGCACACATGATTTGGTCTGAAAGCATAGTATGTATTGAGACTGGTCATGTGATACCGTCTAATTTGGTCTGAAAGCATAGTATGTATTGAGACTGGTCATGTGATACCGTCTAATTTGGTCTGAAAGCATAGTATGTATTGAGACTGGTCATGTGATACCGTCTAATTTGGTCTGAAAGGCATAGTATGTATTGAGACTGGTCATGTGATACCGTCTAATTTGGTCCGAAAGCATAGTATGGTGTTCGAGAGTAGTCTATTTGATAAAGTCTAATTTGGTCTGAAAGGGGGATACCTAGTCAGTTGTACAACTGAATGCCTTCAACTGAAATGTGTCTTCTGCATTTAACCCAACGGGGGGCTGCCGTAATCGACATCCACGTCTTCGGCGCCTCGGGAACATTGAGTTAACTGTCTTGCTCAGGGGCAGAATGACTGATTTTTACCTTGTCAGCTCAGGGATTCGTTCCAGCAACCTTTCGGTTACTGGCCCAACGATCTAACCACTAGGCTACCTGCCGCCCCTAAAGCATAGTATGTATTGAGAATAGTCTGTGATAACGTCTAATTTGGTCTGAAAGCATAGTCTGTTGAGAATGGTCATGTGATAACATCGAATTAATTTTGGGCACCACTTGTTTGTTATTAGTCAACAGGAAACTATAAAACAGTTACAATTATCATATGATATAATCTGAAAGCAGTTCAGGACTTCTCAGTGACAGTTTTGTAGTCCTGAAACAGGAATAGGTAAGGCCTCCGTTCAAGAAAGCTGTGATTGGTTCAGGTGAGGGAAGGGTTCCGGGGGCTGAGTCCGCCCCCATTTATCACCTGCATTGTTCTGTGTGGCTTGAAAACAATTGAGTCAAGACGGTCTGACTCTCCAGACACCAAACGGCACACTTTTCCGTGGACAAATAAGGGTAGCAGAAAACATCACAACAAACATTCCGAAACTCTTAAGGCGTATGCATTCTTCCCTGCTGAAACAGTTTGTGCATATATTACGACAGTTTTTGTTCGTTTTGGACTGCTGTTTGGGTACAAAATGTTTCATGGAGGCAAGCCGAATTTCGGAAGCCGAAGTCTACGCCCCTTAGTCCGTGATTGGTCAACTGGAGGGGTGATGCGAGTTTCTGCTTCTGACGACTCAGCCCGAAACTGGATTCAACATGGCGAACGACAACTTCGCGCATCGATTTACTGAGGTACAAAAGTACCTTCACCAGTACGATTCTATCCATGCATTATATAAAGACCAGCATGTAAAACTTAAATTTGTGGAGGGAGATTGCAAAGACCCTGGGGTCTGACCCAACCGCTTGTTCGAAAAGTAGGGTAGGGTTCGCGACAAGTTCATATTGACAAGTTTGTTTGGCTGGCTTGTTCAGAATGTGGAAAGACTGACGTTTTGGAGTTCGGTTAGGGTTTTGTCAGCTGTGCGGGCACAAAGTTTTTCTCAACGGCCAGCCGAATTTCGGAAGCCGAAGTCTAGATCCCTTCGTCGGTGATTGGTCAACAGTAGGGATTCTTTGCTGTCATTAAACTAGATACTCGTTTTGATGCACATTTTTTTTTAAACTGAAAAATACTTAGTTGGATGTCAAATTTATGGTAGATTTCTTGAGTTATCTTAGATTAATTCTGACTTCAGGGAAAGTGTATACTGGCTATGGTGTCTCAAATGGACAAACAGTACTATTGCTGCTTTTTAAATAATTTTTCAAGCGAAGGTCTTTTAAGGGCGTATGCGAGCACACTCGGTCGTTTCGGCTAGCCGCCAGCCGAACTGAAGCATGCTGATGCCTTTATTAGACACACATCTCAACGCTTTAACCTTGTTATTTTTTGTCCCTTTGTGCTGTTTGGTTGAGGAAATCAGAGTTTCTGAGGCACTTTGTGTACAGTCCATCGATTCCCATGTATAATATCCTTGGCTGAGTCATCACTGTTTGTCGGGACCCTGCTGGGTCTATTTCTCTTGCTAGCCTAGTACCATTTGGTTCAATCATGGCTGAGTGTCCCTGGCATTATCCTATGCTAGTTGTTTCAAATTAGCAAAAGGGGGAAGGACAACTCCTGCTGGGAACTTATTGTGAGTGGCCCCCCTCTTCCTAAGGTCATCTGGCCAGTGAAGAGGGAAAATGTGTATTGTCATTGTTCTTGTTGTCTGGCGTGGATGTGTGAAGTCAACGCTGTTCTACAATGATTTGTTAATGTGTTGTCCCCTCTGTTTCTCTCCCTCTCTCTGTGTTCCAGTGCGCTACCTGCTGAAGAACAATGTCAGTCCAGACTTGTGCAACGAGGACGGACTCACTGCCCTACACCAGGTGAGCTTATGTTCCTCTGTCCCTAATTATAAACCATATAATTAGTTAGACACAAAGTCCTTCAATCCACATATATTTTTCAGTGGCAGTCATACTTTAGATCCAAATAGTTCTCCCCTGTCTCTCTCTAAAATCCAGGACACCAGACACTTAAAAAAAAAAAACTGGTTAACCGGCACCATCAACCGATTGAAAACCGGTTAAATGTGCCAAAAAGTTCTCGTATAAAATCAACATGGTTGAGACATGCGCTATCAGTCTGTAGTGAGTCTGCTTGATGGTATGATGGAGCTGGTGCCAGAAAACCAGCTCGGGCCTTCAGCTCAGAGTCAGTCTGCCTGCCTGCCTGCCAGTCTGTCTGTCCACAACACCAGATAATCTGCACTCTTAGGATATAAAACTGTGTGTGTTCTGAGCCTTCCCAAAAAAATAGCAGCATCATCCAAAGATTGGGGGGTTGTGGCACTTGCGTGTGTTTATTAGTGTTTATTAACTCGGCTAACCGAACGAGTGTGCTCACATACTCTCACTCGGTTTCCCGAGTGGCGCAGTGGTCTAAGACACTGCATCCCAGTGCAGGAGGCGTCACTGCAGTACCTGGTTCGAATCCAGACTGCATCACATCCGGCCGTGATTGGGAGTCCCATAGGGCAGGGCACAATTGGCCCAGCGTCGTCCAGGTTTGGCTGGGGTAGGCCATCATTGTAAATAAGAATTTGTTCTTAACTGATTTGCCTAGTTAAATAAAGGTTAAATAAAAAAATAAAAAAAATGTTTCATGCCATGCTATCGTACCTGCAGTGGTTGGCTGTGGGTGCGTGCGTGCGTCTTCCTTTGTGTTTGTCTGAGGTAGTGTTATTAATGAGTTGTTCCAGGCCATGCTATTGTACCTGCAGTGTGGTGTGCTTTCGTTATGACACGGGACATTAATCAATGCAGCCTGGCACACACCTTGGCTCCGTCTCTATTCATGTTTCCTCAATTCCTCCTTTCTTTTTGAAGTGACCCCAGACTTTTGAACAGTAGTGTGTATTTTTTGTATGTGTTGGGTGTCAATTATTCCTTGACTATCACCATTCATTCTCGCTAAATGTATCCACTCGTGGTTTCTCAACAAAAAAAAGGCGAATACTGCAATATACCCCGGGACAGTAGAGGGCGATGAGCTGGTAATAGCCATCTACGGCCAGACAAGGAAGTGACAACACACCCAAGCAAGGAAGAGACACGCGGGAGAATAAAATAGTGTACACAGAGAGACACTTGACTGACAAGAAAATATAATTTGTGTTAATTACCCAGGATCTTACTTGACTTGATGTATCTAGAAACACAAATAATAAGCGAGATACGGAGCTGGAGAAGATGCCTGCTACAGGTTCACAAGGGTGGATGTAGGGGCATACGGCCGAGAGAGCTATGGTGGAGTGTTTCAAGAGTTCTTTTGGGTCTAAACTGCTGCAGAAGACCCTCGATTTACAACCGCCAGCTGCCCTGCCAGGTTCCACAATGCCAAGTCCTCATGTTTTCCTTGGAGATGAGAACCTCATGAGCCCTTATACATCTATGTTGATAATATAATGTTGGAATAAATTTCACTTATTCTGTTTCACTTTTCCCTTGTTTATGTATACATGTAGGCACCTCTATGATAAATGCCATTTTATTTATTTATATACAGTACCAGTCAAGTTTGGACACCTACGAATTCCAGGGTTTTATATTGTACTATTTTCTACATTGTAGAATAATAGTGAAGACATCACAACTATGAAATAGCACATATGGAATCATAATTTTGTTGTCCATTAAAATCAAATTGATCAGAAATACAGTGTAGACGTTGTAAATGACTATTGTAGCTGGAAACGGCTGCTTTAAAAAAAAATTGAATATCTACAGAGGCCCATTATCAGCAACCATCACTCCTGTGTTCCAATGGCACGTTGTGTTAGCTAATCCAAGTTTATAATTTGAATAGGCTAATTGATCATTAGAAAACCCTTTTTCAATTATGTTAGCACAGCTGAAAACTGTTGTCCTGATTAAAGGCGCAATAAAATTAGCCTTCTTTAGACTAGTTAAGTATCTTGAGCATCAGCATTTGTGGGTTTGATTACAGGCTCAAAATGGCCAGAAACAAAGACCTTTCTTCTGAAACTTGTCAGTCTATTCTTGTTCTGCGAAATGAAGGCTATTCCATGCGACAAATTGCCAAGAAACTGAAGATCTCATACAACGCTGTGTACTACTCCATTCACAGAACAGCGCAAACTGGCTCTAACCAGAATAGAAAGAGGAGTGGGAGGCCCTGGTACACAACTAAGCAAAAGGACAAGTACAATAGAGTGTCTAGTTTGAGAAACGGACGCCTCGCAAGTCCTCAACTGGCAACTTTATTAAATAGTACTCCGCAAAACACTAGTCTCAACGTCAACAGTGAAGAGGCGACTCTGGGATGCTGGCCTTCTAGGCAGCGTGCCATTGGAACACAGGAGTGATGGTTGCTGATAATGGGCCTCTGTACGCCTATGTAGATATTTCATAAAAAATCTGCCGTTTCCAGCTACGATAGTCATTTACAACATTAACAATGTCTAAACTGTATTTCTGATCAATTTGATGTCATTTTAATGGACAAGAAAATATGCTTTTCTTTCAAAAACAAAGATTTTTTAAAACTTCTTATGGCTCAAATCCCCAGACTTTTGAACAGTAGTGTGTATTTTTTGTATGTGTTGGATGTCAATTATTCCTTGACTATCACCATTCATTCTCGCTGTCGATAATTTTAATGTTATAACTTCTAATTGTAAATGTATCCACTGGCGAATTGGGAGATAGTGAAGTGATTGCTATCGAGCCAACATCTTTCTTTTTTGCGTGAGTGTTGTCTGCCAGCAGTAATGGTCTCTGATTGATTGAGAGAGTCAATGAGCTTTCATCGTTAAGTAACATAGGAAATGCAAAGCAATGAATATTTACATTCATGCACTTTGAAATAAATGTTGTAACTTTGTCCTAGAAGCATTTAAATGCACGGCACTCCCACGTCATATGAATGAATATGCCTACCTGATACAGGGGACACAGTGAACAGTTGGGAATTGGGGTCAGTTTCATCGTAAAGTTTCCTTGGTGTTAAATACAGTTTGTGAACCAATTTAAAATGTATAAATTGATGGTTCAGATTACGGGATGCCAAGGTCTAATTTTCCCATATTCTGTTCCAGTTAAAGGGTTTTTCAAATTCACTTAGATCTGTGGACCATACATAATGGATACAGTGAGGGGGAAAAAGTATTTGATCCCCTGCTGATTTTGTACGTTTGCCCACTGACAAAGAAATTATCAGTCTATAATTTTAATGGTAGGTTTATTTGAACAGTGAGAGACAGAATAACAACAAAATAATCCAGAAAAACGCATGTCAAAAACGTTATAAAATGATTTGCATTTTAATGAGGGAAATACGTATTTTACCCCTCTGCAAAACATGACTTAGTACTTGATGGCAAAACCCTTGTTGGCAATCAGAGGTCAGACGTTTCTTGTAGTTGGCCACCAGGTTTGCACACATCTCAGGAGGGATTTTGTCCCACTCCTCTTTGCAGATCTTCTCCAAGTCATTAAGGTTTCGAGGCTGACGTTTGGCAACTCAAACCTTCAGCTCCCTCCACAGATTTTCTATGGGATTAAGGTCTGGAGACTGGCTAGGCCACTCCAGGACCTTAATTTGTTTCTTCTTGAGCCACTCCTTTGTTGCCTTGGCCATGTGTTTTGGGTCATTGTCATGCTGGAATACCCACCCACGACCCATTATCAATGCCCTGGCTGAGGGAAGGAGGTTCTCACCCAAGATTTGACGGTACATGGCCCTGTCCATCGTCCCTTTGATGCGGTGAAGTTGTCCTGTCCCCTTAGCAGAAAAACACCCCCAAAGCATAATGTTTCCACCTCCATGTTTGACGGTGGGGAGGGTATTCTTGGGGTCATACGCAGCATTCTTCCTCCTCCAAACACGACGAGTTGAGTTGATGCCAAAGAGCTCCATTTTGGTCTCATCTGACCACAACACTTTCACCCAGTTGTCCTCTGAATCATTCAGATGTTCATTGAGAACTTCAGACGGGCATGTATATGTGCTTTCTTGAGCAGGGGGACCTTGCGGGCGCTGCAGGATTTCAGTCCTTCACTCCCTTTAAGAGTGTGCTCCTAATCTCAGCTCGTTACCTGTATAAAAGACACCTGGGAGCCAGAAGTATTTCTGATTGAGAGGGGGTCAAATACTTATTTCCCGCATTAAAATGCAAATCTATTGATAACATTATTCACGTGTTTTTCTGGATTTTTTTGTTATTCTGTCTCTCACTGTTCAAATGAACCTACCATTAAAATTATAGACTGATCATTTCTTTGTCAGTGGGCAAACGTACAAAATCAGCAGGGGATCAAATACTTTTTTCCTCACTGTAACTAAAAATGTGTTTTTCCAAAAGTTTATATATTATAGAGATCAGTCCTTTTGGGAGCCCAGATTATTTATTTATAAATCCCATCATTGGATGGTTTGGTAGTAGGGTTTCCCAAGGGATTCCTTAGGACAGCATAGCTGACCTAAATTGTAAATATAGAAAAGGAGTTGCCTGGTAATGTGTACGTTTTTCAAATCTTGGAATATTCTCAAACCATTACTGTCCATGATATCGGCAAGGGCACGGATTCCACATTTGGATCATTGGGGGATGCAAAAGGCTGCCCTCCACATCGCAAGGCATTATTGTGAAATATTGGAGTATAGACAGGCCATTTTGATTCCCAGTTACATTGTTTTTCAATTTTGCGCCAGATGTACATTTTGTGAGCAAAAATAGCACCAAAGCGTAGACATTTCTTTAAGGGATATATCAGTAAAGACCAATTCTTACAGGGCAATAGGAGAAGTCATATGTCTTTCTATACTCAAATAAATAATTAGAATGTATAATGAGATGACGTGATCAGTAGATTTTAGGGAAATTGCTGTTATTTACTTCGATTGACGAATGGCTTGGGCTCGGGGCCATGGATAATAAAAAAATAGCAAAAGAGATCACGATGTCTGCTGCATCTAGGGATTCTGAACGTAGAAGTGCAGATATCACCTGTTAGAACTATGGCTAAGGGATTGGCATATGGCATTGTGGCCCTTTACACACCTTTAAAAAATTACAGATTTGGGCACTGATAAACGCCTAAATTGGAACACGGTGGCTGTACAATAACATGCTGTACATGACGTCAGAGCTCTGGCTCTGCGCTTCACAGCGCCGTATAGGTGTTGCCTGACAGACGCTCTGAACTTGAGCACCTAGGACTCCAGGTATTCTGAAAGATGAGACATTGAGGATTATTATAAATAACTCTGTGTCATACAAGCAAACACCCGTGAGTTCAACTGGGCACTTCACATTTCCATATCATAAAACATTCATGATCACTATGTTTGATGTATCATTACAAGATGACATGGCGTAATACCCTTGGTTGTTCTGAACAGATTGTGCCTGTGTTTGTCTATTGTGAATACATTTCGCCGCGGCACACTCACCTGAATGCACTCATGACTCCTTTCTATCCGCACCAAAATGATTGGTTTCTCTGAATTGCATTGTGAAAGCCTAACACTGTAATATCATATTTTATAACTTAGCAAGTGGGAATAGAACAGGCTTTCAAATGATGCCCACCTGACATAGATTGCGATTTATGAGGGTGGAGATGCGGGTGGGGGTGTGTGTGTGTGTGGCTACTTCTAGAAACCAGTTAGTTCTCTCACTCAAACCCTTGTCATTTTTTGTTGTCTTATGTTGCACCTACCCCACATTTCCCAGGAATATTCTCATGTTACTGAATGTATCTGGAGTATTTTCAGATTTTGTTATCAACAAATGTGTCAAATTACAGTAAATGTCGAATTCAAATAAAATCAACAGTGTAATGTTTGGATTCAGTCTTGTGTCAGGTGAACTGTTGTGTCCTCAACTTTTGGTCTAATCATTATCCCATAATCTCGAAACGGTTCTCTTTCAATTGCTACCATGGATATGCATTTCATATTTCTTCTGTAAGAAACATTTCAATTTAGACCTATCCATGTAGGCCAATTCCCACGAGTGTAAAGGGTTAATCATATTATTGAAAAAGGAGCTATTTCCCATATGTTCCAAGACAGACCAGAGATGCAGTATGACCATTCTAGTCTATCAAAAGTGTTTTCTGCATCGAGAGATAAAACCCAAGGAGCTGTTGTTTCTGATTAAGTATTTACGATATGTAATACTCGACGGAGGTTATCAGAGGTTACATTTTTTTAACAAACCGCTTTGGTCCTGTCATTTTTGTTTGTTTTGGATAGAAAGTGTTGTAGGTGAGAGATTCGGCACAGTGCAGTGACATTGCTCAGGCTGATCATCTCGAACATACTGTATAATTTATGTAGCTCTCTGCTCTGTCTTGTACTCTGTCTGTCACCACTGGGCGATGGGTGGGTGGCAAGACATCTTCTCTCTCATGGAAAATAAATAAATGTCTCTCAATTTAATTTCCTGTGAGATTAGTCATAAGACGAGAAGAGTAGGCGACTTTAATTTCAGTTTATATGTTCCGCTAGTCTGTCAGCATCATGTAAATATAGTAACTCATTTCATTTCTATGGTCAGCACCACACCTCAGTGTGTGTGTGTTCATATTTGATTTGTTCTATTCTCTCCCTGGCACATAATTCTGGACCATGGGTAGCATGTCTTGACTGAGGGGTCTGGGCCTCTTGGTTAGTGACAGGCCTCTATGTTGGAGCACAATGATTTGTTTGATTTATTTATTTATGGGGTTAGAAAATACTTCACATATAGCTAAAGAGAATACATTAGATCCAAGAGGATAACATAAAAGTATCATATAACAACTTACATCCAATATGGTTCTGGAAAGGAAAATATGACCAATTGACTATACAGGAAGAACACACTATCTTTGTTATTTTAAACCTGCTGCAAATACTGTGAAAGTGTGTGTGTGTGTGTGTGTGTGTGTGTGTGTGTGTGGGGGTGGTTCTTTTATCCTTCTGGGGACCTAAAATCCAACAAAAAAAACCCCACAAGAACAGTAAAACAAGGAAAATTCAGCCCTGTTTCCCACATCCCCATGAGGACAAAGGCTGTTTTAAACTTTGGTATTAGCGTCACAATTAGCGTTAGATTTATGGTAAGGGTTAGCGGTTAGGGTTATTTTGTTATTGTTCTTTTTTCCATTTTTTTTATTTTTTTTACTGCATTTAATTTGAGTAAATACTTTCGTAAAACTTTTTTTTTTCTTTAAACTGCATTGTTGGTTAAGGGCTTGTAAGTAAGCATTTCTCTGTAAAGTCTACACCTTTTTGTATTCAGCGATTTGATGTTAGGGGCTAGGGAAAATAGGATTTTGAATGGACATTTCTTTTAGGCCCCCATGAGGATAGAAGAACGTTGCGTGTGTGTGTGCGCGCGCATGCTATCGGGCTCATCTGAAGTGTCACGACACCAATTTCAGGTGTCATAATCCAGCTGGCTTTTGTTTTATCCCTGATAGATCCACCAGAGGTATTCTCCTTTACACTTGATGATGAGTGCACTGGAATCTGAGAATTTGACACAGTTATGCCCTGTTAATCAGTGAGTTCGAGTGCCTTCACGAAAGTGTCACATCGAGTGAAGAAATGTCTGAACACATCTGAAGGCCTGTCAATCTCACTTGCTCCCAGAATAAAAGAGCAGTGGTGTAAAGTAATTAAATAAAAATACCCCCCAAAAATTACTTAAGTAGTACTTTAAAGTATCTGTACTTTACTATCTGTATTTTTGGCAACTTTTTACTAAACTATATTCCTAAAGAAAATAATGTACTTTTTACTCCATACATTTTCCCTGACACACACTGACACACATTTTGACAGGAAAATTGTCTAATTCACACACTTATCAAGAGAACATTCCTACTGCCTCTGATCTGTCAGACTCACTAAACACAAATGGTTCGTTTGTAAATTATGTCTGCGTGTTGGATTGTGCCCCTGGCTATCCATCAATAGAAATAATTAACATTTGTGCCGTCTGGTTTGCTTAATATAATATATCTTCCCTGTGGCTCAGTTGGTAGAGCATGGTGTTTGCAACGCCAGCATGGTGTGTGCAACGCCAGGGTTGTGGGTTCGATTCCCACGGGGGGCCAGTACAACAACAAAAAATGCTTGAAATGTATGCATTCACTACTATAAGTCGCTCTGGATAAGAGCGTCTGCTAAATGACTAAAATGTAAAAAATGAAGTTGAAATGATTTATACTTTTCATGCTTAATAAGTACATTTTAGCAATTTCATTTGCTTTTGATACTTAAGTATATTTAAAATCAAATACGGTTAGACTTTTACTCCAAGTAGTATTTTACTGGGTGACATTCACTTTTACTTGAGTCATTTTCTATTAAGGTATCTTTACTTTTACTCTAGTATGACAATTGAGTACTTTTCCCACCACTATAAAAGAGTAACCCAGGAGTGCTTTAGAATGTTTTGATATTATACCAAACAGTACCACACCCCAGTATTCCATACTCTGTATCCTTCCAACTAAACAAACACTGAGGCCATATTTAGTTGGCCTACACCTTTACCGTACAGTACTTCAGCCTTGTTCTCTCTTCTCCTCATCTAGTCGCAGATATCCCCGACCTTGGAGCAACGTAAGCCTATAGGCTTTTCTGACTTAAAAAAAAATACAGACAACTCTCTCAACAAATCACGAGTTTGGGTAGGCGGGGCTTAAAATGCGTCCCAACTGATACATTGCCGGAAGCAAACCATCTGTCTAGAGACTACGCTTCGCCAGGCCTTTCATTAACTCCTAACCACCCAGTAACACAGTCCCCCCGTCTTCCAGCCCACCGTTTATGTATTAGATTCTGTACTATTAACCAAACACTGACTCCATAATATGAGTTTGTTACCATGGACCTTTACAGTGCATCAGCCTTGCTTTCCTCTCTCCTCTCTTCCCCTGCCCACCATCCATACAACCCACAGCCAGAGCCCAGTAACACAGACAGTGTTGTTATCCACACATACACAGATGCATAATCTGCTTCTTTGTGAGGCAGGCCTTCGTCTCTAAATACTTTGCATGAGCAGTTATGAAAGACACATTATTTCCTTCCCCGGTCGGTTCATTGTCTTAGTGCAGGCAGAGGGCCGGGGGAGGCAGGCTACAGGGGAATTACAGGGAAAGGCTAGGGGGATTAGCCTAACAGCTAGTATGTGGGCTCAAATATGTGGGTTTTAAAGAGGGTGCTTATGGTAATGCTAATGGTGGGCTAGCCAAGCTGTAATCCAGACAAGGGTCAATTATTTTGACATGGACACGGTTGGGTTTGTCTGTACACTTTGCCTAAATGTACCATTTGCCTAACACAAGCTGAAGATTTTGACTTTATCCATTCATGAGTATACAAACGCAACATTTAATTTGTAAACCATGTTTGGCTACTGTACATTTCACACATTAGAGCCATTTACTAGGGCTGTATTAATGGAAAATATTTGGTAGGCCTACAAATGTATTTTACTTTACTGTTTCCACTAGTGTTTACTCTGTATTTGATAGGAAATGGTGTGGTAACAATGGTTACTTCCTGGTGACTTTCAGTTTAAAAAGAAACGTTTTTTTTCCATTGTGGCTATGACTCATGTTATTTCACCTAACTGTACCATGGACCTTGTAACTTTTGTCTCTTCTGCTGTCAAACAGTTTGCACGCATGCACATGCACGCAGAAACACATCACACACACAGATGGCACAGGAAGAACAAAAATTAGCACCACCACCTGTATTATGTGTCATACTGTTCTGCTTCTTCAAGCCAATAAGGAAGTTATTAAAGAAGTCTCTCTCACAGACAGACAGACACATTCTGTGTCTAAGAAGGGAAATATCCCCTGAGAACAAACTGATCTCTTGTCAAGCTCATAGTCTGTAGAGTTATGTTTCATATACTGTATGTTGGCAATTCCACGGTAACAGAATGATAAATAAAACTACTTTGAACAATTTCCACAGTTTTGCAAAAACACATTTATTCAAACAGTGCAGATATTTACATTACATTTGAGTCATTTAGCAGACGCTCTTATCCAGAGCGACTTACAGTAGTGAATGCATATATTTCATTTAAAAAAAATTCTCCATACTGGCCCCCCCGTGGGACTCGAACCAACAACCCTGGCGTTGCAAACACCATGCTCTACCAACTGAGCCACACAGATGTAAAGTTTGGTAATAGAATGACTATAAAATCTCCCAATTTATGTGACCACGTTTTCCAAAAACTCTGTTAAATACTTACTCTGAATTAAGATTCAAAGATGCCTGAAGAATGTGAAATTATATATATTTTAGTTATGGACCTACAGTAAGTGAAGTGGGTGAACACCCAGTAACAGCATGATGGTAACAGAATGACATGGTTCCCTGATCTGTACTATTTACCCTTTTAAAACGGCTTTTTGAGGAGAAGTGGAAGTGAACCCTGGAACCCCAAAGAACTTTCGTTGTTTGTAAACAACAACTGTTAAATTGCGGCTGTAAACAGCTAGCTGGCTAAGCTAGCTAGCTAACTTAGTTTAGTTGTTTTCTCAAGGTAAAAATGGGCAGTTTGACAGAATATATTCCCTGGTGGGATGGTCCTTACGTCCCGAGACACATCTATTTTTCTAAATTAAAGTTTATAGATTTCCCAAAGAAGCATTCCAGCGGGCTGCATTGCCTGCATGTATGGCTAGTAACGTTAGCAGCAGCAGGAGGTGGCGGATGATGTGTAGCACATGGGTAATTTGTTTATTAAGTTAACCATCTATTCTAGGCATCGTCAGGTATCTAGCTAGCTACCTACGTATAAATATGATAGACTGCCATCCATTAGTTTTTTTTATGACACAAACGTAAGCTTAATCTGCTATTAACAATGTTAGCTACCAAGCTAGTAGCTAAGCTAGCTAGCTAATGAACAGATGTCCAGTCCCAAAGAGAGAACTATGACAATACAAAAACACAATTGCAAGGAAATTTCAAATGTTATATCATTTTGAGAATAATGAAACTGGACTAATTTCAATGTTTCCTAACCTCAGATACAGAGACCTGTGAAAGCTGCTATTCCCTGTTTGCGGATGAAGTTCACAAAGAAAGTCCATCCAAGATCTAGCTACTGGGTGTGCAGGTTTCTGTTACAGCCCTGACATTCTGCTTATTATTTTATATTAAACCCACTATTCATTTAACTATTCAATTATCTCCAGTGGTGTAAGGTACTTAAGTAAAAATACTTGAAAGTACTAATTAAGTAGTTGTTTTGGGTATCTGTACTTTACTATTTATATTTTTGACAACTTTTACTTTTACTTTACTACATTCCTGAACACAATTATGTACTTTTTATTCCATACATTTTCCCTGGCACCCAAAAGTACTCGTTACGTTTTAAAAGCTTAGCAGGACAGGAAAATAGTCTAATTCACACACTAATAAAGAGAACATCCCTACTGCCTCTTATTTGGTGGACTCACTAAGCACATGCTTCGTTTGCAAATGATGTCCTAGTGTTGTAGCGAGCCCCTGGCTATCCGTAAATAAATTAAAAACAGGAAAATGGTGCCGTCTGGTTTGCTTAATATAAGGAATTTGAAATAATTTATACTTTTCCTTTTGATACTTGAGTATATTTTAGCAATTACATTTACTTTTGATACTTATGTATATTTAAAACCAATATCTTTTTTTAGACTATTTTTACTCAAGTAATATTTTACTGAGTGACTAACTTTTTTTATTAAGGTGTCTTACTCAAGTATGACAATTTGGGTACTTTTTACACCACTGATCTCTTGTTTTGGAGTAAGATGAATGTCTAAACCCACTAACCATGTACATAGGCATCTTTTGTATGATATTACATAGTGTTGATTCTTTGATTTAAGTACAGTGTATTTTTTTTTGGTCATTGAACATTCCCTTTTTGTCTTGTTTTATTTGATTGTCACTCTCATTTTGTCTGATATTGCACAGATTTGCAGCTGCAGCTGAAGTCCTTGATCATTGCTGTGTGGGTGTAACGATCTCTATACGGCTGACCTAGGATGCAACCCCTGTCCACAACAGCACTTCATACCCACAAAGCAGTGTCCATTATCCTACCAAAACCATGGTCTTTAGGTCTCAGGGTGGTCGACATCACCACACGATGGCTACGAGGGCTTTCTCTCCTTGATTACTTGCATCCTATCTCCTCTCCTGTATTGTATCACAACTGTATTGGAGGAGAAGGTACAAGGTCCCTCCCCTCTGACCTTCTTCAATGGGTTTTTAGAAGGAGGAGAGGAATCAAGGAAGGATTCATTGAGAAAGAGCCTAGCACTCACCTGTCAACTAGCTCACATGTGCTACACACTCACCCCTCTGCTACGCTCACTGACGACCTCCTCCGCCGCATCATCAGCAGCCAGCAGAGCAGACTTTGTGAACTGAGTCAATCTAGCACCCAAATAATACATATTGTGGGTATTTATTTATGCTACACACTCAGATCACACAGTCGGCGGCTGAGTTATACAGTTGGTGGCGTAGGAGGACGTGAAAGGGGTGTGACTAGAGCAGAGGTGAGCTGCAGGGGAGTTATAGTATCCACTGTGATGACATCCCCCTGAGACTTGTAGTAGTGTCTCCTCCTGTCTATCATTCATATTTTTATATCGTAAGCATCTCCGCAGTTGGGAGGATCTCATCCTGCAATTTTGCTTCATTTTTCTACACTCGCGGTACTCCTTCTCCAGTGGTTAGCATGCTACCTACAAGTGTCATTTAATTAGGGTTTGTGTCCCGACCCGGTCAGCCATACAGGGATGGAACTCATACATTACATGGCTACTTTATAGCCCAATGTAAAAGTGACCCTTCATTGTGGTCACCCTTCACTCTGGTTTCTCTTGCCTCCACTATCCGTGCTCTACCCTTTTGGTTACAGTGGATGTGAGATTATTTGCCAAATGCAGACATACAGTATGATGGGAATAGTATTGGCACTGTGGGCATGTCCAATGCACATGTGGCTTGCCATTTCTTTACTGTAACAGGATTAGCAAATCCTCACTCATTATTTACATTTTGTTGAGATGTTTGTCATTTGAAATGATACTATTAGAAATAGGAAAAGCATTCACACCTGAGAACTTGTGTGTGGGGGAATCATTTGCTACTAACTTGAAAGAAAGCAAAAGGCTGATACTGGCAAGATGAATGTGTGGGTTTTTCTTTTTCATCAGCCAATTAATGAGGCTAACCATGTTGAAGGATACCAGATTAGACTCATAAGGAGGCTAACCATGTTGAAGGATACCAGATTAGACTCATGAGGCTAACCATGTTGAAGGATACCAGATTTGACCTCTACAGCTACTGTACATGCCATCATGAAATGGATTAGTGCAAGCCCTGCTCTTCTAATGAAGGTAGGCCTTAAAGATGACATGCACAGTTGAGACATTATTGGCAAATATCACCATCAGGGTGTACAGAAAGGAATATTTTAAGGTTATTTGATTACATTTCTAAATACATGTTGCTTGAAATAAAGTTGCAATTTGTTTGCTTCATGTTATGTATCATCCTGGTGTACAGTACCAGTCAAAAGTGTGAACACACCTACTCATTCAAGGGTTTTTCTTTATTTTTACAATTTTCTACATTGTAGAATAATAGTGAAGACATAAACTATGAAATAACACGTATGGAATTATGTAGTAACCAAAAAAGTGTCAAACATATCAAAATGTATTTTATATTTGAGATTATTCAAAGTAGTCACCTTTTGACTTGATGACAGCTTTGCACACTCTTGGCATTCAGATGCGTTGCGTTGTGCCTAAGAACTGCCCTTAGCCGTGGTATATTGGCCATATATACCACACCTCGTCATGCCTTATTTCTTAAATAACTATAGTACGCATTGTCCGATTTTGACCAAACCTATTCTTAGTGATTTAAGATGTGAGGAATCCAAATAAATGGTCAAAAACCACCCACGGACCCCACATCAATCCCACCCCAACGGCCAGTATACAGTATCATTTGTCAGTATTTGACAAGTAGTATAAAGCTGTGGCTTGGGGAATTGTTCATTCTACCTATGTAATGTACTCTCAGTGAATCTGGTGATGTGTTTCCCCCTGTCCGGAGACATTTCTAATTGAGGTTGTTAGGTTTATGTCTCATCATACAACCTGATATTACCAGGTTCTGAGCACTAGGTGGTGCTGTTTCTGCTATACTGGCTCACTCTACTATCCAGTTAAAGCAGTGTCTCCCAAACTTTCTATAGTCCCGTACCCATTTTAAGCATTCAACCTCCAGCTGCGTACCCCCTCTAGCACCAGGGTCAGCTCACTCTCAAATGCTGTTTTTTTTGCCATCATTGTAAGCCTGCCACAAAAACACTATACGATACATTTAAACATAAGAATGAGTGTGAGTTGTCACAACCCGGCTTGTGGGAAGTGACAAAGAGCTCTTATAGGACCAGGGCACAAATAATAATATAATAATCATCAATAATTTTGCTCTTTATTTAGCCTTCTTAAATATAAAACCATATTTGTTCATCAAAATTTGTGAATAACTCACCACAGGTTAATGAAAAGGGTGTGTTTGAAAGGATGCACATGAATATGCAATGTTGGGTTGTATTGGAGAGAGTCTGTCTTAAATCATTTTCCACACACAGTCTGTGCCTGTATTTAGTTTTCATGCTAGTGAGGGCCAAGAATCCACTCTCACATAGGTATGTGGTAGCAAAGGGCATCAGCTTACAGCAGGACATTCTGAGCGCAGCCCTATCCAAAAATCTGGCAGTGGCTTCTGATTAAACTCAATTTTCACAGAACCGCTTGTTGCAATTTCAATGAGGTTATCTTGTTCAGATATCGGTAAGTGGACTGGAGGTAGGGCATGAAAGTGATAACCAATCCAGTTGTTTGTGACGACCGTTTCGGCAAAGTACCTGTGTAATTACGCACCCAGCTAACTCAGGTACTTCGCTGTATCACATTTGACAATGATGGAAAGACCTGTGTGTTGTTCTTAATGCAGACAGAGAAGAGCTCCAACTTCTTAATCATAGCCTCAATTTTGTACCGCACATTGAATATAGTTGCGGAGAGTCCCTGTAATCCTAGATTCAGATCATTCAGGTGAGAAAAAACATCAACCAGGTAGGCCAGTCGTGTGAAACTCGTCATCATACAAGTGGTCAGACAAGTGAAAATTATGGTCAGTAAAGAGAACTTTAAGCTCGTCTCAATTTAAAAAAAAAAGTGTCAATACTTTCCCCCTTGATAACCAGCGCACTTCTGTATGTAGTAAAAACATTACATGGTCACTGCCCATATCAGAAAATACACGAGGTCAGGGGCCTTACTTTAAACCCCCCCCCCCCCCCCCGGAACGGTTGAGCTAATGTGATTTAGCATGAGGTTGTTAGTAACAACAACATTCTCCAGGACATAGACATATTTGATATTGGCAGAAAGCTTAAATTCTTGTTCTTCTAACTGCACTGTCCAATTTACAGTAGCTATTACAGTGAAAGAATACCATGCTATTGTTTGAGGAGAGTGCACAGTTATGAACCAATTAGGCACATTTGGGCACCTCTAAGGAATACCTGGGATAGGATATAGTAATCCTTCTAACCCCCCCCCCCCAAAAAAAAATTATAATAGAGATGTACTATTGTAAAGTGGTTGTTCCACTGGATATCTTAAGGTGAATGCACCAATTTGTAAGTCGCTCTGGATAAGAGCCTCTGCTAAATGACATAAATGTAAATGTCTAAAATGTTGCACATACACTGCTGCCATCTAGTGGTCAAAATCTAAATTGTGCCTGGGCTGGAATAATACATTGTGGCCTTTCTGCTGCATTTGAAAGATGATAGTACAAAAAACGGTCGATTTTTTTTTTTCCTTTATTTTCTTTTACCAGATCTAATGTGTTATTCTCTTACATTCATTTCACATTTTCACAAACTTCAAAGTGTTTCCTTTCAAATGGTATCAAGAATATGCATATTCTTGCGTCAATGCCTGAGTCACAGGCAGTTAGATTTGGGTGTCATTTTAGGCAAACATTTAAAAAAAAAAAAGGGTTAATAAAGTTAACCATTTTCACTGTAGTGTCCAAAACGTCTTTCAAGCTGTCAGGCATTCCCTTGGTAGCAAGAGCCTCTTGGTGTATGCTGCAGTGTACCCAAGTGGCGTCGGGAGCAACTGCTTGCACGAGCGTTACCACTCCACTATGTCTCCCTCTCATGGCTTTTGCGCCATCAGTACAGACACCAACACATCTTGACCACCAACGTCCATTTGATGTCACAAAGCTGTCCAGTATTTTAAAAATATCCTCTCCTGTTGTGGTTTGCTGCAACAGTGGGCCCGAACAACTCATTGGGTGTCAAAGGGGCACCCAGGAGGCCCACTTTTTCTTTGTCTGTTAAGCTGGGTGAGCTTAGCCAAAGCACCCCATCTCCCACCACTGCTAGGCTCATGGTATGACCACAGCCTTGTATGGCAGTACAGAGGTTTAGGTCTGTAATCATACAGATATCTTCCCAAGCATCTGGGTCCAGGCTGTCCGAGTCCAATTACTACCCCACTTCCTCCAGTAACTCAGCCTGCTAAGCCAACAGTAAAGCGGTGACATTGAGGGCTCTGAAAAATGGAGTCAATAAAGAGCTCAACCTTCCTAAAGGGTGAGGCGCTGGTGTTGTTAGTAACACGGCACAAGGGGCTAAGGTGGTCAGCCAGTGACAGCTCCGCTGTGGAAGGCTTGCCAAACCGGGATTCCTCCATATTGTGCATGCCCCGGCTTGGGGTACCCCTAGCAAGAATCTTGCTAATGATGGGTTTATTCCACAAGCTCTTAGCTTCCCGGAGGCAAGCTGGTACTGCTGGAGCAGTTATTTTATGGGGGTGGTATGAGGGCCCTTGACAGGCTCTGAGCCCTTATAGGAGATGACCACTCGATGGCCGCAGCCCGCTTGCAGGCATGAAGGAGCCCAAACTCCAATGAAGGAGAGGCAGCTTCAATGCTCTCTGGACTGTCAGACCTGTGGGCCTGAGAGTGCAGGAGAACGGGGTCGTCAGCCCCCATCTCCTGAACTATCTTGACGATATCTGTGAGATTAATCCCATTGTCATCCTCATCATCCCCTAACTCACCTTCCCATGACATGTCGTCAGACAGTGAGGGGAGTGAGTCGAGGCTATCCATGGCCTCTCCCCAACTGGGCTCGGTTGCTGGGAGCTACGAATATAGAAGCTTGTTTAAGCCTCCTCTTTAGAGCTGCCCTCGTCAGAAGTTTGCAGTGCTCACAGGACTCTGGGTGGTTGAGCGCCTTTTGGGCATGCTCCTTACCCAAGCAATTGATGCATAGGGGGTGGTAATATTTCCTCGCAATCATGGAACCGCAAGTGCAAGAATGTGGGGGTTTGACTGCTGGGCTCATCCTCGGATGGGATAGCAGTGGCCATTGTGAAGAACAAGGCTTGCTAGGGGGACAAAGCAATGTTTGTTGTAAGGACAACATGTAGACGGCGTAGGCTAACTAGTTAGAAGCGTGGGGGCTGGTGGCTAGGAAATCATATCTCATGTCAACAGCGTAATAAGCTAGCTAGTTAGAAGGCTTGCGGCTAACAGCTAGCAATAATGAGCACAGTAGAACGCTATAGCCACGAAGCTAGTGGGGCATTAGCTAGCTAGCAGCTACCTCGTGGTCAAGGTGCCGTGGCTAGCTCAGTGTTGACTGAAGGAAACTGCATGGGGGCAGAGTTAGCCTTCAGATGGTGTGCTCCTGCCACGAGGCTGAGACGGTCGCTCTAGTTAACGCAAACGGGGGAACTTAGGTTAAATTAGGCGAGAGAAGGGAACTAACAATGCTAACGTGTTGCAGGTAGGGTATGCTAGTGAGGTTAGCGTGCCTCTCGGCGAGCTAGCCAAGTTAAGCTTTGTAGCGTGGGATAACCAAGTCGCAATAGCTGGCCATGAAGCAAGCTACCAACGGAGACTGAGAAGTAGAAAGGAATTTTTACACAAAACAATCTTTCGGTCAGAACTCAACTTCTCAACAGGGTCGCGATGTCCTTTAAGGTTCACTTGTGAGCAGTTAAGCAGGAAAACAGGGATTCAGTCGATCTGAGGAGAGCTAGAGTGATTCTCTTTGAGGAAGAGAAGCGAGAATAACCAGAGGGCTGGAGAGTACCTCCTTTTAAGGAGGTGATGGGCTCACATCATTCGCCACTCTACCTGTCTGTCTCCAACAGATGCTTTTGAAAGGTTATTCCAGGAGTAGGTGATCTTAGCGAATCCCCATTGTGAGATATCAAAACGAATAATTGTAAAGAGAACTTCACATGTTAGTGCTCCTTGGGCTTTTTACATGGAAATTCCCATGTTTATTGTCTTTCAAGGTTTGCCAAACAGTATCTCTCATCTCCATGCTCCTTTTCTTTCATCTCTCTGTCGTTCTCTGTACAGCCTGTCACAATGACACACCTCCATAGCATTAGCAGTGGTATAAAGTAACTAAGTAAAAATACTTTGAAGTACTTAAGTCAATTTTGGGGATATCTATCTTACTTTACTATTTATATTTTGTACTTTTACTCCACTACATTTCTAAGGAAAATATGTACTTTTTACTCCCATACATTTTCCCTGACACCCAGAAGTAATTGTTACATATTTGAATGTTCAGGCAGGACAGCAATATGGTCCAATGCACGCACCTATCAATATAACGTGTTGTCATCCTTACTGCCTCTGATCTGGCGTACTCACTAAACATTCATACTGCGTTTGTAAATTATGGCTGAGTGTTAGTGTGCCCCTGGCTGTCCTTAAATAAATAGAAATGCTGCCCATTTTGCGTAATTTAAGGAATTTGTAAGGAATGTATAGCATTTTCTTTTTACTTTTACTCAAGGATGACAACTGATACTTTTCCCACCACTGTACTTAAGTATATTTAATACTAGATAATATTAGACTTTTACTCAAGTAGTGTTTGACTGGGGTGACTTTCACTTTTACTTGAGTAATTTTTGATTAAGGTATCTTTACTTTTACTCAAGTATTACGGTTGAGTACTTTTACCACCACTGAGCATTAGTTGGCTCCAATTATTTCTGATGGAGAAAACAGCTGTTTTCCATACCCTGGTAATTTTTTTATGTTTTAGTTTTAGCCCACTTCCTGCTGTTAAGAACACACACGACCCACACAGCAGTGATGTCAAAGTCACATCTTTGTGATGCTTTAATGTATTCTTAACAAGTCTCAGTGGAATTCTAAAGTTCTATAAAATACATTTATACAGCATTAGAGATTCAGAGCAACTGTCTCCTATAGATTCTACAGGGTCTTGTTACATCAATGCATTTAGTTTGTTGCATTAAATGAAGCTAATATTCCATCTCTCTCGCTACCTCCCTCTCGCGCTACCTCCCTCTCGCGCTACCTCCCTCTCGCGCTACCTCCCTCTCGCGCTACCTCCCTCTCGCGCTACCTCCCTCTAGCGCTACCTCCCTCTAGCGCTACCTCCCTCTCTCATTACCTAACTCTCTCGCTACCTCTCTCTCTCTCCCCCCAGTGCTGTATTGATAACTATGAGGAGATGGTAAAGATCCTGTTGAATCGTGGTGCCAGTGTAAACGCCCAGGACAATGAACTTTGGACCCCGCTACATGCTGCTGCCACCTGTGGACATGCAGGACTGGTCAAGGTCCTCATACAACAGTAAGACAGTGGCTTTGTCACACTACATTTAACACTGCAGCTTTCCATCTGTATGTCTTGTATTTATTCATGTCAGATCTGTATTTTTGTTGGGTCCAAGACAGTTACAGTACAGTGAGAGCATACATTAAACCCATGACCTTGGCATTGCTATCGCTATACTCTAACCAATTGAGTCACACTTATCTCTTATCGGTTTTCTACCTTCCCAGTGGAGCAGACCTGTTAGCTGTGAACTCTGACGGCAACATGCCTTATGACCTATGTGAAGATGACCCTACCCTGGACATCATCGAGACCGCAATGGCCAATCGAGGTGAGCAAATATATATATATTTTTTTTTAAATTGCTGTTTTGATATGTCAGTCGGCTTTCACTGTAGCACCTGAAGTCCCAGTTCTCTGATATAATCAATAATATAGCTGAACGGAAGAGCAGTGGAGGCTGGTGAATTGAAAAAAGTAGGAGGATGAGAGACAGAGAGAGAGAGAAAATTCACACAGGACACCGGATAAGACAGGCGAAATACTCCAGATATAAGACTGACCCTAGCCCCCCGACACACACTATTGCAGCATAAATACTGGAGACAGGAGGGGTCGGGAGACACTGTGGCCCCGTTCGACGATACACCCGGACGGGGCCAAACAGGCAGGATATAACCCCACCCACTTTGCCAAAGCACAGCCCGCACACCACTAGAGGGATATCTCCAACCACCAACTTACCATCCTGAGACAAGGCCCAGTATAGCCCACGAAGATCTCCCCCACGGCACAACCCAAGGGGCGGCACCAACCCGGACAGGAAAATCACGTCAGCGACTCAACCCACTCAAGTGACACACCCCTGCTAGGGATGGCATGGAAGAGCACCAGTAAGCCAGTGACTCAGCCGCTGTAATAGGGTTTGAGGCAGAGAATCTGAGTTGAGGTTTTCAGAGGCTTGACTTCAGTGCAGGACAGGGGTTGAGATGTTCAGGGGCTAGGCTTCAATGCAGGACAGGCTCACCATGGATGGATGGTGTTGGAAAAGTGCTCAAATCTTCCATTGAGGGCAGGTCAGGATTTGACTTGGAAAACAAAAAACAATAACACAAGGCAGTTAGACAAATGAGCTAATGAGTTCATCAAAGCAAGGATTAAAATCACATTGATTTTGTAATAATGTGATTATGTTTGCGTATATGATTGACAGGGCTATTAGCAGTGCTTGGAGAGGAAATATTCAATGCGCCAGTGGATGAGAGGGCACATGAGACATGGCTTCAGTTCATATCAGGAGAGAGTTGACACTGTTGATGGAGTGGAGTGGTCATCCCCTCTTAAAGCTGCAATATTTAACCTTTTGGGCGACCTGACCAAATTCACATAGAAATGTGTGTTATAGATCTGTCATTCTCATCGACAGCATGTCTAAGAAGCTGTAGATCTGTTCTATGTGCACTATTTCTGTGTTTCCCGTTAAGTTCTCTTTCAGTTTTGTACACCAGCTTCAAACAGCTGAAAATACAATATTTTTGGAAGTTTACATACACTAAGTTGACTGTGCCTTTAAACAGCTTGGAAAATTCCATAAAATTATGTCATGGCTTTAGAAGCTCCTGAGGGACTAATTGACATCATTTGAGTCAATTGGAGGTGTACCTGTGGATGTATTTCAAGGCCTACCTTCAAACTCAGTGCCTCGTTGCTGGACATCATGGGAAAATCAAAAGAAATCAGCCAAGACCTCAGAAATAAAATTGTACACCTCCACAAGTCTGGTTCATCCTTGGGAGCAATTTCCAAACGCCTGAAGGGACCACGTTAATTTGTACAAACAATAGTACGCAAGTATAAACACCATGGGACCACGGAGCCGTCATACCTCTCAGGGAGGAGACGCTTTCTGTCTCCTAGAGATGAACATACTTTGGTGCGAAAAGTGCAAACAATCCCAGAACAACAGCAAAGGACCTTGTGAAGATGCTGGAGGAAACGGGTACAAAAGTATCAATATCCACAGTAAAATGAGTCCTATATCGACATAACCTGAAAGACCGCTCAGCAAGGAAGAAGCCACTGCTCCAAAACCGCCATAAAAAAGCCAGACTACGGTTTGCAACTGCACATGGGGACAAAGATTGTACTTTTTGGAGAAATGTACTCTGGTCTGATGAAACAAAAATAGAACTGTTTGGCCATAATGACCATCGTTATGTTTGGAGGAAAAAGGGGGAGGCTTGCAAGCCGAAGAACACCATCCCAACCGTGAAACACGGGAGTGGCAGCATCATGTTGTGTGGGGGTGCTTTGCTGCAGGAGGGAATGGTGCACTTCACAAAATAGATGGCATCATGAGGTAGGACAATTATGTGGATATATTGAAGCAACATCTCAAGACATCAGTCAGGAAGTTACAGCTTGGTCGCAAATGGGTCTTCCAAATGGACAATGACCCCAAGCATACTTCCAAAGTTGTGGCAAAATGGCTTAAGGACAACAAAGTCAAGGTATTGGAGGGGCCATCACAAAGCCCTGACCTCAATCCCATAGAAAATGTGTGGGCAGATATGAAAAAGCCTGTGCGAGCAAGGAGGCCTACAAACCTGACTCAGTTACACCAGCTCTGTCAGGAGGAATGGGCCAAAATTCACCAAACTTATTGTGGGAAGTTTGTGGATGGCTACCCAAAACGTTTTACCCAAGTTAAAAAAATTGAAAAGCAATGCTAACAAGTACTAATTTAGTGTATGTAAACGTCTGACCCACTGGGAATGTGATAAAGCTGAAATAAATAATTCTCTACGATTATTCTGACATTTCACATTCTTAAAATAAAGTGGTGTTCCTAACTAACCTAAGACAGGGAATTTATACTAGGATTAAATATCAGGAATTGTGAAAACTGAGTTTCAATGTATTTTGCTAAGGCGTATGTTAACTTCCGACTTCAACTGTAGGTCTATGGAAGGGGGTGAGAAGTACAGGCCTCCTAGGTTTTGTATTGAAGTCAATGTAGCCAGAGGATGATGGAAAATAGCTATCCTCCGGCTACACAATGGTGCTATCCTAGAGCACTGTTTCCCAACTGTCTCCTCGGGGCCCCGCCAGAGATTTCAGATTTTTGTTTTAACCCTAAACTGACACACCTGATTCAGTTAGTCAAAGGCTTGATGATTAGTTGACTAATTGAATCAGGTGTGCCAGTTTAGGGTTAAAACAAAAATGAGAAACGTCTATGGCGGCCCAAGGAGAGGTTTGAGAAATCCTGCCCTTGAGCAGTGGTTTTCAACCGGTGTGCCTTGAGTAACTCTCAGGTGTGAGCGAAACCTTTCCTAATCTTGATTTTAAAAGTAACACTCCCTTATAAACGTGACCTGTGGAATGCACACTGGGAGCACCAGTGCCGCTCAGGTGATACATTGAATGGGACCTGGTTACATCTGTATTGTTGTTTTATGTCCAGTGGGCTCAGGCTGTTACATTTGTATCATTTGAGGGGCGCGCATCACGAGCAAAGTCATTTTTTCATTTTACTTTGCCTGTGAGAAACATTAGCACAGGCAAGTCTGATTAGGCTTAGCTGGACCACAGCTTCTGCCATGGAAATAAACAGCATGGCTTTGTGTCGGCAGTTACCTTTACAATGCAGAAAACTGATAGTCTCTAGCTCAAACCTTTCAAAACAATATTTTACATTTACGTCATTTAGCAGACGCTCTTATCCAGAGCGACTTACAAATTGGTGCATTCACCTTATGATATCCAGTGGAACAACCACTTTACAATAGTACATCTATATCTTTTTTGGGGGGGAGGGTTAGAAGGATTACTTATTCCTATCTCAGGTATTACTTAGAGGTGGGGTTTCAGGTGTCTCCGGAAGGTGGTGATTGACTCCGCTGTCCTGGCGTCGTGAGGGAGCTTGTTCCACCATTGGGGTGCCAGAGCAGCGAACAGTTTTGACTGGGCTGAGCGGGAACTGTGCTTCCGCACTGCGTTCATCCACCTCTGGCCTGATCGCCTCCCTACGGAGGCGATCAGGCCAGAGGTGGATGAACGCAGTGCCCTTGTTTGGGTGTAGGGCCTGATCAGAGCCTGAAGGTACGGAGGTGCCGTTCCCCTCACAGCTCCGTAGGCAAGCACCATGGTCTTGTAGCAGATGCGAGCTTCAACTGGAAGCCAGTGGAGTGTGCGGAGGAGCGGGGTGACGTGAGAGAACTTGGGAAGGTTGAACACCAGACAGGCTGCGGCGTTCTGGATGAGTTGTAGGGGTTTAATGGCACAGGCAGGGAGCCCCGCCAACAGCGAGTTGCAGTAATCCAGACGGGAGATGACAAGTGCCTGGATTAGGACCTGCGCCGCTTCCTAAAATACCTATTTTATAGCTGCGGATTGCGGGACACTCTTAAAGGGGAACACACAAATTAATCATCATAGGTAAGGAACTATGAAACTGGTTCAAATAAACTATTTTTAATCTATAAAAAACATTTGTCACAAAATAGATTTGCAGTATGGATCAGATGAGTTGGAGGTCATTATCACAAAATAAATGAACAGGGACATTTATGGTATGCTGCAAAAAATGTTTATCCCATCAAGGTGTGCCACGGTTCAAAAAAGGTTGGGAAGACTGCCCTATAGGGTGTTGTTGAGACTACTGTAGACCTTCATTGCAAAACAGTGTGTTTATTCATGTCACCAAATACCTGATTAAAACACTGAACAAAAATATAATCGCAACATGCAACAATTTCAGATTTTACTGAGTTACGGTTCATATAAGGAAATCAATCAATTGAAATAAAAGCGTTAGGCCCTAATCTATGGCTTTAACATGACTGGGAATACAGATATGCATCTGTTGATCAGATACCTTAAAAAAATGCAGGGACTTATATCAGAAAACCAGTCAGTATCTGGTGTAACCACAATTTGCCTCATGCAGCGCGACACATCTCCTTTGTATAGAGTTGATCAGGCTGTTGATTGTGGCCTATGGAATGTTGTCCCACTCCACTTCAATGGCTGTGGGAAGTTGCTGGATATTGGCGGGAACTGGAACACGCTGTCGATCTGCATCCCAAAAATGCTCAATGTCTGAGTATGCAGGCAATGGAAGAAATGGGACATTTCCAGCTTCCAGGAATTGTGTACTAATCCTTGCAACATGGGGCCATGCATTATCATGCTTAGTTTTAAGTTTTAATGTCACATGCACAAGTACAGTGAAATGCCCCCCCCCCCCCGTTTCCTGTAGTCCACGATCAGCTCCTTGGTCTTGCTGACGTTGAGGGAGATGTTGTTCCGGCACCACACTGCCAGGTCACCGACGGCCTCCCTGTAGACTCATCATCGCTGGTGAGCAGGCTTACCACCGTCATGTCGTCAGCCAAATTGATAATGGTGTTGGAGTTGTGTGTGGCCACCCAGTCGTGGGTGAAAAGGGAGTACAGGAGGGGACTAAGCACACCCCTGTGAGACCCCTGTGTTAAGGGTCAGCGTGGTGGAGGTGATGTTGCCTTGGGTCAGCCCATCAGGAAGTCCAGGATCTAGTTGCAGAGGGAGGTGTTCAGACCCAGAGTCCTAAGCTTGGAGGGGATAATGGTGTTGAACGCTGAGCTGTAGTCAATGAACAGCATTCTCATATAGATGTTCCTCTTATTTAGGTGGGTAAGGGCAGTGTGGAGAGCAATTGAGATTGCATCGTCTATGGATCTGTTGGGGCGGTATGCAAATTGGAGTAGTTCTAGGGTGGCTAGGATGATGGAGTTAGTGTGTGCTATAACCACCCTCTCAAACCACTTCATGGTTACAGAAGTGAGTGCTACAGGGCGGTAATCATTGTGGCATGAAGCCTTAGAGTTCTTAGGAACAGGAATGTTTGGGGTCATTTTAAAACATGTGGGGATTACAGACTGGGACAAGAAGAGGTTGAAAATGACCGTGAATATGCCTGCCAGCTGTTCAGGGCATGCTCTGCGAACGCGCTCTGGAATACCAATGGGGCCCGCAGCCTTGCGGGTGTTGACCTGATTAAAGACCCTTCTCACGTCGGCCTTGGAGAGCGAAATCACCCAGTCCTCTAGGTCAGTGATGGCCCTCACCCGGCTCGATGTTGTTGTTGTCAAAGCGTACATAAAATGCATTGAGTTTGTCTGGTAGAGAGGAGTTGTTGGTGTCGTGACTTTACTTTCATTAATCTGATTACTGTTATTTATCGAATCAACTAACTATGTTTAATTATTACCCGATTTTAAACAAATCATGTAACAATTAAGTAATTAGGAATTTGGGGCACCACGAGAGCAGTTGCTTAGAGTTACCATCTCCTGAATTAAACTCGAAAGGTCTTTACCTATCACATCCATAAAACAGTCAACATATTAAATAATAACCTCTTATAATATCATCATTCTGAACAGTCCTAACTTTCTTGGATCTGCAAAAACCCCAGCCTTACTTGTGATTCAGTACTACACAAATTGGTTTAATTATTTATTTACTAGGTAAATAAATGACACAGAATAAACATACACACTTAATACATGAGGAAAAGGTCCCTAGCGGACTGACACAATATGGTGATTTCTTTTACACAACGACACAAAGCGGGGGAGAGAGAGAAAAAGAGACACTTATCGTTGATATATTTTAGAAACTATTTTCACAGTAATCATATACTTTGCACATGAACCACCACCTGTTTGCAATAAGAAATCATGAATGTATTTAACGTTACATGTGAATGGCTTCGTTCGCCGTTTATCTCTGTCGGAACCAGCCCTCCTTAGGAAGGTTTTTGGCCTTTCAGCGGCACGCTTGTATGGCTCTGATTTGTCCAAAAGGGGTCTCATCTTTTCCGTCTTCTACTGTTGTTCACTCTGGAAGATGCTCCTTGGAAGTGGTTAGCCAGCCGTGTCGACGGTTCCCATTGGTGATGAGAGTAGTGTACTATGGTGATTTGAGAAGAGTGGTACAGTAGGATGATTTGAAGAGTAGTAGGATGGTCCCACTTAGATTCACTTTTCTAGATATTTGGCTTAGGACAGCTAATCGGCTGTACCAGTGATTGTCTGAGAGGAGAGTTTTCTCCTCTCTCCACCTCGTGTTGATGGTCAGAGTTTGAACCACTTTACATGTGCAGCTGCAGCCTGGCGATGTTCTGGTCTAGTCTGGGATTCATATTAATTCATATTATATGCACAAAGTATTGGATGGAAACTTGACAGATAAAGGGGATATACTTTCAAAGTGACAGTATTTCCTTTATAACCTTTTTAATTACATCACAAAAAAATATGACATTAGTTTTCTATAGATCATCGCCAACCATTCCCCACATTCTTATGTTAGAAATATTGTTACAGTATTCGCTTTAGAAACTGTTAAGGTTTTGGCGGGAAGACTGTCAACAAAGACATTCCTTTGGTTAATACTGGAGAGGGAGATGTCTCTGGATCTCCTTTAATTTATGACAGGGTGTGAGCTGTCAAACCGGCCCAGTTCCCTCCTCCCCTCTGTGGGTGAGAGAGGGTCTGGTTACTGTCATCCACCGCCAAGCAGATCTGACCCATTCTGATTCTCACAGGACCATCATGACATTGGGCAGATCGCAGTTGGGTCTTCATTTGTAGTCATAATGGACTGTAGCCCCTGCCACATGCAGCGGGCGTTGTAGCCTGTGTAATATGATTCCACCTTCTATATTGTACTTTTGATCGTTTGATGACTCTGCGGAGGTCATAGCGGGCCTTCTTGTACTTATTCCTGTCTTCGGCCGTAGCATCAGGATTGTCTACGAAAGCTCTGTGTGGGGTAGCCCTGCTCTTTAGTTTAGTACCAACCTCGGTGTTAATCCAGGGCTTTTGATTGGGGAAGCAGCGAACCTTCACCGTGGGTACAATGTCGCAGATGCATTTTCTAATGAAGCCGGTGATGGAGGTGGTTAGCTCGTCGACGTTATCGGCGGATTCACAAAACATATTCCAGCGTTAGCAAAGCAGTTCTGCAGCATAAACTCTGCTTCTGGTGACCATTTCTCAACCAAGCGAATTGCGGGTACTTCCTGTTTTAGCTTCTGCTTGTAAACAGGAAACAACAGTACAGAGTCATGATCTGATTTGCCAAATGGTGGAACGAGGGTGGGTCTTGTATGCTTGTTTGTTGGTAGAATGGCAGTGGTCTAGCACTTTATCGCCTCTAGTGCCATTGGAGACGTGTTGATGGAAGTTGGGCATCACGTGTCTTAGTGACGCCAAATTAAAATAGCTGGCAACCAGAAAGGCAGCCTTTGGCTGTAGGGTTTCCTGCTTGTTAATAGCCTTGTACAGTTCGTTAAGCTCCAGCTTGTTAATTTTATTGTCCTGAGATAGAATGTATGCAGCAGTCACAATAACAACTGAAAACTCCCTTGGGAGATAGAAGGGTCGGCATTTGACCATCAGGTATTCCAAGATGAAAAAAATGGGTTGACACTTCAACCGCGCTGGAATTAGCACACTAGTTGGGGTTGAAGGAGATGCAACCCCAACCCCCCATTCTATTTCCCCGACTTCACTGTGCTGTGAATGGAGATACCATCGAGTTGGATAGCCGTGGGGGGTATCTTGTCCAAGAGCAATGTTTCTGAAGAGCAAAGAATATTGCCGTTCCGAGAGTCCAGCTGGTAGCAAATCCGCGATCGGAGGTCATCCATCTTATTATCAAGTGGCTGTACATTAGCCAGTAGAATGGAGGGAAGAGGTGGCAGGTTTTCCCTTTGCCTTATTCTCACCAGGATCTCTCCTCTCTTGCCTCTGTAACACCGGTGTTTCATCTTGGGTAGCCCAAAAATTGGGTTGGAATTACAGAGAGAGCCCATGAGTCGAAGTAGAAGCCGGAATTGGGGTAAGTAACTGCTGATCTGATGTTCAAGAGTTCTTGTCAGTTGTAAGAAATTATAGCGGTTACATTTTGTGAAAAAAGAGTAAAAATAAATGACAAAATAGCAAAGTTGAGTCAGAGCTTGCAAAACGGTGGCCATCCAGTATGGCGCTCTCTTGTGTCATGAGGTGATGGCGGTAGATAAATGGCACAACAATGGGCAACAGGATCTCGTCACAGTATCTCTGTGCATTCAAATTGCCATCAATAAAATGAAATTGTGTTCATTGTCCGTAGCTTATGTCTGCCCATACCATAACCCCACTGCCACCTTGAGGTACTCTGTTCACAACGTTGACATCAGCAAATCATGCAAATCAATTTATAACATTTTTTATGTGTTTTTCAGGATTTTTTGTTGTTGTTATTCTGTCTCTCACTGTTCAAATAAACCTACCATTAAAATTATAGACTGATCATTTCTTTGTCAGTGGGCAAACGTACAAAATCAGCAGGGGATCAAATACTTTTTTTCCCCTCACTGTAGACAGGTGTGTGCCTTTCCAAATGATATCCTATCAATTGAATTTACCACATGTGAACTCCAGTCAAGTTGTAGAAACATCTCAAAGATGATCAATGGAAACAGGATGCACTTCAGCTCAATTTTGAGTCTCATAGCATAGGATCTGAATACTTATGTAAATAAGGTTTTTCATTATTTTATTTTTGAATTTGCACACACAAGAACTGTTCTCGCTTTGTCATTATGGGGTATTTTGTGTAGATTGAGGAAAAATGTGTATTTAATCAATTTAAGAATGAGGCTGTAATGTAACAAAATGTCGATAAAGTCATGTGGTCTGAATACTTTCCGAAGGCTCTCTACTGGCCTGGTTACGCATACAACATATATACTGTAGTTGTTGGAACCATGCTGGAAGGGAGATATAAAAAAAAAACAGTGACAGTGTGGTTCAGAACAGGGTGTCGTCTGTCTGTCTGACTTATGTCACTTCTTATCTGTTTTTGATTGACAGGCATCACCCAGGAGATGATCAATGAGACCCGGGCGTCTGTAGAGAGGAGAATGATGGGCGATATCCAGGAGTTGCTGACTGAGGGAGAGGACGTCAACAACCACGACTCACAAGGAGCTACACTGGTGAGATGATATATACAACCAGCCTTCTGGAAGTATTGGATCCCTTGATAAAGATGAGCAAAAAAGACTAAAATAAATAATACAAACACCGAGCTATATTGTATGCACCATTTTTTTATATATTTTTTTACAATTATATTATTTCATACAAATACAATTGCTTAGAGAAAGAGATTTTGTTTAACAAGTAATACAAATTAAAATAAAAGACGGGTCCAAATGACAGCACGCTCCCCCTGCAAGGATAAGGATACTGAGCCTTTTTCTAAAATGTTTTATGAGATTGGAGAACACATTGGGAGGGATCTGGGGTTCAAGTCTGGCAACTCAGATGGCTATTGCAAGATGTTGATTTTTGTGGTCAATTAACCATTTCCTTGTGGATGTTGATGTCTGTTTGGGGTTATTGTCTTGCTGGAAGTTTCATCTGCCCATAGCACTGCCTGGAATTTGCTAAATGGCATTGGCACTTGAATTGGAACCGGTGCTATGGTCATATGACATGAAAATAGAGGTCTTTGGCCACGCAAACCAGCTACATGCTGTAAGATTGAGCCGGTCGGTCACATATAGCTCAGTATTTGTAGGTATTTTATACAGCCTTTTTTGGTCACACACAGGACCAGTCAAAAGTTTGGACACACTTACTCATTCAAGGGTTTTTCTTTATTTTGACTATTTTATACATTGTAGAATAATAGTGAAGACATCAAAACTACTAAATAACACATATGGAATCATGTAATAACCAAAAAAGTGTTAAACAAATCAAAATATATTTTCTATTTGAGATTCTTCAAAGTAGCCACCCTTTGCCTTGATGACAGCTTTGCACACTCTTGGCATTCTCTCAACAAGCTTCATGAGGTAGTCACCTGGAATGCAATTCAATTAACAGGTGTGCCTTGTTAAAAGTTAATTTGTGGAATTTCTTTCCTTCTTAATGGGGTTGATCCAATCAGTTGTGTTGTGATAAGGGTGGTATACAGAAGAGCCCTATTTGGTAGAAGACCAAGTCCATATTATGGCATGAAAAACTCAATCAAAGAGAAATGAGTCCATCATTACTTTAAGACATGAAGGTCAGTCATTCCGGAAAATTTCAAGAACTTTGTAAAATTTCTTCAAGTGCGGTATCAAACGCTATGATTTAACTGGCTCTCATGAGGACCGCCATAGGAAAGGAAGACCCAGAGTTACCTCTGCTGCAGAGGATAAGTTCATTAGAGATAACTGCACCTCAGATTGCAGCCCAAATAAATGCTTCACAGAGTTCAAGTAACAGACACATCTCAACATCAACTGTTCAGGGGAGACCGCGTGAATCAGGCCTTCATGGTCAAATTGCAATTTAAAAAAAAAAACACTACTAAAGGACACCAATAAGAAGAAGAGACTTGCTTGGGCCAAGAAACACGAGCAATGGAATTAGACCGGTGGAAATCTGTCCTTTGGTCTGATGAGTCCAAATTTGAGATTTTTGGCTCCAACCGCAGTGTCTTTGTGAGACGCAGAGTAGGTGAACGGATGATCTCCGAATGTGTGGTTCCCACCGTGAATTATGGAAGAGGAGGTGTTATGTGTGGGGGTGCTTTGCTGGTGACACTGTCAGTTAATTATTTAGAATTCAAGTCACACTTAACCAGCATGGCTACCACAGCGTTCTGCAGCAATAATCCATCCCATCAGGTTTGCGCTTAGTGGGACTATCATTTGTTTTTCAACAGGACAATGACCCAACACACCTCCAGGCTGTGCTATTTAACAAAGAAGGAGAGTGATGGAGTGCTGCATCAGATGACCTGGCCTCCACAATCACCCGACCTCAACCGAATTGAGATTGTTTGGGATGAGTTGGACTGCGGAGTAAAGGAAAAGCAGCCAACAAGTGCTCAGCATATGTGGGAACTGCTTCAAGACTGTTGAAAAAGCATTCCAGGTGAAGCTGGTTGAGAGAATGCCAAGAGTGTGCAAAGTTGTCATTAAGGCAAAGGGTGGCTATTTTGAAGAATCTGAGGAAGCACCCTGAGGAAGGCACAGTGATGCCGAATAATCTAAAATCTAAAATATATATAAAACACTTTTAAGTTACTACATGATTCCATATGTGTTATTTCATAGTTTTGATGTCTTCACTATTATTCTACAATGTATAAAATAGAAAAAATAAAGAAAAACCCTCGAATGAGTAGGGACTGGGGCTTTTACTTTTTGTGTACTTTGAACTGAATCCAAATGAGTAGCTGTGGCAATGAGAATGTAGTATAGGTAGTAAAGGAGCGTTTCATGTCAGTGCCTAGTCTACTGTGAGGATCACATGCTAGGTGTAATTAAGGTGTATCATATCAAAACACTGCATGAAAGGATTTGTCTCAATCGAAAATAAACACAATTGGATAAAAAATTGGGAAGGGGACATTAGAGGATACGATCCCAAAATGATGAGCCAAAGGTCATATACAGTAACCATAACATGGACTAGTATTTATGCATTTAGTTTACTGGGAAAGGTCAACCTTTCAAACGCATGCACACGCACACAGACACAGAGAGGGAGATGCACACACAGAGAGAGAGAGATGTACAGGCAGGCGAGAAAGGTCACGTGAGGACAAGGGATGATCCGTTTGGCTGACTGTCAAGCCAGCGGTAATCTTTAAAGTAGCTGTCTCGTGAAAATCTCACTTTTAAAAGTTCATATTCTGTTAACTCATACCCAAATGTTATTGACTCATACATTACTTGTATTTGTGGATAAAGTATAAATTGGAGAAAGAACACTTAAAAAAAAAAAATAACACCTCACTTGTATCTCAAACAGACCATTTAAAAAATGATTGCTATTTCTTCACACTTGTTTATTTAGCAGACAAGATTTGCTTTGGATTCTGTGGCATATTTTAATTTTATAGTATGAAGATCACAATTGAACATATTTTTTCCCCAAACCATTTCAAAGGAGGTGCGCACATGCGGTTAACAAAGAAACTGGTCCTCCTATATGTTTAATTTAGAGTTATTTATGCAACTTTAGTTGTGATACAAACGTTGGGCTATATGTTTTGATGTTTAATACATTCTAAGGCTGCGTGATGGGACTCTAATGATGATTTGAAAAAAGTTGCAAGCTGCACACACTTCATCACTCTCTCATTCACAATTTGACAAGCACTTGATAATATTCTCACCAGGCCTCGAATTTCACGGCAGCATCCCCCTTGTGTGGCCGTAATGCACCCTAAAAAATCCATACCTTTTGTGGCAGTTGTGCCCTTGGGCTGAATATAATAAGCTAATAGTAATTTCAATTTTCCAGCTGCCGTGCTCCGATGCACCTCTCTTTACGTCATCCAAAGAGATTAGTAGGCCAACAGCAAAATCACTAGCCCATGTCAATCTACCATCCCCCCATAGCACAAAACATTACCTATTCTATTGGTCAACTTGTCCTTCTGTGCAATAAATAAATATTCCAAACATATGCTACAAAAGTTGGGGGATGCGATAGATCCCAAATGAATACAACCACTCGCATCAAAAAAACTTTTAAAAGCAATGAGGCTGGTCATTTAGCTTAAAATGTTGATAAAGTATGAGGCAATTTCTTCACCTTATAAGCACAGCAATGCTTACTGCAGAAGGCTATACGCGCAAATGTTCCAAAATGTAATCAATGAGCTGGAAAACACTGTTCTCGAAAGTGACGGCAAATGCGATTATGCATGTAATGCTTTATTATAAAAGTGCATTTTTATGGAGAAAATGATCTCCCCCAACGTAGAAAATCCCACGCAGTTTATGTATGCCAGTTAAGCTCTACACCGGTTAGAAAGCAGATGAATGTGCTTAATTTTAAGAAGTTATTTATCACACTTTAGTTGTGATACAAACCTTATCAAAACATATAGGCCTATGGGCTAGGATACATGAGGTGTGCGACTATGATTTGAAAAGTCGCAACAAAAAAGATATGCGCTGTTTCATGCCTTAATGGACAAGCTGGGCATCATTCACAAGTGATAGGTTAATATTGTCACCAGACTATTCTTAATTTAATGTTGTCTTTACATATACTAAATAATACAGTGCATTAGGAAAGTATTCAGACCCCTTGAATTTTTCTACATTTTGTTACATTAAAGCCTCATTCTAAAATGGATTAAACGTTTTTTTCCCTCATCAATGGACACAATACCCCATAATGACAAAGTTAAAACTGTTTTTCATTTTATTTTAGCAAATGTATGAAAAAATGTTATTTGCATACGTATTCAGACCCTTTGCAATGAGACTTGAAATTGAGCTCAGGTGCATCCTGTTTCAATTGATCATCCTTGAGATGTTTCTACAACTTGACTGGATTCCACCTGTGGTAAATTTAATTGATTGGACATGATTTGAGGTCCCACAGTGCCTCGACACAATCCTGTCTACGGACAGTTCCTTTGACCTCATGGCTTGGTTCTTGCTCTGACATTATGTAGACAGGTGTGTGCCATTCCAAATCATGTCCAATCAATTGAATTTACCTCAGGTGGGCTCCAATCAAGTTGTAGAAACATCTGAAGGATGATCAATAAAAACAGGATGTACCTGAGTTCAAGAGTCTCATAGCAAAGGGTGTGAATACGTATGTATAAAATATTTATTTTTGTTCTTTTTGTGGAAAGGCACCTAAAAACTCTGACCATGAGAAACAAGATTCTCTGGTCTGATGAAACCAAGATTGAACTCTTTGGCCTGAATGCCAAACGTCACGTCTGGAGGAAACCTGGCACCATCCCTACGGTGAAGCATGGTGGTGGCAGCATCATGGTGTGGGGATGTTTTTCAGTGGCCGGGACTGGGAGACTAGTCAGGATCGAGGGAAAGATGAATGGAGCAAAGTACAGAGAGACTCTTGATGAAAACCTGTTCCAGGGATCTCAGGACCTCAAACTGGGGCGAAGGTTCACCTTCCAACAGGACAACGACCCTAAGCACACAGCCAAGAAAACGCAGGAGTGGCTTCGGGACAAGTCTCGGAATGTACTTATGTGGCCCAGCCAGATCCCGATCTAACATCTCTGGAGAGACCTGAAAATAGCTGTGCAGGGATGCTGCAATCCAACCTGACAGCGCTTGAGAGGATCTGCAGAGAAGAATGGGAGAAACTCCCCAAATACAGGTGTGCAAAGCTTGTAGCGTCATACCCAAGAAGACTCGAGGCTGTAATCGCTGCCAAAGGTGCTTCAACAAAGGGTCAGAATTAATGTAAATGTGATATTTCAGTTTTTTTTTTTAATATAAATTTGCAAAAATGTCAACCTGTTTTTGCTTTGTCATTATGGGGTATTATGTGTAGATTGATGAGAAAACGATTTAATCAATTTCAGATTAAGGCTGTAACGTAACAAAATGTGGAAAAAATTCTAGGGGTCTGAATACATTTCAAATGCAGTGTATATAGACAGGCATGTGCCTTTCCAAATCATGTCCATTCAATTGAATTTACCCCAGGTGGACTCCAATCAAGTTGTAGAAACATCTCAAGGATGATCAATGGAAACAGGATGGACCTGAGCTCAATTTTGAGTCTCATAGCAAAGGGTCTGAATACTTATGTAAATGAGGTATTTCAGTTTTTTATTTTTAATCCATTTGCAAACATTTCAAAACACCTGTTTTCACTTTGTCATTATAGGGTATTGTGTGTAGATTGAGGGGGGAAAAAATATTTAATCCATTTTAGAATAAGGCTGTAATGTAACAAAATGTGGAAAAAGTCAAAGGGTCTGAATACTTTTAGAATGCACCGTAAATAACGAATGGAGGAAGCTTTTACCGTGGTTCATTTTCATGCCAGCCAGGTAGGCTATACTCCTGTTGTAAAGCAAAGCAATGTGCTTAATATTCAGAAAGTTCATAAATAAATATAGTAGGCCTAGCCTATAGAAAACCATTTTTAATAGAGGCCATCAAAACTCTGTTTTCTCACGCAGTTGCATAGCCAGTAGAAATGTTATGCAACATCAGCTCATGGTTACTCATGAAGTGTTTGATTTAGATTTTAGATCACATTTGCATTGATGTCAGAGTGATTAGAGGGACAATAGAGTGCTGAGTACCAGGAAGTTATCAAGTTTGGTAGGTTACTAATGATCATCAGCAGCATCAGAGCTTAGAGAAGCCTAATTACCATAACAAAATGGTCATGTGGAATTTGCCTGCCGTCAAGACTTGTGAATGCTGGCGTGGCGGTAATACGGTCACCATAACAGCCCTACCAGAGTTAGCTTCCAACTTTGGTCCCAGTCTATCTATGGTTAATATATTTCTGAGAAAGGACAGAAAGAGTGACACAAAAGGATCCCAAGAGATTAGATACTGTATATCAAAATAGTAGGCAGGGAATCTTTTCAAATAAAAATATTTGTTGAAGTAGCGAACACTCGAAACTGACTATATTCCATCCGTCTCCTCTCCTGTAACCCCATGCAGCTCCACATTGCAGCAGCTAATGGCTACGTCCAGGGTGCAGAGCTGCTGCTGGAGGGAGGGGCCAGGATGGACCTGAGAGACACTGACGGATGGCAGCCGCTCCACGCTGCAGTCTGCTGGGGTCAGGTGAGGTGTAACACACACACACACACGGGAGCATGGACACACGAGGAGTGCACAGAAACATACACCGGCACACGTACACACGAGGACAGATGCAGACACACAGATGCATACAAATGAACACAAACACATATACACACACACACACACTCTGAACATGATTGCGGATAGCCATGTAAATACTCATAGATACTCGCCATTGTTCCAGATGCATGTAGCAGAGCTGTTGGTTTCTCACGGTGCCAGTCTCAATGCCAAGACCTACCTCGAGGAGACACCCATTGGTAAGTTGGCCCTATAGAGATCAAAACTTTAGAGAACCTTATGACCTCTCTGTGCTATCTCTGTGGTCTGCCCCGACCTGATGTTTATCGTGAGGAAGATGACGCAAAACTGCATAAGTGATCACTGTGCTAGGGTCTAAAACCCAATAGAAACCCACACGGCCACCCCAGAGCAGGAGTTGTGGATTGTTGCGTTTTGGTTTCTGTGTGAGCTCTAACTGCTGACCTTTCTGTGACCTGTAAGACCTGTGTGAGGACGAGGAGTTCCGTGCCATCCTGTTGGACCTGAAACACAAACACGATATTATCATGAAGTCTCAGCTCAAGCACAAGACCTCCCTGTGTAGGAGGACGTCCAGCGCAGGCAGCCGTGGGTACGTACTGACCTCGGCTGGACAGAGAGGAAACTGCACACTAGTTGTTTTTTTTTTCTCACTTTTTTCTTCTGCGGTAGTGCTGTTCAATGGCGAGCCACAACACAAGGGATGGGCTGCTTTTGTTACAGCCTAGCACTAACACATCATTTAACTAATAGCTGCGTTTTCTTATTAGCTGAATCGGGTGTGTTAGTGCTGGGAATCCCAGTTTACTAGCCTGGGATAAAACTAAAATGTGCCAGGACTAGGATAAAGAAACCATGACCACTGAACTAATTCCTGGACCCCTCTCCTCCTCTCTGTATAGGAAAGTGGTGCGGCGGGCCAGCCTGTCTGACAGACACAACCTTCGTGTGAAGGAATACGAGACGGAGGCCATTGTGTGGAGAGGTGGGAGGGAAGGAGGGAGGGAGGAGCAGGAGAAAGAGAAGGAGACAGACCAGGAGAACAGCCATCTGATCAATACGACTGTTACTATGGTTAGTATGGATGAATGTTTCTCCTATCTTACATCTATCACAAATGCAAATCATATTTGTGTGGGTAAACAAGACCATGTAGCTTATCATTTAACAAAGTAATGACCAGCCCCTAGTCTAGTTAGTCAACTAGCCATCTATTTTGTTTGTGGAGGAAATCATAGTGAAGGTTTGTTACAGTAATTGATAGCAGTAGTTGGTAACAGTATTGAGTAACAGTTAGTAACAGTTAGTAACAGTAATCTTAATGTCCTCTGTCTCCCAGGTGAAGCCAGTAGCGGAGAGGCCCAAGCTCCAGAAAATCCTTAAAGATCCTAGTGGCATCATCAAGCAAAATGGCATCATCTCCACGACGACGTCTACGCCCGCTCCCAGTCAGTCGCCGGCCACCAATGGTGAGGCTCCATCCCCTGACACGAAGAGTATGACGTCCATTCAGCTGCCCGAGGACTCTTCCTCCTTGCCCAGGGAGCGTGCTCAGACACTATCAGAACTGAAAAAGCAGAGGTCGGCCGCCAAGCTGCTCAACCACCCTCTCCTCAACGGTCACCTTGGAAACGGCTCACCAGAAACCGCCGAGCCCCAGAGCCCTGTGGACTCCCGCATGCCGCTGGTCTCCTCCAATGGCAGCGCAGTTTACTACACCCCGGCCAGCGGGGACCCACCCATCCTCAAACTGAAACAGCCAATAGATGATGAGGAACTAAAGGGGCACAGCTGCTGCTGTATCTCCTAGGGAGGGGTGGTGGTCACCCCAAGACACTGATTTAAGGTCAGGTTTACTATGTTCTCCTCCAATGCATTAAGGTTAGGGTTCGAGGAGGGTAAACTGATTGTAGATCTGTATCAAAGGGTAACTTCTTCCCGGATAGAGTGTACCAGAGCAGGATGGTCATGTGACTGAAGCAAGAAGAGATTGCACAGCGGGACACCAAAAGGCGGAGCCAAGGTCCAAGAATGCAATAGGAATGGAGCTGGTTCAGCCAGGTGATTGGTTACCTGCCCCTACTCCCTAATTTTCCTACCCACTGCTGTTTCAACTCCTGGCCACACCAGTATGGAGGATAGGATACCCTTAGAGAAATCGAGTTAAAGATGAATTGGGGAAGAGCCACACGGTGATAGCTTGTGGTCGATTAACAGGGCCGGTATGTGGTGAACACTGTTGATCTCCCTATGGAGTGGGTGGCTGAGATGGTCCATAGACCATAAGAGTATGGAGGATACCCTTACTCCGGAGAACGGGCATGCCACTGTGATAGATTGTGGTTGATGTAGAGGGTAAGGAAGTGGTACGAGATGGCCCTTATCCCCTATGAGGAGAGAACTCTGGTGCCCTATAAAGGGATGGATGGCTAGGCAGCGTGCTCTCCCATGTTAAGCCTATGTGGTGTCTTACAACTTTTGACTGAATCACTGTTTTCAAACCACATTCTTCCTTTATCCACTGTTTCTGAAAGTGTTTGAGGAAAAAAATACTCCAACATATCAGAATACTCTGTGTTATTACTGAAACAAAGAGGGATACTCTTTCTTAAGTATTTTTGTTCAAATGCTGACTATTTCAGAAAAGGGAAGGAATGGTTTATACCAGGGTGGCAGGTAGCCTAGCGGTTAGCACATTGGACCAGTAACTGAAAGGCTGCTGGTTTGAATCCCCGAGCCAACAAGGTGAAAAAAATCTGTCTGTGCCCTTGAGCAAAGCACTTAACCCTAATTGCTCCTGTAAGTTGCTCTAGATAAAAGCGTCTTCTAAATGACTAAAATGTAAATAACAAAGCAGAACAGTATTACAGTCAACGATCTATCTGCTCCTGTGAAGAAGGAGGATTGGAGCACTGCACTATAGACATTTGAAACAATGCAGCGTTAAACTCATCATCCGTCCAGATCCGAACTTGCATCGATAAAGGTGTTTGATATGCCCATGTCTTTTTGCTTATTTGTAGGTAATTTAAGCAAAAATAAATGTTTGAAAATACAGTGCATTAGGAAAGTATTCAGACCCCATGACTTTTTCCACATTTTGTTACTTTACAGACTTTTTATAAAATGTATTAAATAAATAAAATATCCTCAACAATCTACACACAATACCCCATAATGACAAAGTGAAAACAGTTTTTTTTTTTATGTATCCATTGATCATCCTTGAGATGTTTCTACAACTTGATTGGAGTCCACCTGTGGTAAATTCAATTGGACATGATTTGGAAAGGCACACACCTGTCTATAAGGTCCCACAGTTCACAGTGCACGTCAGAGCAAAAACCAAGCCATGAGGTCAAAGGAATTTTCCGTAGAGCTCCGAGACAGGATTGTGTTGAGGCACAGATCTGGAGAAGGGTACCAACAAATGTCTGCAGCATTGAAAGTCCCCAAGAACACAGTGGCCTCCATCACTCTTAAATTGAAGCAGTTTGGAACCACCAAGACTCTTCCTAGAGCTGGCCGCTCAGCCAAACTGAGCAATCGGGGGAGAAGGGCCTTGATCAGAAAGGTGACCAAGAACCCAATGGTCACTCTGACAGAGCTCCGGGGTTCTTCCCTGGAGATGGGAGAACCTTCCAGAAGGGCAACTATCTCTGCAGCACTCCACCAATCAGGCCTTTATGGTAGAGTGGCCAGACGAAAGCCACTCCTCAGTAAAAGGCACATGACAGCCCACTTGGAGTTTGCCAAAAGTGATTTAACTCTTTGGCCGGAATGCCAATCGTTATGTCTGGAGGAAACCTGGATGTTTTTCAGCGACAGGGACTGGGAGACTAGTCAGGATCGAGGGAAAGATGAACGGAGCAAAGTACAGTGAGATCCTGAATGAAAACCTGCACCAGAGCGGACCTCAGACTGGGACAAAGGTTCACCTTGTAACAGGACAATGATCCTGCGCACACAGCCAAGATAACGCTGGAGTGGCTTCGGGACAAGTCTCAAATGACCTTGAGTGGCCCAGCCAGAGCCTGGACGTGAACCCGATCGTACATCTCTGGACAGACCTGAAAATAACTGTGCAGCGACGCTCCCCATCCAACGTGACAGAGCTTGAGAGGTTCGACAGAGAAGAATGGGAGAAATTCCCCAAATACAGGTGTGCCAAGCTTGTAGCGTCATATCCAAGAAGACTCGAGGCTGTAATCACTGACGAAGGTGCTTCAACAAAGTACTGGGTGTAGGGTCTGAATACTTATGTAAATGTAATATTTAAGTTTTTTTCTTAGCAATAAATTTGCCCCAAAAAATGTAAATAAAAATGTTTTTGCTTTGTCATTATGGGGTATTGTGTGTAGATTGATGAAGGAAAAACACTATTTAATTTGTTTAAGAATAAGGCTGTAACGTAACAGAATGTGGAAAAGGTAAAGGGGTCTGAATACTTTCCAAATGCACTGTATGTACCGTTTCCAGCTTTTTATTTATGAAGAATAATTTTATGTATAAAGGATATGGTTTGCAAATTCCTACAGCGTATTTATTTTCTTTATATATCTATGGAGAGTGAATGCAATAGGATGAGCTATTAGTACGGTATATCTTCCTTTCCTGTGAAGCACTGATCCTAGATCTGTTTGATGTCTTGCCAGCATCATTGCTGCCATTGACATGGAGTAGACAAAACAGTACAAACAGATCTGAAACCAGGCTAGAAGCACTGCACCTTCTAGAATGGAAATGTTCCTTTGGAGTTGACAAGACAAGGTTATTGTCCAGTCATCTGTAGCCTATGTATAGTATGGTCCCAGATCTATGTGTGTGCTGTATTGCCAACTCAATAAAATAGGATTTGGCAGGAAAGAGCACAAACAGGTCTGAGTCTAGGCATATTCCACCCAGGCTCAGTTAAAGTGCTTGAAAACTAAGAGACTTGGCAAAGTATAACACTTGCTTATTACCATTACATGTATATTAACTCAGACAATGTATGGTATCTGACATGATGTAGCCCACTGTATTATTTTGTAGAATGTGTGTCTGTTCCAAGTTCCAACACTGGAAGCACCTACCTACTTAACAATGCAAAGTAGGAAGTAGTTAACGAGGCTGGTTCATCTGTGTTATTGTCCTTTAACCTGTGGATACATACAGTATAAAGTAGTAGTAGACAATTGTCTGCTATCCTCAGATTTGTAGTAGTACTGTAGTAATACTACAGTGTAGTAGCAGTAGTAGTACCAGCTACTCCCCCCCGATTGTGCACCTATGGGTGCCAAGTAGTCTTCCAAAGGAGAGAGGACCTGGACTGGGGGTGGGGACCAGGGAAGGCGGCCCACCTGTGTCAGTGTTGTCCTCTTATCTCCTGTACCCACCGCCATCCCAACTGCCCAGTCCTGCCTGTGTATAGTGTCAAATAGGGTAAACATTTCCCAGAAATGCATAATAATTTGTCAATGTTGTTATTGTTGTGACATTGTACTCCAGTCATTCATATAGAGACAAAGATAACACAAGTTAGTAACACTTTACATTAAGTTGCTCTTATAACTATGTAGTTACAGGTATAGAGCCCTACAGTGGAGGTGTCATAATACCCATAAAACCTAGCGGTCAAACGGGGAAATGGTTCCAATCGTTTTTCCACCATTCATATTTTTCCCATAGGGAATTTTAGAAACATTTAAAATAACGGCTGTGTTTTTGGCTTACCATTTTGATAACTCTCGGACAAGGAGAATTTTGTCAATATATTAGGCTCTATTTACTTTCAAATTCTAAAATGCTAATTAGTGTCAAAGTAGACATAATGCAAGACTACAAATTCCTGTATGTCATCTCTAGCTGACATCTTTTTAAAATGTTTTATTTATTGAACCTTTACTTAACTAGGCAAGTCAGTTAAGAACAAATTCTACAATGATGGCCTAGGGAACAGTGCCTTGTTCAGGGGCGAAACGAAAGATTTTTACCTTGTCAGCTCAGGCATTCGATCTAGCGACCTTTCGGTTACTGGCCCAACGCTCTAACCACTAGGCTACCTGCCGTCCCTGCCGCTACCTTTGCTAACAGGTGTTGTGTCAATTTAAAACTTTCAGTTTAAATAAATGTAGCCAGTTTATTCATTACTAAATTTAGCTAACATTAGATAGTTAATCCAGAGATTCTTACCTTTGCCTTGATTCAGCAGTCTCGTCCAGATCATCATGGCATTTGTAGTTCTTTATGATAGCCACATTAGCAGCTAATTAAAATTTTATTGGGGCGGGGGTAAATACAGGCAAATATATTGATAAAGTCACCTTGTCCTAGAGATATTTACACTGTTATCAAAATGTCACGCTAAGGTAGGCCTACACAAAACACAGCCCTTATTTAAAAATGTTCTAAAATCCCCTATGGGAAAAATGAATGGTGGAAAAATTATTGGAACCAATTCCTTGTTTGACTGTTAGGTTTTATGGGTATTATGACGCCTACTGTGGTACTCTATAAGGCAACTTAAAGTGTTCAGGGCTCTAAAGTGCCATCAATTTGGTCGCATGTGCAACAAAATATGTTGACGTTTTCATTTGGGAGCACCAGTGCGAGAGAAAATATATATTTTATATTTTTTAATAATAATTTGTTGTAATGATGAGGCTTCGCTGTACCTGTTGTTTCCCGAGCGCAGATTCATTAGTGTCATGCACCATTATTACAGCTAAGACTACTTGTTTCTAGACCCATATTACCGACGCAACGTTTTTTTTCTTCCTGTCGAGGTTTGGGGGGGAGCGCATTTTACATTCATAAATGTAAAATCATGTCACACGCCATTAACCATTTTTTGTTCATGTTTATTACCTCATTAGCGAGCTAACAACCTGTTAACTTTACCAGTATATCCAAACATTTGGTGGCACAGAAAGGAAAGGGGATTGCTCCTTTCATGATCATAGCAATGAATGAATGACAGATCTGTTGCATGTTGTCGTCGCGATCTTTTGACGCTCTTAAAGAGACCGTGTATCATTTTCAATGTAATGCATCTCAATAGGAAAATAGTGCTTTTACATAATGAAAAACCTAATATTCCACAAATGACTTTATCAACATTTCACCTTTTTTATAATTAACAAATGTATGTACAAGGCTTCAGAAGTAGAACTAAGCAGGAGAGCCTAGTGGTTAGAGCGTTGGACAAGTAACCGAAAGGGTGCAAGATAGAATCCCCGAGCTGACAAGGTAAAAATCTGTCGTTCTGCTCCTGATCAAGGCAGTTAACCCACTGTTCCTAGGCCATAATTGAAAATAAGAATTGGTTCTTAACTGACTTGCCTAGTTAAATAAAGGTAAAATATAAAAAAGTATAATTCATATAGGCTATGCAATATCTCAATTGGAGCTCCTACAATTTGTTGTGCTCATAACCTTTTAAAGTTGGGAGCACCAGTGCTACCAATGAAAAATGTTAATTTAGAGCCCTGGTTGTGTTACCAAAAATATGAACTAAACTCAGCAAAAAAAATAAACGTCCTCTCACTGTCAACTGCGTTTATTTTCAGCAAACTTAACGTGTAAATATTTGTATGAACCTAACAAGATTCAACAACTGAGACATAAACTGAACAATTTCCACAGACATGTGACTAACAGAAATGGAATAATGTGTCCCTGAACAAAGGGGGGGTCAAAATCAAAAGTAACAGTCAGTATCTGGTGTGGCCACCAGCTGCATTAAGTACTGCAGTGCATCTCCTCCTCATGGACTGCACCAGATTTGCCAGTTCTTGCTGTGAGATGTTACCCCACTCTTCCACCAAGGAAACTGTAAGTTCCCGGACATTTCTGGGGGGAATGGCCCGAGCCCTCACCCTCCGATCCAACAGGTCCCAGACGTGCTCAATGGGATTGAGATCCGGGCTCTTCGCTGGCCATGGCCGAACACTGACATTCCTGTCTTGCAGGAAATCGCACACAGAACGAGCAGTATGGCTGGTGGCATTGTCATGCTGGAGGGTCATGTCAGGATGAGCCTGCAGGAAGGGTACTACATGAGGGAGGAGGATGTCTTCCCTGTAACGCACAGCGTTGAGATTGCCTGCAATGACAACAAGCTCAGTCCGATGATGCTGTGACACACCGCCCCAGACCATGACCACCCTCCACCTCCAAATTGATCCTGCTCCAGAGTACAGGCCTCGGTGTAATGCTCATTCCTTCGACGATAAACACAAATCCGACCATCACCCCTGGTGAGACAAAACCGCGACTTGTCAGTGAAGAGCACTTTTTGCCAGTCCTGTCTGGTCCAGCGACGGTGGGTTTGTGCCCATAGGTGACGTTGTTGCCTGTGATGTCTGGTGAGGACCTGCCATACAACAGGCCTACAAGCCCTCAGTCCAGCCTATTGCGGACAGTCTGAGCATTGACGGAGGAATTGTGCATTCCTGTGTAACTCGGGCAGTTGTTGTTGCCATCCTGTACCTGTCCCGCAGGTGTGATGTTCAGATGTACCGATCCTGTGCAGGTGCAGCACGTGGTCTGCCACTGCGAGGACGATCGGCGTCTCACAGTACGGACATTGCAATTTATTGCCCTGGCCACATCTGCAGTCCTCATGCCTCCTTGCAGCATGCCTGAGGCATGTTCATGCAGATGAGCAGGGACCCTGGGCATCTTTCTTTTGGTGTTTTTCAGAGTCAGGCCTAGGTTTTCATAACTGTGACTTTAATTGCCTACAATCTGTAAGCTGTTAGTGTCTTAACGACCGTTCCACAGGTGCATGTTCATTAATTGTTTATGGTTCATTGAACAAGCATGGGAGACAGTGTTTAAACCATTTACAATGAAGATCTGTGAAGTTATTTGGATTTTTACAAATTATCTTTGAAAGACAGAGTCCTGAAAAAGGGACGCTTCTTTTTTTGCTGAGTTTGTCAGCATGCCAGGCAGAGGGTTGTTTTCATAGTGTCCATTGTATTTATGTGTAAGTAGGAATTCCCAGGGGTCCAAATGTTTATCTGTATTATCTGACCACTAATATGACCCAAATTTACAGTGACAGATCCATCTTTCGACTGTTTTTTCCTATTGTTGTGGCCAGTGCTTGTGTATCAAACAGTCTGTCAGATGTGCAAACTGAAAATGAAAATGGTTGATCAGCGTTTATTTTATAAAGACGTGTTGTTAATAAGAAGAAGAAACTATTAAAACTACTGATTTTGTAATTACTGGAAAATACTGATGGTTGTATTAACATTTTGAATAAATTGTGTATTTTGCGCATTTCATTGTCTTCAATGTATATGAGAAGCCATTCCTGTTGCATTGTGAAAAAAAAAATGTTCACAGACAAATTGTAGCTGTCCTCTACCCTCCTCTATGGTAGCCTTGTGTGGCTGTGCAGAGAGAGAGACGAGCAATGCGATAACAGCCCTCTGCCCTCAGTTAAGCAGCTGTCAGGCGCTTGGTGTTAGCGGAGGCTCTCCGCTCCTCTCAGAAGAAATACGCTTTCACTGGCTGTACTGTGGGGTTACTGGAGTCACACTCCTACAGGCTGTATGCTAGCATCAGTCACAGCCATAACTCTTGGCATGGCGAAAGAGAGTTTAGAGGAGTGAACGAATCCATCCACAGTGCCCTATTTTCCGTGGTTACTTCATAGAAAGTATTACATTATTACATACACTGGACAAAAATATAAATGCAACAATTTCAAAGATTTCACAGAGTTACAGTTCATATAAGGAAATCAGAACATTTAAATGCATTCATTAGGCCCTAATCTATGGATTTAGCATGACTGGGAATACAGATATGCATCTGTTGGTCACAGATACCTTAATAAAAGGTAGGGCCGTGGATCAGAAAACCAGTCAGTATCTGATGTGACCACCATTTGCCTCATGCAGTGTGACACATCTCCTTCGCATTGAGTAGATCAGGCTGTTGATTGTGGCCTGTGGAATGGTGTCCCACTCCTCTTCAATGGCTGTGCGAAGTTGCTGGATATAAGCAGGAACCGGAACACGCTGTCGTACATGTTGATCCAGAGCATCCCAAACATGCTCAATGGGTTACATGTCTAGTGAGTATGCAGGCCATGGAAGAACGGGGACGTTTTCAGCTTCCAGGAATTGTGTACAGATCCTTGCTACATGGGGCCGTGAATTATCATGCTGAAACATGGGGTGATGGAGGCGGATGAATGGCACAACAAGGGCCTCAGGATCTTGTCATGGTATCTCTGGGCATCCAAATTGCCATCGATAAAATGCAATTGTGTTCATTGACATAAGCTTATGCCTGCCCATACCATAACCTCACCACCACCATAGGGCACTCTGTTCACAACGTTGACATCAGTAAACCGCTCGCCCCCACAATGCCATACACACTCTGCCATCTGCCCGGTACAGTCAAAACCAGAATATTTTATTTCAGCTCATGAAACATGGGGACCAACACTTTTTACGTTAATACCAACATGTTGCGTTTTAATATTTTTGTTCTGTATAGTTATGATGTTAGTCTGTGCCTGTGTTCCTAATGTTTCTGCACTTCTAGTTAAGTAACACATAGTCTGTGGTAATACGGTATTTTAATTCTCAATCTCAAAGCAATCTGTTAAGGAGAGGGAATGGGAGACTTTAAGTGCATGTTACCCTGCTAACATGGGTTACCGTATGTGGCATAATGGTGCTCCATACACAATCGATGCTCCATACACAATCCTGGGAACAGGGCAGCGAGAGGCCCTGACCCCAGTAGGCCACTGTAACCTGAATTAGCAGGGTGGAACTCTCAATGGAATAGAACTCTTAGAACTCTGAATTAGAATTTTTTAAAAGTGGAACTAATTGAAATTATATGAGAGAAACTCTGTGTCCTGGCACTGTTCCTCCACCTCCTTATCCAGAGAGGAATAGAGAGGACTGGGGTCATTGCCAGCTGGCCCAGTCTGAATGTAACCAGCTCAGCCGAAAGGACAACACAGCCACAATGAGAATAACAGGCCAAAGAGATGAGGTTATGGCAGAGCCGGTATCATGTGATTTAGCTCCATTGTCCCTCTGCTCTGTCTATAAGGCAGCAAGTGTCCCCATTTCCATCTGTGTCTGCAGCATGGTGCCCCTCAGTCAAAGAAGAAGGACTACATTCATGAGACACAATGGGCGAGAAAGATCACGTGTAAGGTCTGTTAACATGGCTCTATTAGCTTTTGTTAAATTCAACCTTTATTTAACCAGGTTAGTCTCATTTGAGAGAACCTGGATATTGTGTTAGTATGTGCATTCAACTCTCATAGCTAGCCACTCAACACATCGCTTCAAGATTATGAATATTCTGCCGTAGGCCTACTACCCTTTTGACGTCAGCAGTTGTCACAGTTATTTTACAGTACAGTTTACATGTGTCTGCCATATTCTACAGGGCATAAAATAATATATTTATATAGAGGATCAAACTGAAAGCAACCAAATATAGTGTATTTCATACAATTTTTCAAAATGTGTGTAAAAAATCTGGCGGTCTGGTTACAAATAACTACTTTTTATGCCTGCCTGCAGTATAGCAATAAAGGAGTGTTATCAATAAACTGTTTGAAGAATCCAATTTCATGATGCACTGTTAAAGTCGGAAGTTTACATATACCTTAGCCAGGTACATTTACACTCAGTTTTTCACAATTCCTGACATTTAATCCTAGTAAAAATTCCCTGTCTTAGGTCAAGATCACCACTTTATTTTAAGAATGTGAAATGTCATAATAATAGTAGAGTGCATGATTTATTTCAGCTTTTAATTATTTCATCACATTCCCAGTGGGTCAGAAGTTTACATACACTCAATTAGTATTTGGTAGCATCGCCTTCAAATTGTTTAACTTGGGTCAAACGTTTCGGGTAACCTTCCACAAGCTTCCCACAATAAGTTGGGTGAATTTTGGCCCATTCCTCCTGACAGAGCTAGTGTAACTGAGTCAGGTTTGTAGGCCTCCTTGCTCGCACAGGCTTTTTCATATCTGCCCACACATGTTCAATAGGCTTGAGGTCAGGGCTTTGTGATGGCCACTCCAATACCTTGACTTTGTTGTCCTTAAGCCATTTTGCCACAACTTTGGAAGTATGCTTGGAGTCACTGTCCATTTGGAAGACCCATTTGCGACCAAGCTTTAACTTCCTGACTTACATATATTTTGTGAAGTGCACCAGTCCCTCCTGCAGCAAAGCACCTCCACAACATGATGCTGCCACCCCCGTGCTTCACGGTCGGGATGGTGTTCTTCGGCTTGCAAGCATCCCCCTTTTTCCTCCAAACATAACGATGGTCATTATAACCAAACAGTTCTATTTTTGTTTCATCAGACCAGAGGACATTTCTCCAAAAAGTACGATCTTTGTCCCCATGTGCAGTTGCAAACTGTAGTTTGACTTTTTTTTATGGCGGTTTTGGAGCAGTAGCTTCTTCCTTGCTGAGCGGCCTTTCAGGTTATGTCGATATAGGGCTTGTTTTACTGTGGATATAGATACCTTTTTTACCTGTTTCCTCCAGCATCTTCACAAGGTCCTTTGCTGTTGTTCTGGGATTGATTTGCACTTTTCGCACCAAAGTACGTTCATCTGTATGAGACAGAACGTGTCTCCTTCCTGAGCGGTATGATGGCTGCGTGGTCCCATGGTGTTTATACTTGTATACTATTGTTTGTACAGATGAACGTGGCACCTTCAGGCATTTGGAATTTGCTCCCAAGGATGAACCAGACTTGTGGAGGTCTACAATTTTATTTCTGAGGTCTTGGCTGATTTCTTTTGATTTTCCCATGATGTCAAGCAAAGAGGCACTGAGTTTGAAGGTAGGCCTTGAAATACATCCACAGGTACACCTCCAATTGACTCAAATGTCAATTAGCCTATCAGAAGCTTCTAATGCCATGACATCATTTTCTGGAATTTTCCAAGCTGTTGAAAGGCACAGTCAACTCAGTGTATGTAAACTTCTGACCCACTGCAATTGTGATACAGTGAATTATAAGTGAAATAATCTGTCTACAAACAATTGTTGGAAAAATTACTTGTCATGCACAAAGTAGATGTTCTAACCGACTTGCCAAAACTATAGTTTGTGGTTGAAAATGAGTTTTAATGACTGCAACCTAAGTGTATGTAAACTTTTGACTTCAACTGTACATGTTTCTAAAGATCAGAGGCGGCGTATCTGTTTTAGCTACAGTCATGAGAGCTGTCATGGCAGTTCAGACACGGGTTGAGTCCGAAATGGCACCCTATTCCCTACATAGTGCGTTACTTTTGACCAGGGCCCAGACATTGACCGTATAATAAAACGCAGGGCGACAGGGTGAGATTTGAGCTGTAAGGATATTTTCTGCTTAGATGGACACACTGCTTTAACTGCCTGCAAAGAGCTTAGCAGTTAACCCTGGCCTGCCTGCCACAAAACACAGGAAGGGAGCTGCATGGGACTGCTATGGAGAAGCTGGTTTTGCACTACCAAAACAACACAGCAACAGCAGCAGGATACCCGCAGTGCTGAGGGATTGACATTAATCCATGACATGGCATATTTGGTGACTTTCACTAGCACATCAGACGGATAGGTGTCAATGGAGCGAATGGAATGGGGAAATATTGTCGACTCGTGTCACACTGTAGCAATCTACTGTATCTATGACCCGATTTTCTGGTTTCTCACCTGAGCCGCATGTATCAAACAAGAAACAGCAATGTGTTTGCTCTCTATCTTCTGCTGTATGTAGAGTAGACATTTACAATCATTGACATTATGTGACACATGGCAGCCAGACTACATCTTGCTGTGCAGCAACAATAGCCTTGATGATGGAGAACAAACACGCATCTCGATGAGCTACCAGTCAGTCCCAGTAACTCAGTCGTTCTTTGAGTGCGTTTATGAGTGCAGAGTCAGCATGTTGCGGTCGTGGAGACTGACTGGCTGTGGCCTCTCACTTATTAGCCAACAACATCCTATTTCCACACTACAACATCGAACTGTTATGGCATCTCTAAAAAATGAGATATTCAATATTAGAACTTAATTTAAGTCTACTATAAAAGCTGAGTTCATGAAATGTTCATTTGAAAACACATAAAGAATACACTGAGTATACCGAACATTAGGAACACCTTCCTAATTAGGAACCCCTTTTGCCCTCAGAACACCCTCAATTAGTCGGGGCATGGACTCTACAAGGTGTCGAAAGGGTTCCACAGGGATGCTGGCCCATGTTGACTCCAGTTATTTCAAGTTGGCTGGATGTCCTTTGGGTGGTGGACCATTCTTTATAAACATGGGAAACTGTTGAGCGTGAAAATCCCCGTGGCATTGTAGTTCTTGACACAAACCGGTCATCCTGGCACCTAATACAGTTCCATACTCCGTTCAAAGGCACCTACATTGTTTGTCTTACCCATTCGCTCTCTGAATGGCACACATACACAATCCATGTCTCAATGCTTAAAAATCGTTCTTTAACCTGTCTCCTCCCCTTCATCTACACTGATTGAAGTGGATTTAATAAGTGACATCAACAAGGGGTTATAGCTTTCACCCTGGATTTACCTGTTTTGTATACTCAGTGTATATTTTAATTAAGGTGAAATTAAATGCATAGATAGAAGGCTCCACTTTTACAGACACCAATGAACCACCTGTCATGTTGATGGTAGTGGTAAGGTAGTAAGGAGGGTAGAGAGTACTGTTGCAGCCCCAGCAGTAGTTTGTTTTGAATGGCTGGTTGCGAGCTCTCACACTAACTGTGTGTTAATTCCAGCGAAAGTTACTACACCGGTCACACGTCAGCGAAGAAGAGAAAGGCACATGGTGAGTTTTGAAATCAGCTATAGAAATAATTCAAATCATTGTCTGCTACAGAAGCTAACTAGGTGAGGAGCAAAGTTGTGTTTCAGACCTGTTTGTCATGTGGTTTAACCATTTCCTGAGAGAGACAGTGTTCTATTGCACATACACAAACTTCCACCCACTATGTAACACAGAAATTCAACTACACTGACAAACACACCCACAGACAGCAAATACACACAGTAAACCCATGGGCAGCAAAAGCAGTTGATCAGGCACGCCTTCAGTTATCAAACGCAGTCTGAATGTGGATAACCTTATCTGTACCCAGACACAATGGGGCAAATTAATATCTGAAAAAGAGTTGGGTATACAGCCCCACATTTACATGATGATAGTGTGAAACATCACATGACATCCCACTGGGCACAGACATCATTTCAACATCTAGTTTTCGTTGACATTTGGTTGAGTTGTCAACTAACGTGAATTAAAAATGAAATCAACCAAAAATGTCATTGGACTTAAGTTAAAAGTTGGGTAAAAAAAAAATGAAATTCCCTTACTTTGACTTTTTGAAATCCAATCAGTTTTCCACATTGATTCAACGTCATCACTTTGTTTCCACGTCATTTCAACATAAAAATACAATGTTGATTCAACCAGTTTTTGCCCAGTGGGACAATTATAGACTAACTTTATGAATGCAATAATAATCTAAAATAAAAAAGTCTCATGGAATAGAGAACAATAATAATGGGGTCTTTTTGTAGGCACTAAGAACGACTCACTCCGCCATGGCTCGTTTGACAAAGCCTATGGGGAAATTTGTTTTTTTTGTAAGGTTTTGGATAAATGCCGAAAATAAGGTCTCCTAAGCCTGTGTTAACCTGAGACCTTATTTTTGGCGTTTACCCCAAAACCACTTTCCCCATTAATTTCCCCCATTGGAATTGCTGAACGAACCAGAGGTTTAATTTCTTGTTTTTAGGACTACAAACTGGTGAGCTATATACAGCATAAGCCCACTAGTATTTTCTCAGAAATGGAAAGTTATAAACTGTGGTTGTTTATAACCTTGACTAGCCCATCACTCTCTTTAAGGTTATTGAATATCTAAGTTCCTTCAGTCCAAGACGGGAGAGAGGGATATCATTAGTCGAACTGGCTGGAACTTCATATTACTGCCACATCTCATGGGAAAATACTTAACATACTTCAATGATGTTAGACACATACTGTCAGACTCTGCTAAATGGGGAGAGAGGAGAGAGCGAGTGATGTTATTAAATTAGATTCAGGGTCAAATATAGCATTTGTTTTTAATAGATGTCACTAATTGGGACATTTTGACCCATTCATTGGTTCCAAACATTTACACACAAATATAGATGTTGACTGAAATAAAATACACATTCTGGTGAATTCCTAATCTTCAGTGCATTTGGAAAGCATTCAGACCCCTTGACTTTATCCACATTTTGTTACATTACCGCCTTATTGTAAAATCAATACAATAAATGTTTTTCCTCAATCTAAATTCAATACCCCATAATGACAAGGTGAAAATAGGTTTTTAGTAATGTCTGCAAATGTATACATTTATTTACATAAGTATTCAGACCCTTTGCTATGAGACTCGAAATTGAGCTCAGGTGCATCCTGTTTCCATTGTTCATCCTTGAGACATTTCTACAACTTGATTGGAATCCACCTGTGGTAAATTCAATTGATTGGACATGATTTGGAATGGCACACACCTGTCTATACAACATCCCACAGTTGACAGTGCATGTCAGAGCAAAAACCAAGCCATGAGGTCGAAGGAATTGTCTGTAGAGCTCGTAGACAGGATTGTGTCGAGGTACAGATCTGGGGAAGGGTAAAATACATACAGAGAGCCCCTTAACGAAAACCTGCTCAGGACGTTTCGTGAAGAAATTACAAGATTGTTATAAAACTGTTATTGCAACAAATGGTTGTTTTATGCAACAGCATAGGGTTCTTAGAACTCTATTGTGTCTGTGTGAACTGAGGAGCTTCTGAGATTTAACTCTAGCAACTGATTTATGATGGTCTTGTCGTCTCTCGGACTGAGTTGGTGTTTCTGTGCAGGGAGGTACCAGGGTGGAGATGGCTCGGGTATGGATAATTATGAGAGGAACCTTGTTTTGGGAGCCAGACCCTGGTTTCCACACAATGAGCACATCTTTACAGCAGATACTGTCTGCTCTGAATGTCCTTGAGTGGCCCAGCCAGAACCCGGACTTAAACCAGATCGAACACGTTGATCCTCAACACGGGCCCCCTCAGAGGTGCGTGCTCAGTCCCCTCCTGTACTCCCTGTTCACTCATGACTGCACGGCCAGGCACGACTCCAACACCATCATTAAGTTTGCCGATGACACAACAGTGGTAGGCCTGGTCAACGACAAGACAGCCTATAAGGAGGAGTTCAGAGACCTGGCCATGTGGAGCAAGGACAACAACCTCTCCCTCAACGTGATCAAGACAAAGGAGATGATTGTGGACTACGGGGAAAAAGAGAACCGAGCACGCCCCCATTCTCATCGGCGGGGCTGCAGTGGAGCAGGTTGAGAGCTTCAAGTTCCTTGCTGTCCACATCAACAAACTAACATGGTCCAAGCACTCCAAGACAGTCGTGAAGAGGGCACGACAAAACCTATTCCCCCTCAGGAGACTGAAAAGATTTGGCATATGTCCTCAGATCCTCAAAAGGTTCTACAGCTGCACCATGGAGAGCATCCTGACTGGTTGCATCACTGCCTGGTATGGCAACTGCTCGGCCTCCGACCGCAAGGCACTACAGAGGGTAGGGTGAATGGCCCAGTACATCATCGGGGCCAAGCTTCCTGCCATCCTGGACCTCTATACCAGGCGGTGTCAGAGGAAGGCCCTAAAAATATTCAGACTCCAGCCACCCTAGTCATAGACTGTTCTCTCTGCTACCACACAGCAAGTGGTACCGGAGCTGCCATGTCTAGGTCCAAGAGGCTTCTAAACAGCTTCTACCCCCAAGCTATAAGACTCCTGAACCTCTAATCAAATTGCTACCCAGACTATTTGCATTTCCCCCCTCCCCTCTTTTACACTGCTGCTACTCTCTGTTGTTATCATCTCTGCATAGTCACTTTAATAACTCTACCTACACGTACATATTACCTCAACTAACCAGTGCCCCCACACATTAACTCTGTACCGGTACCCCGCTGTATATTGTCTAGCTATTGTTATTTTACTGCTGCTCTTGAATTACTTGTTACTTTTATTTCTTATTCTTATCTGTATTTTTTTTAAACTGCATTGTTGGTTAGGGGCTCGTAAGTAAGCATTTCACTGTAAGGTCTACACCTGTTGTATTCGGGGGGCAAATTTGATTTGAGTTCCACACTGCCTCTGGAAGCAAGGTCAGCACAAGAACTGTTCATCAGAAACTTCATGAAACGGGTTTCCATGGCCGAGCAATCACACACAAGCCCAAGATCACCATGCGTAATACCAAGTGTTGGCTGGAGTGGTTTAAAGCTTGCCGCCATTGGACTCTGGAGCAGAGGAAACGCGTTCTCTGGAGTGGGGAATCACGTTTTAGCAGTCCGACGGACGAATCTGAGTTTGGCGGAGGCCAGGAGGACGCTACCTGCCCGAATGCTAGTGCCAACTGTAAAGTTTAGTGGAGGAGGAATAATGGTCTGGGGCTGTTTTTCATGGTTTGGGCTTGGCCCCTTAGTTCCAGTGAAGGGAAATATTAGCGCTACAGCATACAATTGCATTCTAGATGATTCTGTGCTTTCAACTTTGGCAACAGTTTGGGGAACGCCCTTTCTTGTTTCAGCATGCTAATGCCCCTGTGCACAAAGCGAGGTCCATACAGAAATGGTTTGTCGAGATCAGCTGTAGAAGAACTTGACTGGCCTGCACATTGCCCTGACCTCAACCCCATCAAACATCTTTGGGATGAATTGCAACGCCGACCGCGAACCAGGCCTAATCGGCCAACATCAGTGGCTGACCTCGCTAACACTCTTGTGGCTGAATGGAAGCAAGTCCCTGCATCAATGTTCCAACATCAACTGGGAATCCATCCCAGGAGAGTAGAGGCTGTTATAGCAGCAAAGGGGGGACATTAATCCCCATGATTTTGGAATGATATGTTCGATGATCCACATTCAATACAATAATGTAGTGTGTTTTGCACTGGCTGAAAGTTGATTGCATTTGTGAGTGAGGTGCCCCACTCTGTCTGACTCAGCTCTGAACAAATGTGAACCTAGACTAATTAAGCACGAGTAGTAATTGTTAGAATTCTGTTTTCCCATGGAAAAGTGATTGCTTTTGATTTTTTTTAAAAACGCTTTACCTGCCTTCCCAATGAAAATTAGTTATACATTTCATGGAAAAGAGATGTTCTATGTTTATGGACAATGCACCTGCTGCCTTGTTGACAAAATTACCAAGCCGCGCAAATTACTGTTAGATTTGAGAAGGGGACGCCTCCCTCCCCTCCCCGCCTTCGACTGATAACGTGACGGGGCCTTAGCTCATTTCAACCCGTCCCAGAGGTAAATACCCCCCTTACAACGTTCACCTACATACGGGCTCGTTATTGGTGGAGCCATGTCTGTGTCCTATTGGCTCTTCCACACATGACGTAATCAGAAGCGCGAGATGGACAGCAGTTGATATCTATTTGTATTCGTATCCTCAACCAATGTTCGTTTTATTTTAATTCGTCGCTTTTACAGTCCGTGTTTAGTTTGAGAGACATGTTTGTGTGTCGAGGAGCGAGGCTGTCGGCGAAGGCTTTGGAGCAGGGTTTCAACTCCACGACAGGGGCAGCGGCGCAACTTAAAACAAACAGACTGACGTTAGTTGACATTACCTGCACATCGCCATTACGTAACATCCATACATTCAAATGCTCCCGAGCTTTTTGTGGATGTATCGGTGGTGGTGGTCGGGAAAAGGATGATTCTGCACTTTCGCCTGATGGAAAGCGAGAAAAAAGGGAGAAGGACATGTTTTCCGTCAAGAACCGGGACTCTGTTCGTTTCATAATCACGCATCAGCAACAATTAACTCGAGTAAATTCGTTTTCTTTAAATCTCTCCAACAAAAGTAATGGTAAAAGCTTATTCAGCCGTACACATAACGTCACTAGCTCAACGCTTTATCGGACGAATGGAGGCCAAAGCTGGCAGAAGAAACTATACATAGATGCACTTGAATCTGTGTTTACGTCTGGCGCCAATGTCTGCAATCATCGACTATATCCCACATTGACTGTGCAAATGAGACCTTTTTCCTCGGATGCTGTTGCTCCCAATCGGGTGGAGATCGCAGATCACAAAGTGGTAAATTCAACTTTGAATGGTATTTGTTTAACCCATGTGACATCGAATTTAAATTAACAATATTTGACCATCAACCATGCCAGTGGTGTGAAGTACTCAGTGGCAATTTTAGAATGTACATCTTTTTGGGCGAGATGCATGCCTGCAAATCTACTACACAACACTAAACAATACATTAATTGCACTTTAATGGTGAAAACTGTGCCCACAATCTGTAAGGGCTTACATAAAGCTGTCCCAACACCTTAGCCAGGTGTAGCAGTGGTATCAGCGGAGCCTTGTCTGCAGCGAAACAGATCATTCAGCCTCATTTACTGCCTTAAAAAAAAAACATAGCTGATATGGCTGACTTGCTTAAAGAAATGTAATTTCTACTTACAATTGGCATGTACAAACTATGGCATAAGGGGATGACAAGCAGATAAGAGGTTATCCATAATTTCGATTAAGACATTAATGAACGACCTAGGACGGACGTAGACAATAACTATTTGTTCAACACTTTTGAAATGTACAGCAACAGAATTCAGAACATGGGCCGTTCTTACAGTGTTCTCCTTGAACACCAAGTCAGAACCATAGGATAAATAAAGGGGGCATATAGGCAAACAATGGAAGTTCTTACAATGTTCAATGATTGCATTTCTCTAAAACAGGTTATAGGCTACATGTGCACCACCAAGTCAGAACAGTAGGTGAAATTAAGAGTGGTAAAGGGACTAAATTATTAGGGTGAGGGACATGGAATACCAACAGCTTACTACACAACATACACTTAGTATTACTTTCTTGCTACAGTGTACCTTGCCTTCGGAAAGTATTCAGATCCCTTGACTTTTTTCTCAATTTGTTACGTTACAGCCTTATTCTAAAATTGATTACATAGTTTGTTTTCCCTCATCAATCTACACACTAGCCCATAATGACAAAGCAAAAACTGTTTTTTCAAAAAAATGTGCACAATAAAAAAAAACGGAGGTCACATTAAAATATGTATTCAGACCCTTTACTCAGTACTTTGTTGAAGCATCTTTGGCAGCGATTACAGCCTCAAGTCTTTTTGGGTATGACACTACAAGCTTGGCACACTTATATTTGGGAGTTTCTCCCATTCTTCTCAGCAGATCCTCTCAAGCTCTGTCAGGTTGGATGGGGAGCGTTGCTGCACAGCTATTTTCTGGTTTAAGTCTGGGCTCTGTCTAGGCCACTCAAGGACATTCAACTCCCGCATTGTCTTGGCTGTGTAATAAGGGTCGTTGTCCTGTTGGAAGGTGAAACTTTCCCCCAGTTTGAGGTCTTGAAAACCTGCTCCAGAGTGCTCATCAAGGATCTCTCTAACTTGCTCCGTTCATCTTTCACCTCAAGCCTGACGAGTCTCCCAGTCCTTGCAGCTGAAAAACATTCCCACAGCATGATGCTGCCAGCACCATGCTTCACCGTAGGGATGGTGCCAGGTTTCCTCTTGTCGTGACGCTTGACATCCAGACAAAAGAGTTCAATCTTGATTTCATCAGACCAGAGAATCTTGTTTCTCATGGTCAGTCTTTAGGTGCCTTTAGGAAACTCCAAGTGGGCTGTCATGTTCCTTTTACTGAGGATTGGCTTCTGTCTAGCCACTCTACCATAAAGGCCTGATTGGTGGAGTGCTGCAGAGATGGTTGTCTTTCTGGAAGGTTCTGTCAGTGACCATCACGTTCTTGGTCACCTCCCAGACCAAGGCCCTTCTCCCCCGACTGGCTGGGCAGCCAGCTCTAGGAAGAGTCTTGGTGGTTCCAATCGTCTTCCATTTAAGAACAATTGAGGCCACTGTGTTCTTCGGACTTCCAATGCTGCACACATCTTTTGGTACCCTTCCCCAGATCTGTGCCTCGACACAATCCTGTCTCGGAGCTCTACAGACAATTCCTTTGACCTCATGGCTTGGTTTTTGCTCTGACATGCACTGTCAACAGTGGGACCTTATATAGACGTGTGTGCCTTTTTCAAATCATGTCCAATCTATTGAATTGGCCACAGGTGGACTCCAATCAATCAAGTTTTAGAAACCTCTCAAGGATGGTCGATGGAAACCGGATGCGCTGAGCATCCATTTCTAAACCTGTTTTCGCTTTGTCATTATGGGGTATTGTGTGTAGTTTGAAATTTTATAATAAGGCTGTAACGTAACAAAATGTGGAACAAGTCAAGGGGTCTGAATACTTTCCAAATGCACTGTAAGGACAAAATCAGCAGACAGTAATTGTGGAATCATGCCACAGTTGGACTAGATAATGTTAAACAAGGTTGGACTGTTATAAATTCAACAAAAGATAATTGTTTAATTTGCTCAAAGTAAAAAAATCTGATATCGCACTATGGCTGTATTAGACTTTTGCTTTGGGGGCATACTTATATTGCAATGTACAGGCCGTGCTGGGGGTCATGATGCCTGTGCTGAAGGGCAAGTGGGCAATCATCACCACAAATTACCACTAATTTCTTGTTAACAACAGAAATCAGCCAAGACCTCAGAAATAATTTGTAGACCTCCACAAGTCTGGTTCATCACTGGGAGCAATTTCCAAATGCCTGAAAGTGTCACGTTCATCTGTACAAAAAGTAGTATGCAAGTATAAACACCATGGGACCACGCTGCCGTCTTATCGCTCAGGAAGGAGATGTGTTCTGTCTCCTAGAGATGAACGTACTTTGGTGCGAAAAGTGCAAATCGATCCCAGAAAAGCAGCAACGGACCTTGTGAAGATGCTGGAGGATACCGGTACAAAAGTATCTATATCCACAGTAAAACAAGTCCCATATCGACCTAACCTGAAAGGCCGCTCAGCAAGGAAGAAGCCACTGCTCCAAAACCGCCATAAAAAAAGCCCGACTATGGTTTACAACTGCACATGGTGACGAAGATCGTACTTTTTGGAGAAATGTCCTGTGGTCTGATGAAACAAAAATAGAACTGTTTGGCCATTGTTTTGTTTGGAGGAAAAAGGGGGAGGCTTGCAAGCCGAAGAACAACATCCCAACCGTGATGCACGGGGGTGGCAGAATCATGTTGTGGGAGTGCTTTTCTGCAGGAGGGACTGGTGCACTTCACAAAATAGATGGCATCATGAGGAATGGAAAATTGTGGATACATTGAAGCAACATCTCAAGACATCAGTCAGGATGTTAAAGCTTGGTCGCAAATGTGACTTCCAAATGGACAATTACCTCAAGCATACTTCCAAAGTTGTGGCAAAAGGGCTTAACCTGTTAGGGCTAGGGGCAGTATTGACACGGCTGGATAAAAAAACATACCCGATTTAATCTGGTTACCACTCCTACCCAGTAACTAGAATATGCATATACTTATTACATATGGATAGAAAACACCCTAAATTTTCTAAAACTGTTTGAATGGTGTCTGTGAGTATAACAGAACTCATTTGGCAGGCAAAACCCTGAGACATTTTCTGACAGGAAGTGGATACCTGATGTGTTGTATTACCTTTAAACCTATCCCATTGAAAAACACAGGGGCTGAGGAATATTTTGGCACTTCCTATTGCTTCCACTAGATGTCACCAGCCTTTACAAAGTGTTTTGAGTCTTCTGGAGGGAGATCTGACCGAACAAGAGCCATGGAACGATGATGGCCCATTAGACACCTGGCGTGCGAGTTCATGTTGGGTACCCTCGTTCCAATACGTTATAAAAGAGTATGCATTCGTCCACCTTGAATATTATTCATGTTCTGGTTAAAAAAGGCCCTAATGATTTATGCTATACAACGTTTGACATGTTTGAACGAACGTAAATATATTTTTTCCCCTCGTTCATGACGAGAAGTCCGGCTGGCTTAGATCATGTGCTAACAAGACGGAGATTTTTGGACATAAATGATGAGCTTTTTTGAACAAAACTACATTCGTTATGGACCTGTGATACCTGGAAGTGACATCTGATGAAGAGAATCAAAGGTAATGGATTATTTACATAGTATTTTCGATTTTAGATCTCCCCAACATGACGTCTAGTCTGTATCGCAACGTGTATTTTTCTGGGCGCAGTGCTCAGATTATTGCAAAGTGTGATTTCCCAGTAAGGTTATTTTTAAATCTGGCAAGTTGATTGCGTTCAAGAGATGTAAATCTATAATTCTTTAAATGACAATATAATATTTTACCAATGTTTTCTAATTTTAATTATTTAATTTGTGACGCTGACTTGACTGCCGGTTATTGGAGGGAAACGATTTCCTCAACATCAATGCCATAGTAAAACGCTGTTTTTGGATATAAATATGAACTTGATAGAACTAAAAATGCATGCATTGTCTAACATAATGTCCTAGGAGTGTCATCTGATGGAGATTGTAAAAGGTTAGTGCATCATTTTAGCTGGTTTTATGGTTTTGGTGACCCTGTCTTTGAATTGACAAAACATTACACACAACTCTTGTAAATGTACTGTCCTAACATACTCTAAATTTATGCTTTCGCCGTAAAACCTTTTTGAAATCGTAAAACGTGGTTAGATTAAGGAGATGTTTATCTTTCAAAGGGTGTAAAATAGTTGTATGTTTGAAAAATTAGAATTTTGACATTTATTTGGATTCAAATTTGCCGCTCTTTAAATGCACCTGCTGTTGATGGAGTGCACCACGGGTGGCACGCTAGCGTCCCACCTAGCCCATAGAGGTTAAGGACAACAAGGTCAAGGTATTGGAGTGGCCATCACAAAGCCCTTACCTCAATCCTATAGAAAATCTGTGGGGAGAACTGACAAAGCGTGTGCGAGCAAGTAGGCCTACAAACCTGACTCAATTACACCAGCTCTGTTCTTAGGAATGGGCCAAAATTCACCCTTGTAGAAGGCTACCTGACACGTTTGACCCAAGTTAAACAATTTGAAGGCAATGCTACCAAATAGTAACTGAGTGTATGTAAACTTCTGACCCACTGGGAATGTGATGAAAGAAATAAAAGCTGAAATAAATCATTCTCTACTATTATTCTGACATTTCGCATTCTTAAAATAAAGTGGTGATCTTAACTGACCTGAAACAGTGAATTTTTACTGGGATTAAAAGTCAGGAATTGTGAAACTGAGTTTAAATGTGTTTGGCTAAGGTGTATGTAAACTTCCGACTTCAAATGTGCAGTCGTGGCCAAAAGTTTTGAGAATGACACATTAATTTTCATAAAGTTTGCTGCTTCAGTGTCTAGATATTTTGGTCAGATGTTACTATGGAATGTTGAAGTATAATTACAAGCATTTCATAAGTGTCAAAGGCTTTTATTGACAATTAAATGAAGTTGATGCAAAGAGTCAGTATTTGCAGTGTTGACCCTTCTTTTTCAAGACCTCTGGCCCTGGCATGCTGTCAATTAACTTCTGGGCCACATCCTGACTGATGGCAGCCCATTCTAGCATAATCAATGCTTGGAGTTTGTCAGAATTTGTGGGTTTTTGTTTGTCCATCCACCTCTTGAGGATTGACCACAAGTTCTCAATGGGATTAAGGTCTAGGAAGTTTCCTGGTCATGGACCCAAAATATCGAAGTTTTGTTCCCCATGCCACTTAGTTATCACTTTTGCCTTAAGGCAAGGTGTTCCATCATGCTGGAAAAGGCATTGTTCGTCACCAAACTGCTCCTGGATGGTGGGGAGAAGTTGCTCTCGGAGGATGTGTTGGTACCATTCTTTATTCATGGCTGCGTTCTCAGGCAAAATTGTGAGTGAGCCCACTCCCTTTGCTGAGAAGCAACCCCTCACATGAATGGTCTCAGGATGCTTTACTGTTGGCATGACACAGGACTGATGGTAGCTCTCACCTCGTCTTCTCAGGACAAGCTTTTTCCGAATGCCCCAAACAATCGGAAAGGGGATTTATCAAACAAAATTACTTTACCCCAGTCCTCAGCGGTCCAATCCCTGTACCTTTTGCAGAATATCAGTCTGTCTCTGATGTTTTTCCTGGAGAGAAGTGGCTTCTTTGCTGCCCTTCTTGACACCAGGCCATCCTCCAAAAGTCTTCGCCTCACAACTGCCTACTGCCATTCCTGAGCAAGCTCTGTACTGGTGGTGCCCCGATCCCGCAGCTGAATCAACTTTAGGAGACAGTCCTGGCGCTTGCTGGACTTTCTTAGGCGCCCTGAAGCCTTCTTCACAACAACTGAACCGCTCTCTTTGAAGTTCTTGATGATCCGATAAATGGTTGATTGAGGTGCAATCTTACTGGCAGCAATATCCTTGCCTGTGAAGCCCTTTTTGTGCAAAGCAATGATGATGGCACGTGTTTCCTTGCAGGTAACCATGGTTGACAGAGGAAGAACACTGGTTCCAAGCGCCACCCTCCTTTTGAAGCTTCCAGTATTTTATTCGAACTCAATCAGCATGACAGAGTGATCTCCAGCCTTGTCCCCGTCAACACTCACACCTGTGTTAACGAGAGAGTCACTGACATGTCAGCTGGTCCTTTTGTGGCAGGGCTGAAATGCAGTGGAAATTGTTTGGGGGGATTCAGTTCATTTGCATGGCAAAGAGGGACTTTGCAATTAATTGCAGTTAATCTGATCACTCTTCATAACATTCTGGAGTATATGCAAATTGCCATCATACAAACTGAGGCAGCAGACTTTGTGACACAAATATACATTTTCATTCTCAAAACTTTTGGCCATGACTGTAGTCGTGGATCGCACATCAGCCAGGCTAATTTTGCTTATTCCATGAAGTTGTATAACTTATCAAACTTTTTCATTCCACAGTACTGCCCTGCTTCTATTCCCTTGTCCAGTGTTCACCGTATAGGCATGCAGTTTTTAAACCAGGCCTATCCATGACATGGCAATAAATCTTTTTTTTTTCTCCGTGCTTCAGTCAATCACTAGGCCTTCTCGTGTATTATGGTAATATTATGTTTTGTTTCCTTTCCACAATACTAATGAGGATCACAATACTGGTGTCGTCCTGGCCCTAGTAACAAACCTCAGTTAGGTCACTTGCTACTGTCCTCACTGTCACTGGCATACTATTATGTTCAGCTCAATGTTTTTCTCTTTCTGTCGTGTGGTGGTCAAAGCAAATCTGAAAACAGTCTGGACAACCTCGCTCTCTCTCCCCTTTTCTTTCCATTTACTGTAACCAGTCCTCTCACCCACTGAGCACAGACGCTGTCCATGGACGTTGACATTTGGTGAGTCCAATCATAGATGTCTGTTTCACAAGTTTGGACAGTACAGCAAAGAAAAGTAGAGTATATGTCAGTACAATACAGTTTAGTACAGTAGAACACACTAGAGTATAGTACAGTATAATTTACTGTCCTGAACTCTGCTATGCTGTACTCTACAGTGCTGTACTGTGTGTGTGATGTCCAAACTTGTGAAATAAGTCTATGATTGGTACAGATTTGGTCCGGGGACACACCTAATTTGGTCTTGTTTGGGTGCGGAGCTCATTTGAATAATAGCCAGTGTGTATAATAATACCCAAACATACAAAGGAGGATATTATATGTTTTTACATTTGTGTACCTCTTCAGGAAACATCACCTGAAGAGGATTGCGTTCATAATTATGTTTTTCTGTATAGATCATAGAACCATGATGTTACTCTGTTACCAGGTGTTAGTTCACTTCACTTACTGTAGTTCAATAACTCAATGTGTCATATCATAGCTGACACCCAATGTTCCCTCTAAGCTGCACGCGTGCTCAGTAGCCCCAAGACTGCCGCGCAGAAATATTAGCCCACAGAGAGAAGCATGTGGTGGAAGAATCAGAATGAGTTAGGTAACATAGATAATTAAGATGTCTTATCTGCATGATATGCTTGTTATTAGAATGTATCCCTTTGGACTCTGGTGTTGGCAGTTGCACTTCCTCCCTCAGCTGGGGCTCAGTCACCTGGGGCCCAGAGAGGGGAGAAGTCAGGCTTGTCTTTCACATGTCCCTGGTGCTATGCAGAATATCAGAAATAGAAGAGGACAGGAGGGAACATTGTCTTCATATGTGAATGTGTCTTTACCTATTCTTAAACCATGTGAAGGGATGTTCTGATTAATGGGGAACCAATTACTTGTCTCCACAATGTCTGTGCGCCAGACTCTTTGGCCTTGGGGAAGATCAGGTTTGAGACAAGATGTGTGGGCTAGTATCTGGAACCATTGTATGTTATCTCTGATGTTGCACTTATCCTGGGTTAGTGTATGACCTAGAAGCTCACTCCCCTCAGTGAGCTTGTCCAGGCGTGTGGTCAAGAAGGGGTTTTACTTGAGAAGGGAGTATCTGGAGTTGACAATGGATTTATGCCATAGAATGAGTTTGTTTTTGTGCTGTGAAGTACCAGGAATGAGATGGGAGTCTCGTCATAGGGGCCAAACTGAACGATAAGAACAGAATTTATAGCAAATGCTATCTTGCTGCGTGATATTCCTTTCTCATCTATCAAGTCTCACCTTGTGACCCGTTCCACACATCTGTTTGTTATGTAGACTAGGGGGTGGGGGATCTTTGCTATTAAAGATTTTAGTAGCCTTTGTGTCATGGCTCTCAACAAACCATCTGAGGGTGGTTCGTCGACCAGCCATCGCTATTGCAGTGCTCTCACTAATAAAGATGTTTAAGTATAACTCTGACTTGTGTGATAAGTTTGTCTCTCCTCATTTGATAATACAGAAATTAACCAGCACGAGATTGAACTTCACTCAACTTTCTAGAGCAGTGGTCACCAACCGTCGACTGGTCGATCTCCAAGGAATTCCTAGTCGATCGCCAAACATTTTTGTAAAAAACCTAATGATAAAGCCTTGTGTTCCTATTTATACGTACATTTTTTTGTCTAGGACTGTTGGCGGTAGGTGCACCCGATTTAGCTTCCCTGCACACTGGGTAGGCGAACTGTTGTCATTTTGAACCATTTCATGTGTCTGAAGGCACAAACTCTGCCTTCACGGCAGGCCCAGAGAGCATTTCAAGTGCACTATAGGTTTACCGCTGGCCAATCGGATGTCTCAGATGACCATGTATGCAGTAACGTAGCAGGCATAAAAGAAAGCTACAGCAAAGTTCATACGGTGAAATTTCAAAACATTTAAAACCATGACTAGAGAGAGACTCAATGAATACAACAAAGAGATGCTGTTTTTTTGTTGTTGAGTGAGTTCATGTTTAAGTACTTACTCAGAACTGTCAACACTTTGTATTCAACACTTTTATAAGCCATAAAATGCACATTCTTCCTATTTCCACTCTGCAGCAGTAATGAATGAGTAGGAAAGTGTATTTTGAAATATATAAAAAAATGTCCAGAACAACAATGCATTGGCAGGGCAATTCAAGCAAAGCTAATATCCGGTTGTAATGTATTGGGCCTATAGCTTATTGCACAAACCTGCTACAGTGCGGTTTTTAATTGGTTAATGTTGCATAGGCTTATGTTTAAGGCATGTTTAAAAAAAAATCTGAGTGGTATATCTCGGCTTGCATTTTGACTCGAAGTGATCTTGACTCAAAGGTCGGTGATCACTGTTCTAGAGTTTTCCCTGTTAACACTATCAACGTTTCCCTTTACTGTGGCAATTGTGTGACGCTATATTAGCCACTTTCAATGCAACATATCGATTTAAAAAAAAAATGTAGAGTCAGCTTGATGCGGACCTTGCCTAGTTATTTCCTACTCTGTCTGCCCCTCCTGGATTCCTATTGGTCTAGGAATGAGTTGTTGCTCTCCCTGTGACACTCGGCAGGCAATATCATAGAACTCACCACTCTCACTCTGACTGGCAGTGGTACAATAATTTACACTCCAGCTTCTTTACTCTGTGTGTTTTATGATTTGCATCTTATTTGGTTTTTACCTTTTCACCTATTGGGAGCACAGCTGCTTTATGTGTCTGACTAGAGCAAATCAAATTGTATTTGTCACATGTGCCGTGAGTGAAATGCTTACAATCCTTTAACCAACGATGCAGTTTTAAGAAAATACCTGAAAAAAAAGTACAAAAATAAGTTATAGATAAGAAAAACAAATAATTAAAGAGCAGCAGTAAATAACAATAGTGGGGCTATATACAGGGGGTACCGGTACAGCGTCAATGCGTGGGGGCACCGGTGTCGAGCTAATTGAGATAATTATGTACATGCAGGTAGGGTTAAAGTGGCTATGCATGGATGACAACAGAGTGCAGCAGCGTGTGGGGGGGGGTGCAAATAGTCTGGGTAGCCATTTGATTAGCTGTTCAGGAGTCTTATGGCTTGGGGGTAGAAGCTGTTTAGAAGCCTCTTGGACCTAGACTTGGCGCTCCGGTACTGCTTGCCATGTGGTAGCAGAGAGAACAGTTTATGACTAGGGTGGCTGATTTTTAGGGCCTTCCTCTGACACCGCCTGGTATAGAGGTCCTGGATGGCAGGAAGCTTGGCCCCGGTGACGTACTGGGCCGTACACACTACCCTCTGTAGTGCCTTGCGGCCGGAGTCTGAGCAGTTGCCATACCAGGCATTGATGCAACCCGTAAGGATGCTCTCGATGGTGCAGCTGTAAAATCTTTTGAGGATCTGAGGACACATGCCAAATCTTTTCAGTCTCCTGAGGGGGAATAGGTTTTGTCGTGCCCTCTTCACGACTGTCTTGGTGTGCTTGGACCATGATAGTTTGATGTGGACGCCAAGGAACTTGAAGCTCTCAACCTGTTCCACTACAGCCCTGTCGATGAAAATGGGGGCGTGCTCGGTCCTCTTTTTCCTGTAGTCCACAATGAACTCCTTTGTCTTGATCACGTTGAGGGAGAGGTTGTTGTCCTTGCACCACACGGTCAGGTCTCTGACCACCTCGCTGTAGGCTGTCTCATCGTTGTCGGTGATCAGGCCTACCACTGTTGTGTCATCGGCAAACTTAATGATGGTGTTGGAGTTGTGCCTGGCCGTGCAGTCATGAGTGAAGAGTACAGGAGGGAACTGAGCACGCACCACTGAGGGGGCCCCTGTGTTGAGGATCAGTGTGGCGGATGCGTTGTTACCTACCCTTACCACCTGGGGACGGCCCGTCAGGAAGTCCAGGATCCAGTTGCAGAGGGAGGTGTTTAGTCCAGGGTCCTTAGCTTAGTGATGAGCTTTGAGGGCACTATGGTGTTGAACGCTGAGCTGTAGTCAATGAATAGCATTCTCACATAGGTGTTCCTTTTGTCCAGGTGGGAAAGGGCAGTGTGGAGTGCAATAGAGATTGCATCATCTGTGGATCTGTTGGTGCGGTATGCAAATTGGAGTGGGTCTAGGGTTTCTGGGATAATGGTGATGTGAGCCATGACCAGCCTTTCAAAGCATTTCATGGCTACAGACGTGAGTGCTACGGGTTGGTAGTCATTTAGGCAGGTTACCTTAGTGTTCTTGGGCACAGGGACTATGAACCGTGTTGGTATTACAGACTCAGACATGGAGAGGTTGAAAATGTCAGTGAAGACACTTGCCAGTTGGTCAGCGCATGCTCGGAGTACACGTCCTGATTATCCATCTGGCCCAGCGGCCTTGTGAACATTGACCTGTTTAAAGGTCTTACTCACATCGATTGCGGAGACCGTGATCACACAGTCATCCGGAACAGTTGATACTCTCATGCATGTTTCAGTGTTATTTAGCTCGTCTGGTAGGCTCGTGTCACTGGGCAGCTCTTGGCTGTGCTTCCCTTTGTAGTCTGTAATAGTTTGCAAGCCCTGCCACATCCGACGAGCATTGGAGCCGGTGTAGTAAGATTCAATCTTAGTCCTCTATTGTTGCTTTGCCTGTTTGATGGTTCGTCGGAGGGCATAGTGGGATTTCTTATAAGCTTCCTGGTTAGAGTCCCGCTCCTTGATAGCGACAGCTCTACCCTTTAACTCAGTGCGACTGTTGCCTGTAATCCATGGCTTCTGGTTGGGGTAGACGTCCTCGAAGCACTTATTGATAAAGCCAGTGACTGATGTGGTGTTCTCCTCAATGCCATCGGAAGAATCCCAGAATATATTCCAGTCTGTGCTAGAAAAACAGTCATGTAGTTTAGCAGCATCTTCATCTGACCACTTTTTTATAGACCTAGTCACTGGTGCTTTCTGCTATAGTTTTTGCTAGTAAGCAGGAATCAGGAGGATAGAGTTGTGGTCAGATTTGCAAGATGGAGGGCGAGGGAGAGCTTTGTACGCGTCTCTGTTTGTGGAGTAGAGGTGGTCTAGAATTGTTTTACCTCTGGTTGCACGTTTAACATGTTGATAGAAATTCGGTAAAACTGATTTAAGTTTCGCTGCATTAAAGTCACCGGTCACTAGGGACGCCGCCTCTGGATGAGCGTTTTCCTGTTTGCTTATGGCAGAATACAGCTCATTAGTGCAGTTTTAGTTCCAACCTTGCTCTGTGGTGGTATATAGACAGTTATGAAAAAAACAGATGTAAACTCTCTGGGTAAATAGTGAGGTCTGCAGCTTATCATAAGATACTCCACCTCGGGCGAACAAAACCTTTAGACTTCCTTAGATATCGTGCCCTGACTGTTTACATAAATGCATAGGCACCCGCCCCGTGTCTTACTAGGGGCTGTTGTTCTTTTTTGCCGATGGTGTATAAGCCGCCAGCTCTGTTCTTAATTTCGTTGTTCATCCATGACTCTGTGAAGCATAAAATATAACATGTCCCGTTGGTAGGATATACGTGCTTTCAGTTTGTCACATTTATTTTCTAGCGGTTGAAAGTTAGCTAGCAGAATGGAGGTCAAGGGCAGATTAGCCACTCGTCGTCTGGTCCTCACAAGGCACCCTGATCTTTTGCCTCAAAATCTACGTTTCCTTCTCCAGCGAATCACGGGCATTGTGGCCTGGTCGGGTGTCAACAGTATATCCCTCGTGTCCGACTCATTGAAGAAAAACTCTTCGTTCAGTTTGAGGTGAGCAATCCCAGTTCTGATGTTTAGAAGCTCTTTTCGGTCACTATGTCTATCCTATAATACCTCTGTATTCCATGCCAATAATACAGATTGACGCTCTACTGCCCCTACTATATGTAATCTTTGGAAGTGTGTATTCTTCCCATGCCCTGCATGCCGCTGTACATGTAATTATCCTACAGATAGTGTCTAATCTCCCCTCCTGTTCTTCTGAGTGTGTCTGTGGCCCAGGGTCACAGACAAAGAGTAATCACAGCCCTGCGTCATGTCTCGTGAGTGGAGCACCAGCTCTCGCTCTCTCACTCTCGTTCTCTCTTTCTTCCCTCCCAGTAGATTACATGAATAACACAACACTTCTCCAGGCAGATTCCATCTAATTAGCTGACTCAGGAGTACACTGATTCAGTATTCAATAGTCTGCAGTACCCTTGAATGAGTAGTGTGTCCAGGCTCGGTCAGGACCCCCTGGTTTAATGAATGGTTGGGAAGAATTCTGTGGTTTGTTATTCAACATATTGGCTATGTATGATGCATATACAGTTGAAGTCGGAAGTTTACATACACCTTAGCCAAATACATTTAAACTCAGTTTTTCACAATTCCTGACATTTAATCCCAGTAACAATTCTCTGTTTTAGGTCAGTTAGGATCACCACTATTTTAAGAATGTGAAATGTCAGAATAATAGTTGACAGTGATTTATTTCAGCTTTTATTTCTTTCATCACATTCCGAGTGGGTCAGAAGTTTCCATACACTCAATTAGTATTTGGTAGCATTGCCTTCAAATTGTTTAACTTGGGTCAAACGTTTCGGGTAGCCTTCCACAAGCTTCCCATAATAAATTGGGTGAATTTTGGCCCATTCCTCCTGACAGAGCTGGTGTAACTGAGTCAGGGTTGTAGGCCTCCTTGCTAACACATGCTTTTTCAGTTCTACCCACAAATGTAATATAGGATTGAGGTAAGGGCTTTGTGATGGCCACTCCAATACCTTGACTTTGTTGTCCTTAAGCCATTTTGCTACAACTTTGGAAGTATGCTTGGGGTCATTGTCCATTTGGAAGTCATATTTAACTTCCTGACTGATGTCTTGAAATGTTGCTTCAATATATCCACATAATTTCCGGGCCTCATGAAGCCATCTATTTCGTGAAGTGCACCAGTCCCTTCTGCAGTCCCTGCTATGTCCAAACAGTTCTATTTTTGTTTCATCAAACCAGAGGACAATTATCCAAAAAGTACGATCTTTGTCCCCATGTGCAGTTGCAAACCGTAGTCTGGCTATTTTTATGGCGGTTTTGGAGCAGTGGCTTCTTCCTTGCTGAGTGGCCTTTCAGGTGATGTCGATATAGGACTCGTTTTACTGTGGATATAGATACTTTTGTACCTGTTTCCTCCAGCATCTTCACAAGGTCCTTTGCTGTTGTTCTGGGATTGATTTGCGCTTTTCGCACCAAAGTACGTTAATCTCTAGGAGACAGAACGCGTTTCCTTCCTGAGCGGTATGACGGCTGCGTGGTCCCATGGTGTTTATACTTGCATACTATTGTTCGTACAGATGAACGTGGTACCTTCAGGCATTTGGAAATTGCTCCCAAGGATGAACCAAACTTGTGGAGGTCTACAATTTCCCATGATGTCAAGCAAAAAGGCACTGAGTTTGAATGTAGGCCTTGAAATACATCCACAGGTACACCTCCAATTGACTCAAATGATGTCAATTAGCCTATCAGAAGCTTCTAATGCCATGACATCAATTTTTGGAATTTTCCAAGCTGTTTAAGAAAGTCAACTTAGTGTATGTAAGCCTTCTGACCCACTGGAATTGTGATACAGTGAATTATAAGTGAAATAATCTGTCTAAACAATTTTTGGAAAAATATATTGTCATGTACGAAGTAGATGTCCTATCCGACTTGCCAAAAACTATAGTTTGTAAACAAGAAATTTGTGGAGTGGTTGAAAAACGAGTTTTAATGACTCCAACCTAAGTGTATGTAAACTTCAGACTTCAACTGTACATTTCATTAATAGTTTTTGAATTTGACTTTTATATGTGGAACCAGTATGGATCTTCCTTGTCCAGGGCTCACTTGAAAACTTGTAAATCTCAATGTGACTTCCCTGAGTTTAATTAAAGGATAAATACAAAATGATATCTCTCTCTGACCCGACCAGGACCAGACTCCAAAGCAGGCCTCAGTCAAAGGCCCTGAGGAGCCCGAGGTACCGGAGCCTGAGGACAAACCTAGCAAGACCCAGCAGCTGAAGAAGATATTTAAGGAGTACGGAGCTGTAGGAGTCTCCTTCCACATATGTATGTCCCTCATGTCTCTGGGCATGTTCTACCTCGCTGTGTCCAGGTACTGTATGTTGCAAGACTTCAGCAGTTTTTGTCACATATACAAAAACATTACATTTGTCTTCCTAGTTGACACGGCTTGATTGACAGTAGGCTGAATACCAGAGGGATTGAATCCAGATTATCAGCCAGCTCACATATCTCCCCTGATAGCTGTAATGGCCCTTGGATTCAACGCCCTCCTGGCCCGCCCAGCGCTACAGTTCACTAACACACCGCATAATTGTTGTGGGAGAGACATGGGGACATTCTGAAATGGCACCATATTCCCTATAGTGCTCTGTTAGTACATTGCAGTGCACCATGTAGGGAATAGGGAGCCATTTTAGACGTAGTTAGAAGATAAGTGTAGAGCAGCATTCTAATGGGATGAACCATTAGAAACCATTTTGATACATTTTATTACTTAATAGTTTGTCTTCATAAAGCCTTTCAATAATCTGCGTCTGAGGTACAAGTTGGCAAGATCCTACAATTGCTTTGAGGACCATGTTGAAATCCTGTCCAATGCTAAAGTTATATGGCCCCCTCTGGTATGTGTGTTCCTCTCCACAGTGGGATCGACATGGCTGCTATCCTGTACAAGATAGGATTCAGTGAATCTCTGGTTCAGTCCAAGTTGGCGGCGGGTACCAGTACGTTTGTCCTGGCGTACGCCATCCACAAGCTGTTTGCTCCGCTCCGTATCAGCATCACTGTGATATCAGTGCCTCTTCTTGTACGGTACCTCAGAAAGAGTGGCCTCTTCAAGACACCCAACTCACCTACACACTGAGTGGCTGAGACCCCAACGTCCACTAACTTGGATAACTGAGACTTTCCAAATATGACCATTACCATTTCTGGAATCGGGAAGGAATAAGCGTGAGAAATTCTTCCAACCATCCCTAATTTTTCAACTGGAATTTCTGCAGGAGAAAAAACAGAACCAACCGAGGCTGACTTTTAACCCACCTGTAGATCAGTGGCGGTCTGTGCCATTTAAGATGAGGTAGGGTGATTTTTAAAATGTATTTCTTATGAGCATGCCCTTGTTTATATTACGGTATATTGGATGACTCATTCATATTCCATTCACGCAGCTCAATGTAACATTGATAGGTTTAGGCTACTACAAGATACTCAAAATGTCCCTGTACCCATCATGAGATTGCTACAACCTATCTTATGAAAAGTTTACATTGTGAACTTTCATCAAGATAATTTTTAGTAATCAAGGTGAGACTGTAACACATTCAATACCGCCGTGAACTCTCGTGCCTGCATCTAGCTGATCTAGGGTGTAATCATTCGTCCAACAGTTGCAAACGAGAGTTCCTATTGGACAAATTCAGGTATGTTTATCCCGATTCCATTTAAGAAATGTTTTTCAACAGAATCGGTGGAATGAATACACCCCTGATCACACGCAAACACAATTCACTTTCATAGCAGCCATATAAAAACAGCATGATCACTTTGCTCATTGTATACAGTTCATTCGGAAAGTTTTCAAACCCCTTGACTTTTCCTCATTTTGTTACATTACAGCCTTCTAAAATGGATAAATTATTTTTTTGCCTCATCAATCTACACACAATACGCCATAATGACAAAGCAAAAGCAGGTTTTTAGAGTTTTTTGCAAACGTATAAAAACATTTAAAAAACTGATTACATTTACATAAGTATTCAGACCCTTTACTCAGTACTTTGTTGAAGCACCTTTGGCAGAGATTACTGCCTCGATTCTTCTTGGGTATGACCACTATTTTCAGGTCTCTCCAGAGATGTTTGATCGGGTTTAGGTCCGGGTTCTGGCTGGACCACTCAAGGACATTCAGAGACTTGTCCTGATGCCACTCCTGCGTTGTCTTGGCTGTGTGCTTCGGGTCACTCCTGTTGGAAGGTGAACCTTCGCCCCAGTCTGACGTCTGTCGTGGAAATTCTAATCAATGAGGAGAGACAAGGTCAGTCACCAATCAGGATATTACTTCATTCAAAACGTATTAATAGGGAAAATATAGAGCAATAACGATGGCTGGTCGACGCAACATGGTGACTGTTGGGTGTAGAGCCCTGAGACAAATAATACAAACACCTTTTTATAACAAAGATAACAGATGTGTGGAATGGGTCACAAGGTTAGGATTTTATAAAAACAATATCTGCTGTAAAGATGTGCTCATTGTGTGGAAACCAGGTTCTGGCCCCTAAAACAAGGTTCCTCTCATAATTATCCATACCCGAGCCATCTCCACCCTGGTACCTCCCGGCACAGAAACACCAACTCAGTCCGAGAGACGACAAGACCATCATAAATCAGTTGCTAGAGTTAAATCTCAGAAGCTCCTCAGTTCACACAGACACAATAGAGTTCTAAGAACCCTATTCTGTTGCATAAAAAAAAAACATTTGATGCAATAACAGTATTATAACAATCTTGTAATTTCTCCACGATATGTTCTGAGTGCTCTGGAGCAGGTTTTCATCAAGGGTCTCTCTGTACTTTGCGCCGTTCATCTTTTGCTCGATCCTGAGTAGTCTCCCAGTACCCGCCGCTGAAAAACATCCCCACAGCATAATGCTGCTACCACCATGCTTCACCGTAAGGATGGTGCCAGGTTTCCTTCAGACCTGAAGCTTGGTATTCAGTCCAAAGAGATCAATCTTGGTTTCATCAGACCAGAGAATCATGTTTCTCATGGTCTGAGAGTCCTTTAGGTGCCTTTTGCCTAACTCCCAAGTGGGCTGTCATGTGCCTTTTTACTGAGGAGTGGCTTCCCTCTGGCCACTCTACCATAACATCCTGATTGGTGGAGTGCTGCAGAGATGGTTGTCCTTCTGGAAGGTTCTCCCATCTCCACAGGGGACCTCTGGAGCTCTGTCAGAGTGAACATTGGGTTCTTGGTCACCTCTTTGACCAAGGCCCTTCTCCCCCGATTGCTCAGTTTGGCCGGGCAGCCAGCTCTATGAAGAGTCTTGGTGGTTCCAAACTTCTTCCATTTAAGAATGATTGAGGCCGCTGTGTTCTTAGGGACCTTCAATGCCACAGAAATGTTTTTGTACCCTTCCCCAGATCTGTGCCTCAAAATAATCCTTTCTCGGAGCTCTACGGACAATTCCTTTTGACCTCATGTCTTGGTTTTTGCTCTGACATGCACTGTCAAATGTGGGTCTAAATCTTGTCCAATCAATTGAAACTACCACAGGTGGACTCTAATCAAGATGTAGAAACATCTCAACGATGATCAATGGAATCAAGATGCACCTGAGCTCAATTTTGAGTCTCATAGCAAAGCGTTTAAATACTTATGAACCAAACTCTGAACCAATTTTATACATTTTGTGACAGGTCAAAAAGCATTTAACATTTTATGGCAATTTAGCTAACTACCTTGCTGTTGCTAGCAATTTTGTCCTGGGATATAAACATTGGGTTGTTATTTTACCTGAAATGCACAAGGTCCTCTACTCCGACAATTAATCCACAGATTAAACTATAAACCAAATGTTGTTTCTAGTCATCTCTCCTTCCTTCAGGATTCTTTTTCTTCTTTGGACTCTATATGGCAGTTGCCAACCAACTTTAAGGTGCATTACCTCAACCAACTGGATTCTGGACCTCAGTTCATCTTTCAATCACCCACGTGGGAATATGCACCTAAAAACCAATGAGGAGACGGGAGAGGCAGGTCTTGCAGTGCATTGAGTGTCACAAATAGTTTCGAGGTCTATTTTAGCGCCTCGCTACGCAGACGCTTGTAAGCAGTGTGGGTGCAATGATTGAATAACATGTATATGTACATTTATGGTGAGCATGTAAGGCTGTAACGTAACAAAATGTGTAAAGAGTCAAGGGGTCTGAATAATTTACGAATGCGGTGTGTGTGTATATAATTCCTTCTCGAACTACCTATACGCTCTCCTCCTCTCACATGTTCCCTTCACTTGTGGACTTCAGTGCATAACACATCAGCTGCCTGTGACCAGGCAAAAAAATAAAACTTGCCAAACCTTCATATCATGACCGCTAACCACTACACACAGACTACATTGTTGTCACCTCATAGTCAACGTAGCTACTAGAACTAACGTGTTAATAAACTCGCTAGCTACAATCACGCAGTTTAGCAGTTACACCGGTGGGACCCTGTGGCAATAAATGAATAAAACCAAAATCTTACCTTAACTTGGATAGCCATAGCCAGCTAGCTAACGTAGCATCCCTTTCTGTTTGAGTAGGCTAAACTGTCTAGCTGCATTAAACTAGCTAAGTGAACGTTTAAAATAATACAACCAAATATAGCTAGCTCTTTCTCGCTCTTGCTTCTCCTTCATTTTTGAATATATGAATTTGTTCAAAACTGTTCAACTATTGTCTTTCTCTCTGAGTCAACTACTCACCACATTTGATGCACTGCAGTAGCGTATGCTTTCAGTACTAGATTTATTCTCTGATCCTTTGATTGGGTGGACATGTCAGTTCACGCTGCAAGAGCTCTGATAGGTTGAATGACATCCTCCAGAAGTCGTCATAATTACCGTGTAAGTCTATGGAAGGGGGTGAGAACCATGAGCCTCCTAGGTTATGTATTGAAGTCAATATAACCAGAGAAGGACAGAAGCTAGCTGTCCTCTGGCTACACCATGATGCCACCCTACAGAGTGCTGCTGAGGCTATTTTTGACCTTCATTGCAAAACTGTGTATTAATCAATTGTTTGGTGAGGTGAATATATTTAGCATAGTTTTATCTAAAAAGGTTCATTTTAATCTTTCACTATTTTGTATTTTTATGAAATTCTTTGAGGATGCTCCTCCCCTTACTCCGAGGAGCCTCCACTGATGTAAATATCCATATTCGTTTTCCTTTACAAACTAAAGTACAGTAGTTGGTCCTCAATATGGATGTTTTAAGATTCTATGCAGTTGTCATTGTGTTTTCAGGCCATTGTGTTTTACCTTAGCTTCTGCTTCCTTTTTTGTAAGTAAAGCGCCATGTCTGTCTGAATTATTGGGAACAAAATATGAAAGAAAATAATGAATTCACTGTTACAGGTTTATCATTTATTTTATAGTGATATAAATTGAGTTGAAATTCATCCACTCATGACCATAAATAAAAAGACAACAAAAGGGCCATCTGTCTTAGATATATTTATTTACAATCATATTGAACCAGTGGCACTGGATGAAGTTTGATTATCAGGGACTTTCTGAATGATACTAGAATCTATTCTAAACCCTACCTTGAAGTTCAGAATGTTCTGAAGGTTCTAAGGAATGGTCTAAATATTTTTTAGGAATAGGAGTTGTGGATACAGGTTGGTCGGTCAGTCAGCATCTCTTTGTGCTGTGAAGGTTTATAAAAAAGCTGATCACTCACCTCCACTGACTGGTCTTACTGTTAACTGAGTAGCCATGTTCTTTTCTGTTCCTAGTGCTAGGTGAATGAATCTGCAGAAATATTTAGGTTACCTTCTCTTAACTCTCCCCCTTGTCATTTAGCCTGGAAATGCGTATGCTCTTTTAAGCAGAGCATACCAGTTGGTTCCAGACTAGTTGTAATTAGCTAAGCAGTAATGTTGTGTCCAATGGAAGTTCTTGTCCTATTAGCTCTGTATGAAGTAAGGATTTACTGGGATATTTATAGCCTTCCATATAATTATGTGTGAAATATTGTTTTGAATTGATTGGAGTATTTTTTTTTTTCTATGTGGGTTTTTATTGCAGTACAGATGTTGTCATAAAACATTTTCTGACTAAGTAGCTCTGGATAAAAGAGTCTGCTAAAGGACAAACATATAATTTATACAAAATGTGTAATAAAAACATTGTCAAGAATACAGCCATGATTATAATATGCATGATATATGGCTGCTCTTAAAGGAAAGCATGTGCACACAGTCAAATACCACCAAGAGCCACACAGTGGCGCTCCTGAACTACAAATCATTCTGTTTCCGTCCTTTATGGATGCAATGATGGTACTATCAAGAGCTTAACTGCGTCTCTGCACAGCGAACAGCATTTATTAAAACCTCATTCATTTAACCAAGACTGTTCAAATGGCCTCCAGAGCTGCCACTTGTTTAAAAGGAAACATTTCTCTTGAAAATGCCCTAAATATCTTCTTTAAAAAAAATGTATACTTAATTCATCTCAATGGTCCCGTACATATTCAGCTTGCACATGCACAACAGTTGTGATACCACAGATAATGTTGGTGACATTGTCTGCACAAACATGTTTTATTTTTTTGCAGGCTTCTGCTCAACCCTAAAACATTTTGGTTATAGCCCCTGTTCTACCAGGTCAGGTCTTCAGGAGGTTCTCACTCTATTGCTTCCCATTTAAGGTTTCTAAGGTCAGGGGAAAAGGGAAACCAGCAGCCCTGTCTGACTCTGTACCCCCCAATAACCACTATTGTACTCACCTGTCTCGGACCCAAGCTAGACCTGGGTTTAAATAATGTATAGTATATTCAGACTTGTATAATAATAATAAAAAAAGCTTTGTCCATTCACAGTAGGGAAATATGAACAGTTTGTTTATTCAACTAGGCAAGTCAGAACAAATTCTTATTTACAATGACAATGAAGTGCCAGACAGTTATCAGTCACTCAGGTAAATGTACAGGTATAGGGCTCAAGCAGCTTGAACACAGGCATTTACAGTATGCGCGCACACACACTCTCAAGGCTCATTATCTGGGCTGAGGAGGACTCTTAGTTGCCATCACCTCACCATCCCCTGGATGTCCCCCATGGCTAGGAACAAATTGGTGACAGCTAGGCAGGAAGGCAGCACTTCTAACCATACTGGCAGGCTGTTCTAGTGAGCCTCTTTCCCTCTAGCTCCGTTCTCTCCCTCCCATCGCTCATCTCTTTCTCCCTCTTTCCCTTTCTCTCTCTGAGGAGCAGGTCAACTCCCTGGGTATTCTATAATAATCACCCCTAGCTGAGTCCCAGATGAGTCCAGTTGTGATGAGAATTTAATGATATAAACACTGTTGTTGGCACAGTATGAATGCTGCCTGCCACCCACAACATCATCTACCTGTATGCAACCCAGTGTGCGTTCCAAATGGCTCCCTATGTAGTGCACTACAGCCCCAGTGTGAATTGTCCTCTCAGAGTCTGAATAGAAAGTCAACAATTCAACAAGTCTCACTACTTGCAACAGGATCTCTGAGCAGCAGAGCCGGCTCTACAGTGAGGAGCTGAGCACTCTTTCTCCCTTTATGTCATCACTCCTTCTGTCTCCTCTCTCTCTCTCTCTCTCTCTCTCTCTCTTTCTCTCTCTCTCTCTCTCTCTCTCTTCCTTTCTCATGCTCCTTTTCTCTCTCTCCCTCTCACTCCCTTTCTATCCGCCCCCCCAATTTCTCTCTGTCTCTCTCTCTCTCTCAGTTAAGTTTAGCGGCTGTAGCGGATGGTGGAGTCAACCTGGCTATGCTGTCAACTGTCTTCCTTCATCATGACGAGGCTCAGTTGCCATAGAGGCCACAGAATACTGGGGTTGAGACAGTGACGGTTAGAACTCAGAACAGCTACATCTTATTATTTTAAAAACAGGAGCTTCTGCCAGTCTCAAATAGATTTATTTATTTTTCATTCATTGCATTCCCCTCTCACATTTTCCTCAGGGTTTTTGCAAGAGTGTGGCAGTTTATAGTAGAAGGAAGGCTGGGTAGGAGAGGTAGGAGACTGTTCCAGCTTTGAAAGGGGTAGAAAACTATGTAACGTAAGGTCACAACCTGTCACAGTATTTTTGACAGTTGGTGGATTGGTGTTTATTTGGGCTGTGTCATCAACTGAGGTGAATCTAGTAATTACCTGTAATGGCTGGCCAGGTAACAATTTGGTTGTGTCTCGATTTTGTTTCCCCTCAGTTCCAGTCAATTCAGGAAGTGCATTGAAATTTGATTCATGAATTGAAAAGCGAGTCCACCTAGAAAAACAATGTTAATTTATCAACTCAATTCATGAGTTGAGTTTTAATTAATTGCTTGAATTGAAACGGCACTGACTCTAACCCTGTTAGAATTTACCTTAATCCTGTCCAGCCAGTAGGTGCAGAGCTCTGCTGTGTGCTGTTCGGTTGATGGCGCTGGTGGCTAAAACCCTTCAGCTTTAAAACGAACCCTTCTCAAACACTGTGAAAAGCAAACAGACAGACAATTTCTTTCAATTAGCCCAAGCAGGCCAGCCCAATAAATTTTAGTTTGTTCCTTCAGACGCAAGGGCCCTGTTGTGCGTCCGGGACCAAATTATGACTAATGGCTGTTGGGGAGCTGCTGAGCTGATCTTCCACTCCTCTGCTCTCTTTCTTTCTCACCTTCTCTCTCCCCCTCTCGTTCTCCTCTCTCGTTCTTCTCTCTCTCCGTCTCTGTCTGTCAAATTCAGATTGCTTTATTGGCATGAAATACAATTAATAGATATTGCCAAAGCAGTAGTGGTACAGCATTTCAGTAAAATGCAATGAGGTTAATAATTGTGTGTGTATATATATATATATATAACTCCCAAAAAATAAAGGGAACACTTAAACAACACATGAGATATCTGTATTTTCTAAAAACATTGCCATTATCAGTTATTGTGTGTAGATTGGGGGGGGGGGGGGGATATATATACACTGCTCAAAAAAATAAACGGAACACTTAAACAACACAATGTAACTCCAAGTCAATCACACTTCTGTGAAATCAAACTGTCCACTTAGGAAGCAACACTGATTGACAATAAATTTCACATGCTGTTGTGCAAATGGAAAAGACAAAAGGTGGAAATTATAGGCAATTAGCAAGACACCCCCAATAAAGGAGTGGTTCTGCAGGTGGGGACCACAGACCACTTCTCAGTTCCTATGCTTCCTGGCTGATGTTTTGGTCACTTTTGAATGCTGGCGGTGCTTTCACTCTAGTGGTAGCATGAGACGGAGTCTACAACCCACACAAGTGACTCAGGTAGTGCAGCTCATCCAGGATGGCACATCAATGCGAGCTGTGGCAAGATGGTTTGCTGTGTCTGTCAGCGTAGTGTCCAGAGCATGGAGGCGCTACCAGGAGACGGGCCAGTACAAAAAAATAAAGGGAACACTTAAACAACACATCCTAGATCTGAATGAAATAAATAATCTTATTAAAAACGTTTTTCTTTACATAGTTGAATGTGCTGACAACAAAATCACACAAAAATAATCAATGGAAATCCAATTTATCAACCCATGGAGGTCTGGATTTGGAGTCACACTCAAAATTAAAGTGGAAAACCACACTACAGGCTGATCCAACTTTGATGTAATGTCCTTAAAACAAGTCAAAATGAGGGTCAGTAGTGTGTGTGGCCTCCACGTGCCTGTATGACCTCCCTACAACGCCTGGGCATGCTCCTGATGAGGTGGCGGATGGTCTCCTGAGGGATCTCCTCCCAGACCTGGACTAAAGCATCCGCCAACTCCTGGACAGTCTGTGGTGCAACGTGGCGTTGGTGGATGGAGCGAGACATGATGTCCCAGATGTGCTCAATTGGATTCAGGTCTGGGGAATGGGCGGGCCAGTCCATAGCATCAATGCCTTCCTCTTGCAGGAACTGCTGACACACTCCAGCCACATGAGGTCTAGCATTGTCTCGCATTAGGAGGAACCCAGGGCCAACCGCACCAGCATATGGTCTCACAAGAGGTCTGAGGATCTCATCTCGGTACCTAATGGCAGTCAGGCTACCTCTGGCGAGCACATGGAGGGCTGTGCGGCCCCCCAAAGAAATGCCACCCCACACCATGACTGACCCACCGCCAAACCGGTCATGCTGGAGGATGTTGCAGGCAGCAGAACGATCTCCACGGCGTCTCCAGACTCTGTCACATCTGTCACGTGCTCAGTGTGAACCTGCTTTCATCTGTGAAGAGCACAGGGCGCCAGTGGCGAATTTGCCAATCTTGGTGTTCTCTGGCAAATGCCAAACGTCCTGCACGGTGTTGGGCTGTAAGCACAACCCCCACCTGTGGACGTCGGGCCCTCATACCACCCTCATGGAGTCTGTTTCTGACCGTTTGAGCAGACACATGCACATTTGTGGCCTGCTGGAGGTCATTTTGCAGGGCTCTGGCAGTGCTTCTCCTGCTCCTCCTTGCACAAAGGCGGAGGTAGCGGTCCTGCTGCTGGGTTGTTGCCCTCCTACGGCCTCCTCCACGTCTCCTGATGTACTGGCCTGTCTCCTGGTAGCGCCTCCATGCTCTGGACACTACGCTGACAGACACAGCAAACCTTCTTGCCATAGCTCGCATTGATGTGCCATCCTGGATGAGCTGCACTACCTGAGTCACTTGTGTGGGTTGTAGACTCCGTCTCATGCTACCACTAGAGTGAAAGCACCGCCAGCATTCAAAAGTGACCAAAACATCAGCCAGGAAGCATAGGAACTGAGAAGTGGTCTGTGGTCCCCACCTGCAGAACCACTCCTTTATTGGGGGTGTCTTGCTAATTGCCTATAATTTCCACCTTTTGTCTTTTCCATTTGCACAACAGCATGTGAAATTTATTGTCAATCAGTGTTGCTTCCTAAGTGGACAGTTTGATTTCACAGAAGTGTGATTGACTTGGAGTTACATTGTGTTGTTTAAGTGTTCCGTTTATTTTTTGGAGCAGTGTATATATATCCCCCCCCCCCCCCCCCCAATCTACACACAATAACTGATAATGGCAATGTTTTTAGAAAATACATATATCTCATTTACATAAGTATTTACACCCCTGAGTCAATACTTTGTAGAAGCACCTTTACAGCTGTGAGTCTTCCTGGGTAAGTATAAGAGCTTTCCACACCTGGATTGTGCAACATTTGTCAGTTTATTATTTTCAAAATTCTTCCAGCTCTGCAAAATTGGTTGTTGATCATTGCTAAACAACCATTTTCAGGTCTTGCTGTAGATTTAAGTCAAAACTGTAACTAGGCCACTCAGGAACATTCGCTGTATTCTTGGTAAGCAACTCCAGTGTAGATTTGGCCTTCAGGTTATTATCCTGCTAAAAGGTGTATTCATCTCCCAGTGTCTGGTGGAAAGCATACCCATAACATGATGCAGCCAGCACTATGCTTAGAAATATGGACAGCAGTAGGGTACTAGGGATTAACTAGCCCCGTCCCCTGTAATTCACATTAAGACCACAAGATGTTACCAAATTATTTTCCCAACACTTTCCCTGGCTGCCACTGCTCTTGCTCAGCAACAAACCATTCCCCTGTCTCATCACAACTTTTGTAGATATTTCAACTAAACAATTTTGTGGTACTGTAAGTTGATGAAACAAATTTGAAATTTAAAAAAAGTTGTGGATATATTTCAATGAAGTTGGATATATAATTATTTTTAAAATATACAAGTAGGAAAGCCTTAAGATAAATAATCCACTTGTTTAGAGAGAGAAATTTAGATAATTTGAGTAAAGTAGTAATATGTTGGATGAGTGTGTTGGGGGCAACTCGCCACCCCTTTATGGTTATGAATGTGTTTCAACCTGTCATTTAGACATTGACTAGCCTAGTTAGCGCACGTTTATGCTAACTTGCGAGCTAGCAACTTCACTAGCAGTAAATGTTAGCATAAGCTGCTAGGAGTGCTAGTTAGCAACCTTTACTACCAGATCGTCTGAGGTGAAATACATTAAAATGATATTGTAACTTCATTGCAGTTGTAAATGTTTCCACTATTGACTGATAACTGTAAAGCTAATGTTCCTTTATAGCCTTTTATAAATTGTACACATTTTTATGTCATATAGCTAGATACATTTTTAAGAGAGAGCGTTTCAATTGACATCTCTTCCCCTGTTTTCAGTTACAGATGGGGACTGGATTAGGTGTGAGCAGTGCAGGAGGTGGGCTCATGATTTGTGCTCCAATTTGACTGAGAATAGCTTTATTTGTGACCTATGTACAAATTAGAATCGTGCAATAGCAGACCATGAGAGTTCCCACATCAAAGTTACACTGAGTTATTTAGTAAGTTATTGTTATTACATGTTATATTCCTATGTTATTTAAGTTATATTCCAATGAATATATTTTTTTATTAATTAAAAACAACTATTGAAAACCTTTTGCATCTGAATGTAATTTTAAAGATTGCTGGGATTTAAAATCTTGTATTATTCAAATAATATTTAGTGCAATTGTACATAATGTATTATGTGGAAAAGGAAAAACAAAGAAAATGAATGTGCAAGTGAGTTAAAAAGAGACAAGTGTTACTTACTAAAGAATTCCTAAATGAAACGGATTAAATGTATTTTAACACAGCCATTTGATATTATGGGGTGTTTTGTGTAACCCAGTGACAAAACAATCTCAATTGAAACTATTTTAAAAATCGGGCTGTAACAACAACATGTTGAAAAAGTCAATTGTTGTGAATACTTTCTGAAGGCACTGTAAATACACAAGTTGGGAATTGATTGAGATGTTTTTTCTCTCTCTCTACCTCTCTCTCTACCTCGCTCTCTACCTCGCTCTCTCTCTCTCTCTCTCTCTCTCTCTACCTCTCTCTATCTATACATACAGTACCAGTCAAAAGTTTGGACACATACTTATTCAAGGGTTTTTCTTTATTTTCACAATTTTCTACAATGTAGAATAATAATGAAGACATCAAAACTATGAAATAACACATGGAATTATGTAGTAATCAAAGTGTTAAAAAAGTTGTGTTGTGGCAAAGTAGGGTGGTATACAGGAGATTAGAGGTTGACCGATTATGATTTTTCAACGCCGATACCGATTATTGGAGGACCAAAAGGCCGCTACCGATTTAATCGGACGATTTTTTTATTTATTTATTTATTTATTTGTAATAATGACAATTACAACATTACTGATTGAACACTTATTTTAACTTAGTATTTATTATATTATTATATTATCAATTTAGCCTGAAATAAATAATGAAACATGTTCCATTTGGTTTAAATAATGCAAAAACAAAGTGTTGGAGAAGAAAGTAAAAGTGCAATATGTGCCATGTAAAAAAGCTAACGTTTCAGTTCCTTTCTCAGAACATGAGAACATATGAAAGCTGGTGGTTCCTTTTAACATGAGTCTTAAATATTCCCAGGTAAGAAGTTTTAGGTTGTAGTTATTATAGGAATTATAGGACTATTTCTCTCTATACGATTTGTATTTCATATACCTTTGACTATTGGATGTTCTTATAGGCACTTTAGTATTGCCAGTGTAACAGTATAGCTTCCGTCCCTCTCCTTGCTCCTACCTGGGCTCGAACCAGGAACACATTGACAACAGCCACCCTCGAAGCAGCGTTACCCATGTAGAGCAAGGGGAACAACCAAGTCTCAGAGCGAGTGACGTTTGAAACGCTATTAGCGCTCACCCTGCTAACTAGCTAGCCATTTCACATCGGTTACACCAGCCTAATCTCGGGGTTGAAGTCATAAACAGTGCAATGCTTGAAGAATTGCGAAGAGCTGTTGGAAAACGCACGAAGGTGCTGTTTGAATGAATGCTTACGAGCCTGCTGCTGCCTACCATCGCTCAGACTGCTCTATCAAATATCAAATCATAGACTTAATTATAACATAACACACAGAAATACGAGCCTTTGGGCATTAATATGGTCGAATCCGGAAACTATCATTTCGAAAATGAAACGTTTATTATTTCAGTGAAATACGGAACCGTTCCGTATTTTATCTAACGGGTGGCATCCCTAAGTCTAAATATTCCTGTTACTTTGCACAACCTTCAATGTTATGTCATAATTATGTACAATTCTGTCAAATTAATTACGTCCTTTGTTAGAAAAAAATGGACTTCACACAGTTCGCAATGAGCCAGGCGGCCCTAACTGCTGTATATACCCTGACTGCTTGCACGGAACGCAAGAGAAGTAACACAACGTCACATCCCTAGTTATAAGAAATTAATGTTAGCAGGCAATATTAATTAAATATGCAGGTTTAAAAAATATATACTTGTGTATTGATTTTAAAGAAAGGCATTGATGTTTATGTTAGGTACATTGGTGCAATGACGGTGCTTTTTTCGCAAATGCGCTTGTTAAATCATCACCCGTTTGTCGAAGTAGGCTGTAATTCGATGAGAAATTAACAGGCACCACATCGATTATATGCAACGCAGGACACGTTAGATAACTACACATGGTTGATGATATTACTAGTTTAACTAGTGATTATGTTACGATTGATAGTTTTTTATAGGAAAGGTTTAATGCTAGCTAGCAACTTACCTTGGCTTCTTGCTGCCCTCGTGTAACAGGTAGTCAGCCTGCCACGCAGGCTCCTCGTGGAGTGCAATGTAAGGCAGGTGGTTAGAGCGTTGGACTAGTAACCGGAAGGTTGCAAAAACGAATCCCCAGGTGACCAGGTAAAAAGCTGTTGTTCTGCCCCTGAACAAGGCAGTTAACCCCCGTTCCTAGGCCATCATTGAAAATAAGAATGTGTCTAATCTGACTTGCCTAGTTAAATAAAGGTGTTAAAAAAATAAAAACGGCAAATCGGTGTCCAAAAATACCGATTACCGATTGTTATAACTTGAAATCGGCCCTAATTAATCGGCCATTCCGATTAATCGGTCGACCTCTACAGGAGGTAGCCCTTTCAAAGTTCTTGACATTTTCCAGATTGACTGACCTTCATGTCTTAGAGTAATGATGGACTGTCGTTTCTCTTTGCTTATTTGAGCTGTTCTTGCCATACGATGGATTTGGTCTTTTTCCAAATAGGGATATCTTCTGTATACTTCCCCTACCTTGTCACAACACAACTGATTGGCTCAAACGCATTAAGAATGAAAGAAATTCCACAAATTAACTTTTAACAAGGCACACCTGTTAATTGAAATGCATTCCAGGTGACTACTTAGGAAGCTGGTTGAGAGAAAGCAAGTCAAAGGGTGGCTATATATTTAGATTTGTTGAACACTTTTTTGGTTACTACATGATTCCATATGTGTTATTTCATAGTTTGTTTTCACTATTATTCTACAATGTAGAAAATAGAAAAAATAAAGAAAAACCCTGGAATGAGTAGGTGTGTCCAAATGTTTGACTGGTACTATATATATATCTATGTTTCTGTCTTGAAGGGTAAAGCATTTGTGTCCCGAAATAGCACCCTATTCCCTATATAGTGCACTAAAGTTGAGTAAGGCCACGGAATACGGTGCCATCTAGGACGTACACTTGTTTAAAATGGATGGAAGCGTATATTACACTGTTATTATTCAGTGTATTCATATTTTAGGGCTGAGCTGCATATCTGATTCACTGTTGTCATTTTTCTTCCCATGGATTTCTTAGTCACTCCGCTCCACATAGTGATTTCTCTGGTATACTGTAGATATTGACCGGTTTCAGTTTGAATGAGAAGTATATTTCACACGCTAAGGCCCCTCGTCTCCAAAGAACATAATTATAATGTCAATAATAATCATAAAGATGAATAATGCAGAGGTTGTTGCTATGATACGATATTTGTGTCCCAAATGCCACCCTATTCCTTTTATAATGCACTAGGGGCCCAAAGGGTTCCGGTCAAAAGTATTGCACTATATAGGTAATAGGGTGCCATTTGGGACAAACACTGGAAAAACCGTAGGCCATGCAGATGGTTGATTGAGGAAGAAACACTGTTTCTCTGCCATGGAAAGATATATATTATTTACAAGTGTGTGAAGCAGGAAGAAATAGATTTTGCAATACAGAACTCAAAGAGAATTATAGATAGCTAGCTGGACCACTGTGATTTGCCCCCTACTCTACTTTATTTCTATTGCTGACGTTCCCCACGGTTTTAGGAAGGCGATTTAAAGGCTGGTGAATAGTGTGTTGAGAATATAGGGAGGTCAAGACCTGATGGTTGTATGTAGGGGAATTCTAAACTTTGTAAAGAGACACCACACAATGGTTATGTAAACATTTCTGTGCAGACAAACTTCAAAAACATGTATCGCAACCGTTGTGTCAAATGCGTTGTTCATCAGTTGTACAACCTGTGTGTTTTGGGAGAGGGATAGAAAGACACACTCCCTACAGACTCCCTATAATAACAGCACAACACGACACATAAACTACATGCATCAGCGAGTACCATTTATTAAAATATTATTTTTATGACTGCATGCTTCGGGCATGGAAATGAGAGCCCTACATTCAACCCATCAATACGGCAGCGTAACAGCGACGTATTTCTTTTTTAGATCCCCAATCAGATTTGGTTGCTGCTCCCTGCGGGCACTTATACCAGTCAGTGGGCCCTGCCAGGCTGACAACACTACAATCCCTCAGAGAGAGGGGGGGGGGTAGGAGGATAAAGAGAAGTCTGAGAGAGACACTAATATTATTTCTCACGCTTAATATTAAAGTCCCTTTTTTAAAAACAAAAAAGAGAGAAAAAACAAGAGGGGAGAGAAGGGTAAGTTGAGCAATTTTTTACATTCAGCATCACTCCGTCAAGGGAAATATAGTTGTATTTCTAAGAAAGATATCTACATATATTTCAGGATGTTGTGTATCCCTGGAAATAATCAGAATTCATGTAAATATTACAGTTCTTAAAAAAAAGGTGGTCTATTGGCACAACTTGGGCTAAGTTAAGACGTGAGACTGGGGAAGTTAAGCATCATTAAACCTCTAACACAATAAATTAATTTGACTTGGTGAAAAGCAGTTTTTTGGGCCTAACTTACTACCACTTTTTCCATGTGGTTTTGTCCTTCACAGACTCCATGAAATTATTCCCCCTTCCTAAATATTTGGTAAAATTATACATTTTGTGTATGATTTCCTAGAAACAAGGGTGGCTCAACTTAACCCTTAGGCTCAACTTAACCAACTCTCCCCTAAATTCTTTGTAATGATTTTTTTTTAAAAGCCATTGTCACACCTGCAGGTAATTCCATTATGGTTCTGCAATTAAAATGAAGGATTCATGAAGGCAGCATACAGAAAGAGACCGCTATTATTTCCTCTAATATTCAGATATGCCTACTGATATTGGCAAATTTTGTAGAATTGTTTTTTTACAGGGCTTTATTGATATTTCCATCCCTAAATTAAGGTGTTCAGCAAGCATGTAGTCAACAAAACAACAACAATCTCAACATAAAGGTATGATCCTCCGTCTCCAGAATTGTCAAGATTCCACATCCCCAACACTAAATCAACACTGCAGGATAACGCCTCACTAAATGACTTCCGTTTGTGAATAAACTATATATACCAAAGTATGTGGACACCCGTTCAAATTAGTGGATTCGGCTATTTCAGCCACACCCGTTGCTGAAAGGTGTATAAAATTGAGCACACAGCCATGCAATGTACATAGAATAACATTGACAGTAGAATGGCCTTACTGAAGAGCTCAGTGATTTTCAACGTGGCACCGTCATAAAATGCCACCTAAAGCTTGTCGCCATTGGACTCTGGAGCAGTGGAAACGCGTTCTCTGGAGGGATAAATCCTGGGGCACAACTTTCACTGGGGACGGGGGGGAACATCCCCTCCCACTTTCTGAAATTGCATTTTTGTCCCCCCCTGTCGTATCATTGGAATGTGATAGAAAACGAGAAAACAGTGTGCTTTAGGACCATGCGGACGCCTCCGAGTGGTCGGGTAGGTTGTTTGGAGGGTTGATCTAAATTGATTTTTTTTTATAAAAATGTATCTGCCCCCACATCTAAAACCAAAGTTACGCCCCTGGATGAATCACACTTCACCATCTGTCAGGCCGACAGACTAATCTGGGTTTGGTGGATGCCTGGAGAACGCTACCTGCCCCAATGCATAGTGCCAACTGTAAAGTTTGGTGGAGGAGGAATAATAATGTCTGCGACTGTTTTTCATGGTTCGGGCTAGGCCCCTTAGTTCCAGTGAAAGGAAATCTTAGTGCTACAGCATACAATGGCATTCTAGACGATTCTGTGCTTCCATCATTGTGGCAACAGTTTGTGGAAGGTCCTTCCTGTTTCAGCATGACATAAACTGAACAAGTTCCACAGACGTGTTTCTAACAGAAATGGAATTATGTGTCCTTGAACAGAGGGGGGGTCAAAAATGTAAGTGTCATTATCTGGTGTGGCCACCAGCTGCATTAAGTACTGCAGTGCATCTCCTCATGGACTGCAACAGATTTGCCAGTTCTTGCTGTGAGACGTTACCCACTTTTCCACCAAAGTACCTGCAAGTTCCCGGACATTTCTGGGGGGAATGGCCCTAGCCCTCACCCTCTGATCCAACAGGTCCCAGACGTGCTCAATGGGATTGAGATCCGGGCTCTTCGCTGGCCTTGGCAGAAATCACGCACAGAATGAGCAGTATGGCTGGTGGCATTGTCATTCTGGAGGATCATGTCAGGATGAGCATGCAGGAAAGGTACCACATGAGGGAGGAGGATGTCGTCCCTGCAACGCACAGTGTTGAGATTGCCTGCAATGACAAGCTCAGTCAGATGATGCTGTGACACACCGCCCCAGACCATGACGGACCCTCCACCTCCTAATCGATCCCGCTCCAGAGTACAGGCCTCGGTGTAACGCTCATTCCTTCAACGATAAACGCGAATCTGACCATCACCCCTGGTGAGACAAAACCGTGACTCGTCAGTGAAGAGCACTTTTTGCCAGTCCTGTCTGGTCCAGCAATGATGGGTTTGTGCCCATAGGCGACGTTGTTGCCGGTGATGTCTGGTGAGGACCTGCCTTACAACAGGCCTACAAGCCCTCAGTCCAGCCTCTCTCAGCCTATTGCGGACAGTCTGAGCACTGATGGAGGGATTGTGCGTTCCTGGTGTAACTCAGGCAGTTGTTGTTGCCATCCTGTACCTGCCCTGCAAATGTGATGTTCGGATGTACCGATCCTGTGCAGGTGTTGTTACACGTGGTCTGCCACTGCGAGGACGATCAGCTGTCCCTCCTGTCTCCCTGTAGCGCTGTCTTAGGTGTCTCACAGTACGGACGATGCAATTTATTGCCCTGGCCACATCTGCAGTCCTCATGCCTCCTTGCAGCATACCTAAGGCACGTTCACGCAGATGAGCAGGGACCCTGGGCATCTTTCTTTTGGGTTTTTTCAGAGTCAGTAGAAAGGCCTCTTTAGTGTCCTAAGTTTTCATAACAGTGACCTTAATTGCCTACCTGTAAGCTGTTAGTGTCTTAACAACCGTTCCACAGGTGCATGTTCATTAATTGTTTATGGTTCATTGAACAAGCATAGGAAAGTGTTTAAACTCTTTACAATGAAGGTCTGTGAAGTTATTTGGATTTTTACGAATAATCTTTGAAGACAGGGTCCTGAAAAAGGGCCGTTTCTTTTTTTGCTAAATTTAGTTAGTGGATTAAATAAATAACAAAGTCACGACATATTGGAGCCCCCGTGCGAGGAATCTAAAACAAAATTAGGCCTTGCTGTTTAATTGTCTATATAAATTGTGTAGCAGATTACATTATACACCAATAGAGTGTAGGTAGGATTATCGTTGAGAGTGACTCTGTGTTTTCATTTGACCAAGATACTAGGAAGATTGCCTCCGGTGTTGCATACTGAGTAAGGGTCAGAGTGAGCAGACTCAGCGAGCATTAATTTCTAGAGCTAGAACATATTGGCCAGCCAAGGAAATTTGAGAAATATATTTGTTGGCCAAAGCAAAACATTATCTCTCTATCGTGCTTAAAAAAACATGAAAAGACACAGCAAATATTTCTTTATGTTATTGCGTGTTCTAGTAACATTGCTGGCAAAGAAACGCCGATTGGGTTGAAATTGAGACGTCATTAGTAACCCCCTGGTCTCGTATTGAAGGGGACCCTGTGTGACAGGAAGTTAACGGCTAGCTTTGCATTCAATCTTAAGCTAACAGAGAAAGAGCAGCTATTTTATTTTGTTCATCTTTCAGGGCGAAACCTTGTGTCTTGGGTGATGGAAGTCCCACCTCTGCAGGAATCCCTTGTGAGTTCAGCTTTCAGGGCTAAGTGACCCCTTGTGGTGAAGAATCGGCAGTATTTTTTTGGTGAAAAAATAATCCATTGTGAGAACCAAGGTCTTCTCACATTTGTAACAGCTGGTTATACTTTAAGAATATCCAACCCATCTCAACTGATTGGATATCGTTGTCTGATTCGATTTAACAAGAAAGTTCAATTGCCAAACAAACGTTTTACCAGGTTTATAATTTGGATAAGGACCAAATTAATTTGTTCCAACCAATGAGACATTTTAAACTTTTCCACATTAACCTTGATACAGCGACGCTTTCAGGTTAATTTAAGTTTAATTCCCAGATAGCCTATACGGGTATGATTAATAATTGACATTACTTAATCAATTAAATTTGCTTTTGCAAATTAATTTACGTCCAACTCCCACGTTACTGATCCAGTATTGATGTTTTATTAACGTCTATAAATAGATTAAAATCATTTTTTGCAGCTTCCAACAACTCAAAACCGAAACTTTGAAAAATAAAAACTTTTTTAAATGTATTTTTATTTTTAAAGTGCCTAGTGTTCCATTTATTGAAGTGGCCAATGATTTCAAGTCTGTATGTAGGCAGCAGCCTCTCTGTGTTAGTGATTACTGTTTAACAGGCTAATGGCCTTGAGATAGAAGCTGTTTTTCAGTCTCTCGGTCCCAGCTTTGATGCACCTGTACTGACCTCGCCTTCTGGATGGTAGCGGGGTGAATAGGCAGTGGCTCAGGTGGTTGTTGTCATTGATCTTTTTGGCCTTCCTTTGACATTGGGTGCTGTAGGTGGCCTGGAGGGCAGGTAGTTTGCCCTCGGTGATGCATTGTGCAGACCGCACCACGCTCTGGAGAGCCCTGCGGTTGTGGGCAGTGCAGTTGTCGTACTAGGCGGTGACACACAGCCCGACAGGATGTTCTCAATTGTGCATCTGTAAAAGTCTGTGAGGGTTTTAGATGACAAGCCAAATTTATTCAGCCTCCTGAGGTTGAAGAGGCGCAGTTGCGCCTTCTTCACCACACTGCCTGTGTGGTTGGACCATTTCAGTTTGTCCATGACGTGTAGGCCGAGGAACTTAAAACTTTTTACCTTCTCCACTACTGTCCCGTCGATGTGGATAGGGGGGTGCATCGTCTGTGGACCTATAGGGGTGGTAAGCACATTGAAGTGGGTCTAGGGTGACAGGTAAGGTGGAGGTGATATGATCCTGACTAGTCTCTCAAAGCACTTCATGATGAAAGAAGTGAGTGCCACGGGGCGACAGTCATTTAGTTCAGTTACCTTTGCCACCATTGTTCCTGAACCCAAGAATACAATCTTCAAGCATGTGGGGACAACAGACTGGGCTAAGGAGAGATTTGTCTACGCGTGCGGCTAGGGATGCCGTCTGGGCCGGCAGCCTTGCGAGGTTTAACACGTTTAAATGTCTTACTTCTGGGTTTATGTGACATTATATGCTAGCTTGAAAAATGGGTGTCTGATTATTTCTGGCTGGGTACTCTGCTGACATAATCTGTTTTACTTTCGTTGTAAAGCCTTTTTGAAATCGGACAGTGTGGTTAGATTAACGAGAGTCTTGTCTTTAAAATGATGTAAAATAGTCATATGTTTGAGAAATAGAAGTAATAGCATTTCTAAGGTATTTGAAAATCGCGCCACGGGATTCAACTGGCTGTTGCGTAGGTGGGACGAATTCGTCCCGCCTAGCCCAGAGAGGTTAAAGACAAGACTCTCGTTAATCTAACCACACTGTCCTATTCTGAGTAGATAGCCCGGCATCACAGGGCTAGCTATTTAGACACCCACCAAGTTTAGCCCTCACCAAAGTCAGATTTACTATAAGAAAAATGTTATTACCTTTGCTGTTCTTCGTCAGAATGCACTCCCAGGACTTCTACTTCAATAACAAATGTTGGTTTGGTTCAAAATAATCCATAGTTATGTTCAAATATCCTCTGTTTTGTTCGTGCGTTCAAGACACTATCCGAGAGGGTAAAGAAGGGTGACTTGCCCGACGCGTTTCGTTACAAAAAAATTCTAAATATTCCATTACCGTACTTCGAAGCATGTCAACCGCTGTTTAAAATCAATTTTTATGCCATTTTTCTCGTAATAAAGCGATAATATTCCGACCGGGAAACCGTGTTTTAGTACAAAGAGAGAGAAAATAAAAACATGTGGTCGCCTCGTGCACGCGCCTCAGTCTCATTGTCCTCTGATAGACCACTTACCAAAGGCGCTAATGTTTTTCAGCCAGGGGCTGCCTCGACATCATTCAGCTTTTTCCCGGGTTCTGAGAGCCTATGGGAGCCGTAGGAAGTGTCACGTTACAGCAAAGATCCTACATTTTCAATAAAGAGAGTCAAGAAGCCCAAGGAATGGTCAGAGAGGGCACTTCCTGTGCAGAATCTTCTCAGGTTTTTGCCTGCCATATGAGTTCTGTTATACTCACAGACACCATTCAAACAGTTTTAGAAACTTTAGGGTGTTTTCTATCCAAAGCCAATAATTATATGCATATTCTAGTTTCTGGGCAGTAGTAATAACCAGATTAAATCGGGTACGTTTTTTATCCGGCCGTGTAAATACTGCCCCCTAGCCCTAACAGGTTAATCATGAAAACCCCCGATGGTTTTTCCTGTCGGAGCGACATTATCAACTCCGACAGCATATCCCAAGAGAGCCATGTTTCTGTGAAACAGAGTATGTTACAATCCCTGATGTCTCTTTGGAACGCAACCCGTGCCCTAATTTTGTCGACCTTGTTCTCTAGGGACTGGACATTATCGAGTAATATACTCAGAAGCGGTGGGTGGTGTGTGCGCCTCCGAAGTCTGACCAGAAGACCACTATCAGAGGGGGTGGTCCCCATTGTCACATTAATTAGTGAAACTTCACCTGTAGAATGATTGATCGCAGACCTCAGCAGCGATATAAACCCAAACTATGCCATAAGCAAGAAAACAGCAGAAATTGTAAAAGACCTTGTAAAGGTTCTCTCCAGTTTAGCCCTGATGTATGGCCACAAGCAGAGATCGACATCAGTCCAGTACCGCAGTGCACAGCAGAAGCACAAGCAAGAAACGGTTGCCATGAAGGGACAGGTGGAGAGAACCGGGAAACTAATGACAAAGCAGAAAAGGGAAAAATATTGCTAGCCGTGGAACTGCATTTGAAAACTGAACAATTAAAAGTAAAGACAAAAACGTATGATGACGAACGAGCACAATCTCTTCAACAAAATCGTCTTCTAAAGGAACAACCCGATTTAGACAAAACTAAATACGACAAAGTCCACGCAAAACTAGATAAATCTGACGAGTTACCTACAAATGGGCGCACAACTTGATAACATGCATGCAGTTTTGATGAACAACACTCAAAGCAATAATGTTCTAGTCCAAATGCTGCAGACCAAAGAAAATCAATTAATGAACACAATGAAAAAAATAGCGGAACTCATTGAAGTCGCTGATCAAATGATTAATGAGAGAACAAAGGAAAAATGTATCTCCAAGCAAGCGAAGGAAATCTCATCACTGAATCTCTCGCTCCGCACTCAAGACCTCTACCTGCAAACCGTGACATATAAGTATGAGTCCGAACGGCGCCAGTGTGACACTCACATGTCTAAAATAAGTACTCTAAGCGCCCAAGTGGACTCTGCGATGCAGCAGAATACCACCATCTGGAGGGCTTCCGAAACGGTCACGTGCTACAGCAAGCAACCGGAGCTCGGTACACAAAGGAGTGAAGACAGCAAAAGGCTTCAGACTTTGCCTCTCTCTCAGGTGTCCCTCAGTCTCCTCGCCAAGAACAATATGGTGCCTCCTCGCCAGCTTCTCCTCTTGGCCTTTCGGCCCCAATTTTCCCCACAGGATGAAGCCAACCGTCTCTGCGCACTTGGCACAGAATGCCTTGACAAAATCGTCAAAAACATCTGCACCAGTGACCCCGTTCCAGGGAAGCCAAACGACACTGAGATGTTCTTAGCAGACATAGAAAACACCTTGGATGTCTACCCAAACGCTACGGGCACTGACAGGCTTTTCCTGTTTAAGCTAATGTTGAATAGACACGTGACAAGGTTCATCCATCTACAACAGCAACAAGTGCAAAACAACTATGCAAAACTTTCCACTGCTTTGAAAATAGAATTCAGTAGTTCTGCAACTCGCAAACACGACAGCTCACTGGCTAACACCGTCAAATAGGCTTGGAACGAACACCCACAACCATACTATCATAGGCTTCGTTCAGCTTACTTTGGCCTGCTCACTGAAGCAGGAATGGAAGAGCTATTGCCATTCAAACAAATGTTTCTGTCAAACATGTATCCCCGCTTCATTAACTACTTGGGCCCTACAGCCCACGTTGGTTTGCCAATCTCAGAACTCAGAGAGTGCTCTGAAAATCGGTGTAGGTAGCCAGAGCAAATTTACAAAAGCACCCGAATGTCCATTGAGAACGCACAACGACTATACCATTTAGCTAAGCTAAGAATGACGGGAATAATCAAGTCACTAAACATTGGGTAGTTAGATAGCCTGTAGTTAATATACTGGCAAGTTTGATGTATAACTTCTAACATTAGGTAGCTAGCTAACATACTGGTACATACTGCTGTAATGATATGTTATGTGGTTTGCAAGGACAGCGTAGCTAACAAATTGTCAGCCAACATAACGTGTTGGGATAAGTTACCTTAACTTATTTGAAAAGCCATTACTTTATTACATTGAGTAGCAAGCTAACCCTTGGTCATTAGGGCAAATCTGGTCTGTGATAGGAGGGGGGGTTTTCACACCTAGCTCGGCTATTAGACTATTCTTTAGTAAAGGTTGAATAGTCTATTGTTCAGCTATTAGCCCCCCCCCCCCCCCCCCCCCCCCAGGATATGGCAGCATCTTCGGTTATGTGTCAAGAATTCTGCATACAGTAGCACGTTTGTATGAAGGTGTGGTTATTCACAGGCCAATTTTTATTTAACATTTTTATTTCACTTTTATTTAACTAGGCAAGTCAGTTAAGAACAAATTGTTATTTACAATGATGGCCTACCCCGGCCAAACCTGGACGACGCTGGGCCAATTGTGCGCCGCCCTATGGGACTCGTATGGAATGGAGGTACATTTGTGTCTTTTTGTCGAGAGCAAAACTTTTTTTTATTTTCAATCAAAAGTAATTGTTCTGAAAGCAACTTTTTTCTGACACAAAGGAAGTCATAGCGGACACCTACGAAGAAGGACTGTGTGATGATGGCATCTTAGGTAAGCAGCACTGGGCATTCTTCCGTCCAACTTTTACATAGCTAGTAGTTAGCTCCTACGATTCAGTGTCGGTTCATAACATTCTACTATATTACATACATACATACCGTAGAATGATAAATCATGCAATTATTATTCTCAAGCTAACCAAAAGCATTTAGCTACGAATGCCTGTTCTCACCATTTTCAGTTCAATTAATCTAACTTTCTTTCATGGCAACTCATAAGCAGGCCATGTCATATTTGTTTCATATATATAATATATAATCATATTTCATAACAGTGTAACGGTTAGCTTTTTTACAGAAGGATGAAAGAACACTGTCTGTCACGAAGAGTTATGGAGTCTTTGCAGCGTGTAGATGGTGCAGGTATTATTGCACATTTCCCATCACCCAATGAACAACCACAATACCAGTCTGGCGTTAAGCTTTCTGTGCTGTATTGACGTATCCTGAAAATGACATCTGCTGCTTTAGATTGAGCAGTCATATCTCAGTTATTGTTTTCATATCTACAAAAAAATAAGCTATTTTCTTTACTTTCAGAGAGTGAGCTGATCAAGGGGTCGAAAATGTAGTTATTGCCAGATGTTCACTGTCTGAGGAACAGGCCGTGGAAGCTTTATTGCTGGCAAAAGTGTCCATAACCAGAGGTAATTAAACTGTTGTGTTCTTTTTCTCTCTTCATCTCTGCCTGTCTTGTTGTACATGGAACCTGTCTAACGTGCATTAATTAAAAAACCCTTAAGATGTCAGCTGCTAATTTTCAGATTTACACCACATAAACACAGCCATTTTCACTGGACTATCTGTTGCTGCCAAGTCATGATTTCCCTGGGGGTTAGCCTTGCAATAACCAAGTGGTGTGACACATAGCCCTCTATATTTAAATGTTTCAGGAACACTCCAATAGGTGTCTGCGTCACTTACAGTATCTTCTATTGACATTATCATCTATTGTTTGTCCTCATGTGTCTGTTTTTCAGCATAAAGTACTCTGTAGCCACTTAGTGTGGACACCAGGTGAGACCACACACACAATAACAGTCTCTCTTCTTCACTTCATCCCTCTCTCCCTTCTCCCTAAATCCTCTAGGTTATATCAGCTGTTTTGGTGAACCCCTCCCGCATCTGAACTGGCTGACACAGAGGGCACAGCATGATCATAGGTGAGAGGTCACTTGGTCAGGTCAACAGAAAGTATTATTAAAGAGATGATTTAGTTTGAAATACAGACAGAGATGTAGTAGTCCCAGAGTTAATGACCCAAGGTCAGTTTTGCATTTCACCTCCTGATGATTATGATGACTGACCGTGTTAGAATAAAAAAAAACAAGGCTTAATCATGCTCTCTGAGGTATGTTTTGATGTGAGAGAGGAAGCCAGTACCGTCATCGCCACCTCACCCGCTCTTAAGATAACCTTCGGGCCAACTGGGGGACCAAGGCTGGTTAGGAGACACCGCAATTGTGATGAACTGAGAGAATATTAGGGTAGCACTGTAATTCGTTAATCATATGCTGTCTGCCGCTGTTCTTACCTCTTTACCTTTCTGTCTTCTACACCTCTCTCCCCACTTCGTCTTTCTTCCTCGTTTTATTTATAATATAATATTACACTTATCATAATTACAATTTATGTATTTATAACACCTGGATAATGAACTTCTTTCAATGAAGCGCTTCACATTTTCCACTGGTTGAAATTAAGTATCTCATTGAAATACTATCCTGTGTCCTCAGATTAATGCAGATGAAGGGAGTTAGATATGCATAGTTTTTTTTCTGTGTATATGAATTACAAATCAGCCTTTACTTAAATCATGTTTATAGTCTATTGCATAGTTACAATGTGTAATCATTGATGTCTCAGGAGCAGGAGTGGTAAACACTGTTGAAGTGTATAATTGTAATGCATACATGCAGACACAGCATCGTTCAAATAATGGAGATTGATATGACTGAAAAAGAATGTCTCAGAGATTCATACCTGAACCGCACCTTTATTTGCCAAGGAAGTGTACATAATCAGTGAAAATATTCAATGTACAGGCTACAATGTGGGAATCTCATGTGTGGTAATAACTACTGTAATAACTACTGTCCTATATACAGTACATGTGTATAGGACAATAAAGTTATTATATTCTACTCTATCCATAGGCTTCATTAATTCCATTCAGACTTCCCTGTAGTCTTCCCTGTAGCCTTCCCTGTAGCCTTCCCTGTAGCCTTCCCTGTAGCCTTCCCTGTAGCCTTCCCTGTAGCCTTCCCTGTAGCCTTCCCCTCTAGCCTACCCTGTAGCCTACCCTGTAGCCTACCCTGTAGCCTTCCCTGTAGCCTTCCCTGTAGCCTTCCCTGTAGCCTTCCCTGTAGCCTACCCTGTAGCCTACCCTGTAGCCTTCCCTGTAGCCTTCCCTGTAGCCTACCCTGTAGCCTACCCTGTAGCCTTCCCTGTAGCCTTCCCTGTAGCCTACCCTGTAGCCTACCCTGTAGCCTACCCTGTAGCCTACCCTGTAGCCTTCCCTGTAGCCTTCCCTGTAGCCTACCCTGTAGCCTTCCCTGTAGCCTTCCCTGTAGCCTACCCTGTAGCCTACCCTGTAGCCTTCCCTGTAGCTCAGTTGGTAGAGCATGGTGTTTGCAACGTCAGGGTTGTGGGTTCGATTCCCACGGGGGGCCAGCACAGAATTTTTTTTTCATTAAATTGTATGAAATGTATGCATTCACTACTGTAAGTCGCTCTGGATAAGAGCGTCTGCTAAAATGTAAATGTAAGTTGATACAACAACTATGATAGCTGAGGTTCATAGATTGGTATGAATATTAGATCAGAACCTAACGTTTTAGGGTCCATACACAGATTGGCTACATACTGTAGCTAGCTACACATCCATAGGCATACAGTTATTTTTATCCTCCACTACACAATAAGCAAGTAAATAGTTAGCTAGCTATGTTACTTCAGCTGCGTTGCAAGGCAAACTTATACAATTGTACATTCAATTTGCAGTAAATGCTTTAGCTAGCTAGATTCTTTACATCCACTGTTTCACAAAACAACAGCCTGGTTTGCTGCTTTTCTCAGGTGTCCCTAAAACATTAACTTATTTGGGATAGGGGGCAGTATTTTCACGGCCGGATAAAAGACGTACCCGATTTAATCTGGTTACTACTCCTGCCCAGAAACTAGAATATGCATATAATAGTAGATTTGGATACAAAACACTCAAAAGTTTCTAAAACTGTTTGAATGGTGTCTGTGAGTATAACAGAACTCATATGGCAGGCCAAAACCTGAGAAGATTCCATACAGGAAGTGCCCTGTCTGACAATTTGTTGTCCTTCTGTTGCATCTCTGTCGAAATTACAGCATCTGTGCTGTAACGTGACACTTTCTAAGGCTTCCATTGGCTCTCTAAAGCCGCCAGAAAGTGGAATGGGGTGTCTGCTGTCTCTGGGCAAAGTATAGGAGCAGAGTTTGTAAGTGGTCAGCCTGGGGACAGTGAGACTGGAGATGCGCATTCACGAGACTTCTCCATTTTTTTCTTTCAGTCTTTGAATGAATACAACATTGTCCGGTTGGAATATTATCACTATTTTATGAGAAAAATTGCATAAAAATTGATTTTAAACAGCGTTTGACATGCTTCTAAGTACGGTAATGGAATATTTAGAATTTTTTTGTCACGAAATGCGCTCGCGCGTTACCCTTCGGATAGTGACCTGAATGCACGAACAAAACGGAGGTATTTGGATATAACTATGGATTATTTGGAACCAAAACATTTGTTGTTGAAGTAGAAGTCCTGGGAGTGCATTCTGACGAAGAACAGCAAAGGTAATCCAATTTTTCTTATAGTAAATCTGAGTTTGGTGAGTGCCAAACTTGGTGGGTGTCAAAATAGCTAGCCATGATGGCCGGGCTATCTACTCAGAATATTGCAAAATGTGCTTTAACCAAAAAGCTATTTTAAAATCGGACACCGCGGTTGCATAAAGGAGTTCTGTATCTATAATTCTTAAAATAATTTATGTTTTTTGTGAACGTTTATCGTGAGTAATTTAGTAAATTCATCAGAAGTTTTCTGTGGGTATGCTAGTTCTGAACTTCACATGCTAATGTAAAAAGCTGTTTTTTTATATAAATATGAACTTGATTAAACAAAACATGCATGTATTGTATAACATAATGTCCTAGGAGTGTCATCTGATGAAGATCATCAAAGGTTAGTGCTGCATTTAGCTGTGGTTTTGGTTTTTGTGACATTATATGGGTGTGTGATTATTTCTGGCTGGGTACTCTCCTGACATAATCTAATGTTTTGCTTTCGTTGTAAAGCCTTTTTGAAATCGGACAATGTGGTTAGATAAAGGAGAGTCTTGTCTTTAAAATGGTGTAAAATAGTCGTATGTTTGAAAAATTGAAGTTTTGGGATTTTTTAGGTGTTTGTAATTCGCGCCACCCTCTATCATTGGATATTGGCGAGGCGTTCCGCTAGCGGAACATCTAGATGGAAGAGGTTAAACAGGAGAGGACTCTCTCTCTCTACCCTTTAGTATCAACGAAAGGAATATTTGTTTCACAGACTGTTCCCGCTGAAAACTCTAACATGGTCAAACGTGGATAATGGAACAATATTTCTAACATACCAATGTGGGGAATGGTCAATGGGAGCTATGGAAAACAAATATAATATTGCTTTTCATTTTGTGATGTCATTAAAAACTGTATGGAAGAAATACTGTAGCTGGGAAAGTATATACCCTTTATCTGTCAAGTTTCCATCCAATACATTGTGTATATAGTAGGAAACGTGATGAAAGCATTTTTGTTAAGATAGGAATGTAATTTTAGGAGGTATAAAATAATCTCCAATAAACTGTGCATATGTAAGTAGCCACGCCCCGAGTGAGGTCGGAGAGTATGTCAACTAAATTAACAATAGACCAGAAAAGCATGGAGCGGTCGCTACACGTCTGAAATGGTTGGAACTTTGAACCTCAACACGAAGTCAAAAAAATGAACTCACCGACCAGACCAGGACATTGCCAGTCTGCAGCTACGAGTGTAAAGTGGTTTGGAACTTTGACTATCTTCCCGAGGTGGAGAGAGAACTCCCATATCAGAAAATCACTGGTACAGCTACGTAGCTGTTCTGAGGAATGAACACCCCATGGAGACCGGACAACTCTGGTGGACCATCAGAGCATGTACATCTGGGCCACTGAAATGCCCAACCAAACCCTTTCCAAGAAGGCTTGGTTCCGACAGAGATAAACAATGAATGAAGGCATTTCACATGTAAATACATTGATTTCTTACTCCAAACGGGTGGCGGTTTGTGTGCAAAGTGTATGATTAATGGGAGAATAGCTATAGAATGTATAGAATGTCTCTCTCTCACTGAATAATGAGCAAGGTTTTGGTTTTTGCAGATGGAAGGAGTAGACGACATTCAGAATGATAAGAGGTAATGATTAATAAGATGACTGTTTATCGATGAAATACATATATACCTTATAGAGTTTAATTCAGGAGATGGTAACTCTTTAAACAACTTCTTCCGTGGTGCCCCAAATCCTAATGAGTTAATTGTTACATGATTAATTTAATTGGGTAACAATTAAATATAGTTAGTGGATTAAATAAATAACAGTCATCAGATTAATGATGGGAAAGTCACGACATATTGAAGGGGTTCGATTAATCGCGCCTCTAGCGTATTTTGCACCAGCTGAAAGTTTGGTCGTGTAGTGTACCACCACTCATTTCAGCACTGTGAACCTTTCGAAACAAACAAACAAGTAGACTATACAAACATGCAACATAGAAAATGACAAGAACCCGGAATGCTTGTTTACTTTCACACAGTGAAAATAATGACCGTATCAGAAGATGGGCTGGTAGTTAGCACATCCAGAATAACCCACGGAGGTGTTTACTCATTCATGTTCCCCCCTCACATGGGGGAAACAGACCTGCGAAACATCTGTTTCCAACATAACACAGAGCAAAGTGAAAACCAAAACAGCACAGCTTTAAATAAAGGTTACATTTTAAAAAATTAAGCTTCTCACAGACCTGGGTGCAATAACTATAATGATTTCAGAGACTTACTTACTTACTTTTATTCAGCTTGCCTGGCACAATGGAACCATTAGAATAGTCACAAGAGTGCAAACCCATCTGGATCTCCAGGCAGACTAGAGAAAATGCTCAAAGTATTTGAAAGACTTCAAATAGTGTTTGAACCCAGGTCTGGAGCCAAGTGAATACCACAGCTTCTCACAGTGCCACCATTCTGTCAGCAGGGAACACACAGGTCTCACAGGAATGAGAAACGAAGGCAGGGAAGGAGATGACAGTCACAGGGCACCAGGTTCAACAAAGACAAAGAGCGAAGGAGAAAGAGAGGGCAAACATATTGTATTTTTTATGTGTGCTAGAATTGGGCCATGGCATTTTTGGCATTTGTGTCAGTCTTTTGAAAAATGCATCAAAGCCAATGGAAAAAGCAGGAGAGACCGGGACTCTGGGCACACGGGTAACCAAAACATAGGACAAGGATTTGAGGCTAGGCTACTCCGGCTGCCTTCATCCCTACTCACACAGGTGGCTTTGAAATTAAATGTCACATCTTATGAAAATAAAAACTGTCTGAAATTATGGAAATATGGACCTGTTTTTCTTATTTTATCTGTGTACACCAAGACAAACTTAATTAGAAAGGTTGCTCAATTTACATATAAAAAAGTCACCAGATGTCATTCAAACCTGAAGAGATGAGGTTGAGTGTGAATTACAACAACCACAAAGAAATAGCCTTTCCACCTTATGTAGCCCCGCCCACTTGACCTAGATTCTTTTCTACTTCTGGCCCATTCACAAACAAGTAAACCCATCGTTAAATATGAATTACATTTGTAAAAACTATTATATAAAGAGCACAGAATTTGATAGGTTAATTCTATGTTAAGAAAAATGACTGAAAAACATTTTCACTTAGTATAGGCTTAGAAGCCAACGTTAGCATAATTAGCATTATCATAGACTAAACATGGCGGGGGACATACACATACACACCTGGTCTCGCACTTTTCTCTCTCTCTCTCTCTCTCTCTTTCTCTCTTTTCATTTCTTCTGTCCCTCTCTCACCTCTCTCTCTATTGTCGAACTGTTTTATAATGTAATGTTTCTTGTTTGTCTATATGTTTATATATGTTTACAACGAGCAAGGGGAAGATATCATAATAGGGACATTGGGGAATACTAACATATTGTACGGTATACATTTGTACTGTAGTGAAGCCATCTCTAGTAATGCAAGGTCTCTTTCATGATCATATGAAACGTCAATTGCTATGGAAATGTTACACACAGACACTCAACTATGCAAATTGGCAGAGTTATTATTTATTTTGACAGCACACATTATAGTCTTACTCTTATACAGACATCGTACTCACTAAATCACATCCAATATCATACACATCAACCTAATCAGATTTACTACATACATAATATATTGTCTAAATTTTCGAACATCTGTGGCATTGGCTCACAGGCAAACAGCAAGGGAATAAAACAAATATTGCTAGAACCTATTTCTTGAATTCTAAATATCAGACATTTGAAAGCTCAAATTTTGACCATTACATTTACATTTACATTTAAGTCATTTAGCAGACGCTCTTATCCAGAGCGACTTACAAATTGGTGCATTCACCTTATGATATCCAGTGGAACAACCACTTTACAATAGTGCATCTAAATCTTTTAAGGGGGGGGGGGGGGGTTAGAAGGATTATCCTAGCCTAGGTATTCCTTAAAGAGGTGGGGTTTCAGGTGTCTCCGGAAGGTGGTGACTGACTCCGCTGTCCTGGCGTCGTGAGGGAGCTTGTTCCACCATTGGGGTGCCAGAGCAGCGAACAGTTTTCAGACCATCATAATACCTCTGACGGCAGTAACTTTACAAGCACTCATTATGGTCAATTTAGACTGAGAATAGTATCTAGTTATGGTAAGGGGTGAAATAAGTATAGCCAGTTACAATTGTAACGGTTTAGCAGATTATAAAAAAAGATCAGTCTTTACATGGCTAAAAGAAAGGGAATATAACATATACTGTTTACAGAAAACTCACTCTACATCTTTAGATGAAGTTGTGTGGAAAAAGGAACGGGGTGGTGAAATAATTTTCTGTCATGTACAAAGGAACTCAAAAGGTGTGATATTAATTAACCAAAATTTCGATCTGAATGTGCAAATAGTCAGGACTGATTCGCAAGGAAGGTGGATCGTTTTGAATATGAAAGTGGATAAAAAAAAAGAGATTTGGCTCATTAATCTATATGGTCCAAATCAGGATGAGGCATACTTCTTCGAACATATTTATACCAATTTATTGAACTTACAGGCAACAAATGATCAAATCATTACGGTAGGAAACTATAACAGTGTTAAGTACCTCAATGGACCGTAAAGGAGATCACTCTACAAACTATCATCACCGTGCCCTTAAGGAAATCACAAATATTATGGACACATTAGAAGTAGTGGATATTGGGAGACTAAAAAACCCCAACCTAGTGAGATATACATGGAGGAGAAGTAATCAAGCTAGTCGTCTTGACTACTTTCTTGTCTCTTTCTCTCTTGCATCAAAGGTTACAAAAGTTTTAATAGGAGACAGAATGTGATCGGATCATCATCTAATTGGCCTTCACATAACTTTCCATGTGGATGGGGATATTGGAAATTTAATCAAAGTTTACTGGAGGACAACTTATTTTTACTATGACTAAATATTTTTTCCAGGATAATATAGGTTCAGAAAATCCCCTTACTGTTTGGGATACCTTTAAATGTACCTTCAGAGGTCATTCAATCCAATATTCATCAATAATAAAAAAGCAGTTTCTTACTAAAGAGACAAGACTAAGAAGGGAAATACATGAACTAATAGTACAGGTAGATAGCAATAAAAACGATACTACAGAGATACAATTAAGTTAGAGGAAAAACAAAAAGAACTTGAGGAACTTATTCAAGAACGATCTAATGTAATCTATTACAAAAATAAAGCAAACTGGATGGAATATGGAGAAGAATGCACAAGATTATTCCTGAAACTCCAATACATGAACACTTAAAAAAAAAATTTGCAGAAACTCGTTACTGAAGATGGAGTCATCTTTGATTATCCAAATTATATTTTAAAAGAGGAAGCTAAATATTTTAGGCAGATGTTCTCTTTTCCGTCACATCCTCTTCCACTGAATGAAGATTACAGTAAGGAATTCTTTCCAAATAATATTAAAAAAAAGGAAAATTAACAAATTTACAGAAAGATCAGTGCGAAGGCCAAATTACAGAGGAGTAAATTCTGAGGCTATTAAATCCTTTCAGTCAGAAAAAAACCCAGGGCTTGATGGTATATCAAGCCTTTTTGATATACTAAAATCTCCATTGTTAGATTGTTTTAACTACTCCTATAGAAATTGTAGTCTGTCAGGTACTCATCAGGAAGGTCTGATTTCTCTATTATTAAAACAAGACCCAGATGGCAAATATAAAGATCCAGTCTATCTAGAAAACTGGAAGGACCTTACACTTCAATGTTGTGATGCAAAAATACTAGTGAAATGCATAGCACTCAGAATTAAAATGGTTTTACCAGGTATTGTTCATCCTGATCAGACAGGATTTTTACATGGATGATACTTTGGAGATAATATACGACAACTACTAGAAATAATAGAACATCATGAAACATCTAAGAAGCCAGGCCTGGTATTTATAGCAGATTTTGAAAAGCATTTGATAAAGTAAGACTGGATTTTATTTATAAATGCCTGGATTTTTTCAATTTCGGTGATTCTCTTATAAAATGGGTAAAACTAATGTCTAGCAACGCCAGGTGTAAAATAGTAAATAATGGCTACTTCTCAGAGAGTTTTGAATTGTCAAGGGGAGTTAAACAAGGGTGTCCGCTGTCACGTTATCTATTCGTTATGGCCAATGAAATGCAAGCTATTAATATCAGATCCAACAACAACATTGAGGATCAGAAATCCAAGGCTTAAAAACAAAGGTGTCCATGTATGCCGATGGCTCAAGTTTTATATTAAGTCCGCAAGCTAGATCCTTGCAATGTCTCATTGAAGATCTAGACAACTTTTCTGTATTCTCTGGACTAAAACCTAATTATGATAGTGTACAATATAAGTGTACAACTTTTACATTACCCTGCAGTTTACCTATAAAATTGGCTGATGGTAGAGTAGACATACCTGGTATTCATATCACAAAAGATATAAATAAGCTCTCCACAATGAATTTCAGTAGAAAACTTGTAAAAATAGACAAGATCTTGCAATCATGGAGAGGTAAATACCTGTCTATTTATGGAAAAATTGCCCTGATTAACTCCTTAGTCATATCTCAGTTTATGCTGGTGCTTCCTACTCCTGATTTATACATTTTTCAAATCATATGAGCAAAAGGTATTTAGCTTTATCTGGGACGCTAAAACTAGAGAAAATAAAGCATGCCTATCTATCTAATGACTATGAATTGTCCCGTGTGGCTCAGTTGGTAGAGCATGGTGTTTGCAATGCCAGGGTTGTGGGTTCGATTCCCACGGGGGACCAGTACGTAAAAAAATGTATGAAATGTATGCATTCACTACTGTAAGTCGCTCTGGATAAGAGCGTCTGCTAAATGACTAAAATGTAATGTAAATGTAATGGGTGGTTTGAGATTATTAAATATAAAAGCACTAAACCTCTCTGTAAAAGCTTAACTTATTCAAAAGTTTTACTAGAACCCTAAATGGTTCCCAAGTAGATTACTAAGAAAAGCTCATCCATTGTTTAGAAATGGCCTTTTTGCCTTTGTGCAGATTGCCATTTCTCATTTTCGATTAATTGAAAATTATACTTTTTTCAAAGTATCTCTGTTTTTCAAGCAAGCATTGCAGAGCTGGGTACAATTTCAATTTCATCCCCCTAAAAAGATAGAACAAATATTACAACAACTATTATGGCTGAACTCAAATGTGCTGGTTGATAAAATACCTGTATTTATGGGAAAGATGTTTGAAAAGGTTATTTTGTTCTTAAATTATATTGTAAACTGGAATGGTAGAGTTATGTCCTTCATGGAGTTATCAGAATTGTACAGGAAGGTCTGCTCAATCCAAGAGTACAACCAATTGATTACAGCCTTACCCCAAAAATGGAGGAGGCAGGTGGCAGCAGGAGGAGGTAGGGAACTGGTCTGTCTGCCCAATATAAAGGATCAAAACTGGCGGAGGAAAAAAAAATAGCAAATAGGAAAGTATACCAGTTTCATTTGAGGACCAGGATGTTGACAACTGTGCCATACAGATTGCAAAATAGTTGGGAAGAGATTGTTGATGTACCGATTTCATGGTACAGGGTGTATGATTTGATATATAAAACGACACAAGATTCAAGACTTCATGCTTTTCAGCTAAAATTATTATATAGAATTCTTGCCACCAACAAAATGTTGAATATTTGGGGCATAAAATCATCGAAGCTCTGCAGATTTTGTTGTGAGGATACAGAATCAATAGACCATTTATTTTGGTATTGCCCTCAGGTAGCCTGTTTCTGGTCTCAGGTTCAGGAATGGCTGAAAATGCATAGCATTGATCTAAAATTGACCCTAGAAATAGTACTGTTAGGAGATCTGGAGAGACCGGGTCAGTTAATTACTAATATACTAATACTCTTAGTAAAAGTATTTATCTTCAACTCGCAATCTGTGGAGTCTATTCGATTAGATAGATTGAAATTGTAAGTTAAACATCACAGCATAGTTGAAAGATATACACTACCGTTCAAAAGTTTGGGGTCAAAAGTTTGGGACTTAGAAACGTCCTTGTCTTTGAAAGAAAAGCCTTTTTTTTGTCCATTAAAATAACATCAAATTAATCATAAATACGGTGTAGACATTGTGAATGTTGTAAATGACTATTGTAGCTGGAAACGGCCGATTTTTTTTTTTTTTTATGGGATATCTACATAGGCGTACAGAGGCCCATTATCAGCAACCTTCACTCCTGTGTTCCAATGGCACGTTGTGTTAGCTAATCCAAGTTTATCATTTTAAAAGGCTAATTGATCATTAGAAAACCCTTTTGCAATTATGTTAGCACAGCTGAAAACTGTTGTCCTGATTAAAGGAGCAATAAAATTAGCTTTCTTTAGACTAGTTGAGTATCTGGAGGATCAGCATTTGTGGGTTTGATTACAGGCTCAAAATGGCCAGAAACAAAGAACTTTCTTCTGAAACTCATCAGTCTATTCTTGTTCTGAGAAATGAAGGCTATTCCATGCGAGAAATTGCCAAGAAATTGAAGATCTCGTACAATGCTGTGAACTACTCCTTTCACAGAACAGCGCAAACTCGCTCTAACCAGAATAGAAAGAGGTTTGGGAGGTCCCGGTGCAGAACTGAGTAAGAGGACATGTGCATTAGAGTGTCTAGTTTGAGAAACAGATGCCTCACAATTCCTCAACTGGCAGCTTCATTAAATAGTACCCGCAAAACACCAGTCTCAACGCCAACAGTGAAGAGGCGACTCCGGGATGTTGGCCTCCTAGGCATAAGCTAGATACGATTTAGGAAATACAGATTTATTATACGTCTTTTTATTAGATAGGAACGTTTCCCCACTTATCTACTTAGTTTTTTTGTGTGGTTTTGAGTTGTGTTGTCAGTGGCTGTGGTTTGTCAGTGGTTGGTTGGATGTTCTGTCAGAATTTTTTGCAAACAATTCAAACAGATTGTGTTGAATAAAAACTGTCATTCACTCACAGCCTTAGCTGCCAATGCCGTCTGTTTATGAACAACCATTCCTCACACCTTCTGCTCCGAGGGATGGTGAATATCAATGTTGGATTTTACCTCTAACAAGCATCTCACTGTCAATGAAAATGAGATAAAATGATTAAATTATAATGTTTTCTTTAACCAGGTAAGCCGATAATGACTGCCTGGCAAGGGGCAAGTGCAGGGCAGTATAAAAGAACAAGTCAGATATTGACATAGACAGGTTGAATAGATGTAATATAATGGTCCGGTTTGGCTCAGTTGGTAAAAGCATGGTGCTAGCAACACCAAGGTCCTGGGTTAAATTCCCACAGGGATCATATGTATGCACTCACTGTACTGTAAGTCACTTTGAATATGTGTCTGCTAAGTGACATTGTTTACTTTCATGTCTATAACTGTTTCAGTGTAGCCCCTGGTCATTCTGCTCCAGTCCAGTTCCATTGTATAATAAACCCATGGCCACAGAGGAGCAGAAAACAGTCAAAGCAGCATCCATAATTTTTCAGGGAGGCAGGTGGGTCATAGCCAGGGTCAGTATGTTGCTCCAGACCTGGTTTAGTTGAAATGAGACGTCTGTATTCCCCTAGCAAAGCATGGCTAACTCTTGTCACTGAATCTGCGCCTGCGTATCAAATTGCACCCTACATAGGGGATAGGGGGCCATTTGGGACACATAATGGGACTCACATCTCTCCACTCCTTTCCCCTCTCCACTTTGCAGCCTGCAGGTAAATCAGCCATCCTATTAGAAAATGTAAAGGGGTTGTGTGTGTCGGGTCGTGCAATGTATCGGGGGATCCAGGCCTGGGCTGGCGGCTGGTATGACCTCCCTTTAGTAGAGGATGGTGTGGGGCATGGAGAGGAGTGTGTGTGACTGCGTGTCATCCATGTGCGCATATGTGTGTGTCATCCTCATCCGTTCTAACAGAGAAATTTAATCAGAAGCACTCTTCCTGTTAACTGAATCATAAATGGAAAACATTTAAATGTGCTGGATTGATATTGCACTCTGATTCTTCTTTTGAACACAGAGCGGAGCAATCCTTTGGGAGAATAATGGCTGATTCCTGAGACTGATGGGGAAGGGGCCAAAAGTATTGACTTTTTTCCCTCTCGTAATGCATCTCATTTTCCCATCCATCTTTTGTTGAACACCTTTCCTTCCCGACCGTCATCAATTTCTCTATCCTCGATTCCTCGCTGCGTGTTGAAAGTCGGCGGCCATTACCGTTGTCATGATGAGGTACAAAAATAGCATATTGTTCTCCTGAGAAATGTCAAATACAACTTCTTTATATAAACTCACATTGATTTTTCTGGGCAGGGCACATCATAACATAGAAGTAGAATGATTACAACGGGAAGCTCTAACTCTGGCAATTTGACTGGTAAACTCATGGGTTCACTCGCAATGGCTGCCTGGTATTGTGATGCAATAATTTCCATGGTAGTTTGGAATGTTCTATCAACTGATGCTGGATCGCCATGGTAGTGTAGAATGTTCATTCAAATGATGCTAACTGATATGGCTCATGGAATGGAATGTACAGTTTTAGTCTTTTTTTTTTTTTTTGCAGACGCTCTTATCCAGAGCGACTTACAGTAGTGAATGCATACATTTCAAACATTTTTTTCTTCCATACTGGTCCCCCGTGGGAATCGAACCCACAACCCTGGCATTGCAAACACCATGCTCTACCAACTGAGCCACACGGGACCAGTTAAAAAATAAATAATGTTTTACCTTTATTTAAACAGTTAGGCAAGTTGAGAACAAGTTCTCATTTACAACTGCGACCTGGCCAAGATAATGCAAAGCAGTTCGACACATATAACAACACAGAGTTACACATGGAGTAAAACAAACATACAGTCAATAATACAGTAGAAAAATAAGTCTATATACAATGTGAGCAAATGAGGTGAGATAAGGGAGGTAAAGGCAATAAATAGGCCATGGTGGCGAAGTAAATACAATACAGCAATTAAAACACTGGAATGGTAGACTTGACAGTAGATGAGTGTGCAAAATAGAAATACTGGGGTGCAAAGGAGCAAAATAAATACATAAATAAATACAGTAGGGGAAGAGGTAGTTGTTTGGCCTATTTATAGATGGGCTATGTACAGGTGCAGTGATCTGTGAGCTGCTCTGACAGCTGATACTTAAAGCTAGTGAGGGAGATAAGTGTTTCCAGTTTCAGAGATTTTTTCTAGTTCGTTCCAGTCATTAGCAGCAGAGAACTGGAAGGAGAGGCGGTCAAAGGAGGAATTGGCTTTGGGGGTGACAAGTGAGATATACCTGCTGGAACGCGTGCTACGGGTGGGTGCAGCTATGGTGACCAGCGAGCTGAGATAAGGTGGGACTTTACCTAAAGGGTCTTGTAGATGACCTGGAGCCAGTGGGTTTGACGACGAGTATGAAGCAAGGGCCAGCCAACGAGAGTGTACAGGTCGCAGTGGTGGCATTGCCAAAGTCGAGGATCGGTAAGATGGTCAGTTTTACGAGGGTATGTTTGGCAGCATGAGTGAAGGATGCTTTGTTGTGAAATAGGAAGCCAATTCTAGATTTAACTTTGGATTGGAGGTGTTTGATGTGAGTCTGGAAGGAGAGTTTATAGTCTAACCAGACACCTAGGTATTTGTAGTTGTCCACATATTCTATTATATGATCTATTATAGTTGAAGTCGGAAGTTTACATACACTTATGTTGGAGTCATTAAAACTTGTTTGTCATGGACAAATTTCTTGTTAATAAACTATAGTTTTGGCAAGTCGGTTAGGACATCTACTTTGTGCATGACACAAGTCATTTTTCAAACAATTGTTTGCAGACAGATTATTTCACTTATAATTCAGAAGTTGACATACACTAAGTTGACTGTGCCTTTAAACAGCTAGGAAAATTCCAGAAAATTATGGCTTCAGAAGCTTCTGATGCGATAATTTACATAATTTGAATAAATTGGAGGTGTACCTGTGGATGTATTTCAAGGCCTACCTTCAAACTCAGTGCCTCTTTGCTTGTAGACCTCCACAAGTCTGGTTCGTACTTGGGAGCAATTTCCAAACACCTGAAGGTACCACGTTCATCTGTACACACAATAGTCTGCAAGTATAAACACTATGGAACCAAGCAGCCATCATACCGCTCAGGAAGGAGGCACATTCTGTCTCCTAGAGATGAACATACTTTGGTGTGAAAAGTGCAAATCAATCTCAGAACAACAGCAAAGGACCTTGTGAAGATGCTTTAGGAAACAGGTACAAAAGTATCTATATCCACAGTAAAACGAGTCCTATATTGACATAACCTGAAATGCCGCTCAGCAAGGAAAAAGCCACTGCTCCAAAACCACCATAACAGAGGCAGACTACAGTTTGGAACTGCACGTGGGGACAAAGATCATACTTTGTGCAGAAATGTCCTCTGGTCTGATGAAATAAAAATAGAAATGTTTGGCCATAATGACCATTGTTATGTTTGGAGGAAAAAGGGGGAGACTTGCAAGCCGAAGAACACTATCCCAACTGTGAAGCACAGGGGTGGCAGCGTCATGTTGTGGGTATGCTTTGCTGCAGGAGGGACTGGTGCACTTCACAAAATAGATGACATGAGGGTGGAAAATTATGTGGATTTATTGAAGCAACATCTCAAGACATCAGTCAGGAAGTTAAAGCTTTATCGCAAATGGGTCTTCCAAATGAACAATGACCCCAAGCATACTTCCAAAGTTGTGGCCAGGTATTGGAGTGGCCATCACATAGCCCTGACCTCAATCCTGTAGAAAAGTTGAGGGCAGAACTGAAAAAGCGTGTGCGAGCAAGGAGGCCTACAAACCTGACGCAGTTACACCAGCTCTGTCAGGAGGTTTCGGCCAAAATTCACCCAACTTATTGCGGAAAGCTTGTGGAAGGCTACCCGAAACGTTTGACCAAAGTTAAACAATTTGAAGGCAATGCTACCAAATACTAATTGAGTGTATGTAATCTTCTGACCCGCTGGGAATGTGACGAAAGAAATTAAAGCTGAAATAAATCATTCTCTCTACTATTATTCTGACATTTCACATTCTTAAAATAAAGTGGTGATCCTAACTGACCTAAGACAGGGGATTTTTACTAGGATTAAATGTCAGGAATTGTGAAAAACTGAGTTTAAATGTATTTGGCTAAAGTGTATGTAAACTTCCGATTTCAACTGTATTTGTTGTAATGTCAATTGAGTTGACTCAACAGATTTTTTATTTATTTTTTTATTTCACCTTTATTTAACAAGGTAGGCTAGTTGAGAACAAGTTCTCATTTATAACTGCGAACTGGCCAAGATAAAGCAAAGCAGTGTGACACAGACAACAACACAGAGTTACACATGGAATAAACAAGCCAATAATGCAACAAGTCAATGACACAGTAGAAAAAAAAGAAGTCTATATACAGTGAGTGCAAAAGGCATGAGGAGGTAGGCAATAAATAGGCCATAGTAGTGAAGAATTACAATTTAGCAGATTAACACTGGAGTGATAAATGAGCAGATGATGATGTGCAAGTAGAGATACTGGTGTGCAAAAGAGCATAAAAGTAAATAAAAACTGTATGGGGATGAGGTAGGTAGATTGGGTGGGCTATTTGCAAATGGACTATGTACAGCTGCAGCAATCGGTTAGCTGCTCAGATAGCTGATGTCTAAAGTTGGTGAGGGAAATAAAAGTCTCCAGCTTCAGCGACTTTTGCAATTCGTTCCAGTCACTGGCAGCAGAGATCTGGATGGAAAGGCGGCCAAATGAGGTGTTGGCTTTGGGGATGATCAGTGAGATATACCTGCTGGAATGTGTGCTACGGGTGGGTGTTGTTATCGTGACCAGTGAACTGAGATAATGCGGAGCTTTACCTAGCATAGACTTATAGATGACCTGGAGCCAGTGGGTCTGGCGACGAATATGTAGCGAGGGCCAGCCGACTAGAGCATACAGGTCACAGTGGTGGGTGGTATAAGGTGATTTAGTAACAAAACGGATGGCACTGTGATAGACTGCATCCAGTTTGCTGAGTAGAGTATTGGAAGCTATTTTGTAGATGACATCGAAGTCGAGGATCGGCAGGATAGTCAGTTTTACTAGGGTAAGTTTGGCGGCGTGAGTGAAGGAGGCTTTGTTGCGAAATAGAAAGCCGATTCTAGATTTGATTTTGATTTACAGTCTAGCCAGACACCTAGGTATTTATAGTTGTCCACATATTCTAGTTCAGAACCTTCCAGGGTGGTGTTGCTAGTCGGGCTGGCGGGTGCGGGCAGCGAACGGTTGAAAAGCATGCATTTGGTTTTACTAGGGTTTAAGAGCAGTTGGAGGCCACGGAAGGAGTGTTGTATGGCATTGAAGCTCATTTGGAGGTTAGTTAGCACAGTGTCCAAGGAAGGGCCAGAAGTATACAGAATGGTGTCGTCTGCGTAGAGGTGGATCAGGGAATCGCCCGCAGCAAGAGCGACATCATTGGTATACACAGAGAAAAGAGTCACAGCAATAATTAAAGGGTACACTTCCTGCTTTTACTTCCTGGCACTCAAAATGGCTGCCAGTCCACGCATTATGCCATCATTGACTTGAATTGGGACATCAGTTTTATTAATTATATTTATATGCATCGGAAGCACAATGGTGTGCTTCTGTGTTCTGGATGTAGAACTTGCTACTACTTCGATTTTGGAATGTTTTGGCCATGCATTCTAAATAGTATGGTAGTGTGGACAGTGGATATTGACGTACAGGTACATCCAAAGCCATGCATTTAAATGGCTCTTGGTACACCCTTTGCCCTGTAGAGGACATTAACATTAACAAATGGTGTCTCATTACTTCCATATATAACACCTTATCTCTGTCCAGTTGTGTTGTGCTGTCTGGAGATTTTCTATTTCTCCTGAGGTACGACCTTTGACTCAGGGATGATAATAGTCATTGATTGGCCCGTAATGCAGCAACTGCAGACCTTTAAGTTCCTTAACACCAGTAATGTAATTACTAACTTCCAAAATGCAATGTTAAAAAAAAAACACGCAATCACTGCGACACACACACACACACACACGCACGTGCTTCATCGTGTATATTCCCCATTATCAAGTCAGTGTCTGCCCTGAGATTGGAAGGTTGGGGGTTGATCCCCGGGCGAATCATCCCAAAGCCTCTTTTGTACACTTGTGGTGTTCCCGGTCAAAAATGACCGGCCATTAGAAATGAATGGGTGAGACTACAATTAGTGTATAAAATTGAGTTCAGGCACATGCCCATTCATCAGATGTACACACTTTCTCTCCAAGAGCCCCACATGCATATGTTGTTTGAGCACACACACACACACACACACACACACACACACACACACACACACACACACACACACACACACACACACACCTTACTCCCCTTCTTGCCTTCCATGGCAACCCCCACAGGAACCTTTCCCCTTTACAATCTTTCCTCCACGGGAACCACACCTGTTGACATTCTCACAAACAATCGCAACATTGTTTCAATAATATATAGAACTTTTCTCGCAGCTCTGGTACATGAAGCTTTTTTGAGGCCTTGTTCACAATTCATTCTGTGGCAGCACAATGACCAAACTATATACTGTATGTGAGGCTCTTGATCATATCTTTGATCATGACACTGGTGAGGAGGAGAGAGTCCTTGTTAAACTTTGACACAAAGTCGTCTGTGATAAATAGCACAATGTGTTTCATCTGAGTATTTGTTATAGTCAAAATAATCCATACATTATGCTTTTTTTTACTCAAAAATGAGTTGTATGAGCTCAGGTCAATGAGGCCTACAGGCCATAGATAGCAAATAGAAGTTCAAAACTTGTAATGTTCACAAGAACTTAAGTTGATAAAAAGATCTAACACGACATTAGGTGATAATATATGTATTATTATGGATTTATAATCAGCTATAATGGGGGCGGTCATTTTTAACCTGTATCACAGAATGAATTAACATGAACCGAACACAACAGGAGGGTTACGCTCATATAAACTCTACAACCCTATAAAAGAACAGCATAGATGGAATTGTACTGTGAGTGGCCCAAGTTAGCCTCTACTATGACCCCTTGAAATATCCCCAAAATTAGCCCATACAAAAGCATTGAATAACAGATTCACAACATTGAACAACAGTCCCCCCCCCCCAACAAAAAAAATCTAAAGGAACTTTGTTCTGAAGTGTCTGTCCTTTATCTGAGACATATAGAAATATCAGGAAACATTTGTATTTATTTATTTACATGTATTTAACCCCTTACACACCGCTCCAGCTCTGTCACCTTTCACCGCAGATGCGGAAGTGCGACCTCAGCGGATGCGGTGGATTGAGAAACATCCAATGCAAAAAACCCAGATATCTCTATCTTAAACTGACAGATTTTTATGGGGATTTTTGTATTATGCTAATTAGATTTTTGCGAGGGCATGGACATCGACTCTAGGTTTTTTTTAAAATACCATTTCAACCCAGGTCTGGTTGTCCCTGCCTCTCACTCACTCACTCACTCACTCACTCACTCACTCACTCACTCACTCACTCACTCACTCACTCACTCACTCACTCACTCACTCACTCACTCACTCACTCACTCACTCACTCCTCTCTCTCCTCTCTTCCTTTTCCTCCGACCCCCTTCTGCAATCTAGGGAGCAGGGAGGGCTTGCAATAGGTCCCTGCTCTGCCCTGCACTTTCACTCTACTGTACATAAATCTGCATAAGAGAGCTGGTTCCACATGGACACCGTAGCATACATTTAGTTAGTTTGTATTTAAAACATATATTTTTATGTGGAAGTGTTTTGGGATCTGGGATAAATATGCTGATAAGGACAATAGTTGATTTAGATTTCAACCCTCTTGAGTCAGGTTCAATCTGTAGCACTTGCCACACATTTAAGTACTTTAAGATAATAATCAGGGGTGTAAATAGGGGAGACCTGGTTCTCCAAGGGAGGGAAATCATTTTGACAGGTGAATTCGAAATTTTACGTTAGTGGATTCCCACAGTGACTTTTTTCAATTACACCCTTGCTAATAATCAGTAGCATGTTGCTGAATCTCTCATGGATGATGTCCATAATCTGCCCAATGTCTCACCACTATGCTGGTTGTAGCCTAGGCAGGGATGTGCATATACCAAAGTAGCACATTTAATACCTTTCAGAAAACATGATTAAATACTTCATAACACATTATTCAATAGAAAGTGATATGGTGATAGACTCCCTGTGTCACTGCAGTACATATATTTACCAAATATTAAAAAGCGCTGACGCAGTCCTAGTGCTTTATTTTCTGTGTCGCCACAGACATGAAAATCAAGCTGCGGGAGACCCAAATTCTTAAATCGACAGACTTGACTTGGCAGTCCACCAAAATAGCAATAAGTGCAACAACAATATCGAACCGAGCTCACAGAATAAACATGCTTTGTCTCGTGTTGGTTGGAGTCACGATAATGTAGGTAGGGAAACTTTCCCAGCTGCAGGTGCCGCAGATGTTTAAACTTCCAAAATGGCACCTTATTATTATTATTATTATTATCCTGTCGCTGTCTGTCTGTCTGTCTGTCTGTCTGTCTGTCTGTCTGTCTGTCTGTCTGTCTGCGCTGCGCGCGCGCGCGCGCGCGCGCGCGCGCGCGCGCGCGCGCGCGCGCGCCCAGGAAACATGTTCTGCAACACTGGCAAAGGATGGATTACTTATTGCGGTGACCTAATCATCTAGTCTATCAAACAGTTTAGAGTCAGATTTAGACCAGCACTGTTGACTGAATAGGCCCCTGAGTCACTTACTGATCTCAGAAAGCTGTGAACAACATGTTCACATCTTATATCACATGTTTATTATTAGGGTATCATCATCAAAATAATTTGTTTAGAAGCCTATTGTCCATTCATGTAGACCTACTACAATGTGGAATTAGAAAGGAATATTTATGGAAAACATTGGTCAGAATGCACAACATAGCCTAGCTAAATAGGCTACTTAATCTACTTCATGGGTTGCTTATACTGTAGGTTACTGTTTCACCAGCTGCTGGTGTGGTGCCTCAAGTAGCATGTTATGACACAAAGCCTGGCAGTGTAATTAAAATAACTAGATCATAATATAATAACGAGAGGATTGAATCAGCCTCACTCTCTCTCTCTCTTTGACTATCTCTCTCTCTCTCCTCTCTCTCTCTCCCCCCCGTATCACCCCTGCCTTCGTGGTTTAATTTGACGTTTCAACATCCCATCTATCCCTTAATGTGCATTTTCTATTTAAATTCCTGTCGTCGTCACCCTGCTGTCCCGGAAGTCTGCGGTGTCTTATCCTGTCACTCACATTGACAGGCAGCCAGGCAGAGGCAGAGGCAGGGAGGAAAGGAGTTCTGTGTGGGTGGGTGGGTGGGTGGTTGGGTGTGGGGGTGGGTGTGTGTGTTTGAAAGAGGCAGGAAACCATGCAGTGAGCGAGCGAGCAGCGATCTCTCTCTTTACCCTGCTAGTGTCCTTGCCCGCTCAACCCAGCCTGACAGCCTCAGCGCCTCACATGGCCCTCTGGCTCATACATATGGAGGAGGATAGGGAGAGGAGAGGAATAACAACCACAGAAAGTGTGTGTGTGTGTGTGTGTGTGTGTGTGTGTACCATATATTTTTCTTCCTGAATATGTGACAGGCAGCCCACATACGTACACATAACAATGTGCACACACGTCTTGTGGCTCTAACACCAATATATCCTCCTTACTTCCTTTAGCCCATCCCTCAGTTCTTCTTCCTGATAATAGGCTTGACTGTCTGACCAAGGGACCCCACATCAGGTAGGACCTCCTACATCTTATCTGTTCATTTCTCTGAAGATTAAACATGTTACCTGTGCATTTTATGACCAATTGTTTCTGCATCTTGGTTGATCAGCATTATTTCAACACACAATCACTATTTAGTAATCAGCACTGCGGTCATTCCTATTTTCATGCAGTAATTGGACACTGAAGTCATCCCTTTGTTCTAGTAAACTCTCTGGTCTTTGGTCATTATTGGGCCACATGATAGAGGCCATCAGTCTGTATGTATTTGTGTTTGACCATGCAATAGGGAGGAATAGACACTGTCATTCACTATGAAAACTGAACAGTGAGTGAACGGTCATGATATGAAGAGTTTATTTACAAAATGCTATATTTTTTTATCTGAAATTCTTACTTATGAGTACCTTCATGTGTGTTAAATATTACTGTTCTCAAATGTTTTGTTCATAGATTTTAGAAGTGTATGAAAATGTTTTTTTTTTTTTGCAAAACAATGCACGAATGGAATGTTTGCATCCTGTGTATTTGACTGTGATATGTGGTTGTCTCACTTGTCTCACTCTCAATCTTAAAATGAATGCTCTACTGTAAGTTGCTCTGGATAAGAGCATCTGCTAAATTACTCAAATTTCAAATGTAAATGTTTTACTTACAGGTCTCATAATACTGTATTGAATTAGTTAAGAAACAAATAACAATAATATTGATGTCTCAAATGTAGCATTTTAACATTTCTTTATAAGCAATTTAGTTATTAGTTTCAATTAGTTTAGTAAAACCTAGCAGTATCAAATCAAATTTGATTGGTCACATACACATGGTTAGCAGATGTCATTGCGAGTGTAGCTACATGCTTGTGATGGTCAAAAGTAGGCACTATGTACCACTACCTGTTTGTCTGCGAGTGAGGTGGATATATAGCATTTAGAGAAAAAAAACAGGATTATTTTTTATCTGAAATGAAACCATCAAGTGATACATTTTAATCAAATACATGTCTGTCATTGAACAACTCCATGCCATGATTAGATGATGAAAAAACACGCCAATCTATTTCATCATTTGTTGAAACTATAAAAGCTAACTTACAAACATTTCTGAAAAGGATATATAGCGTTTTTTAATGAAACTCTTCATGTAGAAAGTAGGGGGATGTGCTGGCCTGGCCATCATTGTCTAGATTCACTAGAGTGTCTTTGTTTGAGTATGACTGTGCAGAACAATGGGAACCAGACTTAGTTACTGTAATGAATAGAGGAAGTCTGCCATGAACTGTCTGTCTTAACCCCATCTCTCTCTCTTTCTCTCTCTCTCACTCTCTCACTCTCTCTCACTCTCACTCTCTCTCTCTCTCACTCGCTCTCTCTCTGTCTCTCTCAATATCCCGCCTCCCCTCTCCCTCCCTCTCTCTCTCTCTCTCTCGCCCTCCTATACTCCACCTATTCTCTCCAGCTGGAACAGAAAGAACAACCCAGAGCCTTGGAACACATACGGTCCAAAATATCAGTACAAGGTAAATATCCTACCCTCCTCTTCACACCCACAGTAGCACTACACCTCAAGGCTACAGTACATCCCAAATGGCACCGTATTCCTTACATAGTGCCTACTTTTGACCATAGCCAGTGGCACTACACAACTACACCGATTACCATAGTGGCCTAAGCAATCCAGACATTGAGGCCTCTTCGTACTCTCATAACAAATTTAAGCATCTCTATTCGCCATAACTAACACAATATATTTTGTATGGCTAGTTTCCTGAATCCACATACACATTCCTTGAATAAGGAACGTCACCTCAAACAGCTAATGTTCATATTAAACAAGAAAAACACACAAATTGAATGGAAAACAACTGAACAGAAACCTCAAAGGATGGTCTGACTGGCTGCATGTTATTCCAACAGAAACTGTTTGAGTGGGTTTTTCAAGGCTGTAGCTTTGTGTCTGTGCTTCTGTGCGTGTGTGCATTTGTATGTGTATGTGTGTGTCAGCCTTAGTGCCATAGTGAAAGTCATGCCCGATGAAAGGTCACAACACACGCCATGTTTAATTCTCTAAAGCAGGCAAAGGCCTCGCATCCACATTCCACTTTAGTCCACCACAATAATAGTATTGAAGAGAGGATGGCGGAAGAGGGGAAGGGAGAGGGAGGTGGGAGACGAGGGAAGAGGAGAGGAGAGGAGGGAGACAAGGGGTTGACAGCCGACCAATCAAGGAAAATATGCAGGGTGAAAATAATCATTGGCGACGCAAAAACGTGTCGTCTGTCACGTGCAGTTGGGAGGCTGTGTTGCCCTGAACAGTGTTGTCCATGACACATGCACATGCAGGCATGGACGCATCCACACACAGCGCTGTTCATGACGTCTGCAAAGAGCAGCAGTCCTGAGTTGCTCAGTGTGACCGAGGCCGTTGGAAAATAAATGAACATGCTAAATGATGTGTGTGTGTGTGTGTGTGTGTGTGTGTGTGTGTGTGTGTGTGCGCGCGTGTGTGTGTGTGTCAGGCGGCTGGGCTCATAGTAATGGATGGAACGGAATAAATGGAATGGTTTCAAATACATCACACATGTTTGATACCGTTCCATTCACTCCATGCCATTATTATGAGCAGTCTTCCCCTCACCTCACCTTCTGTGGTGTGTGCGCGCGTGTGTATGTGTGCGTGCATGCGTGTGTGTGTAAGCAGCCCGTTTTGTATTCGCTTTCCTTAGAACACACTGATGAATTTAATTTAAGCAAAACATATTTAAATGTATTCACTCCCTCCGCAGTTGGTGGCCGTCAACACGGACTACAAGGCTCTGAAGAAGGAGGGTCCTGACTTCTAAAGGTCCTTCAGGCAACTCCAGGAGCACCACGTTTGGCAGGACCTCCTGTCATCCTAGTGGCAGGGTCGGGGCAGCCTGAGCCTCGCTCGGGTCCTCTGTCTGTCCCCTCTGCTGTCTCTTCGGAATGCACAACATTTCATTATAACTGTCTTTTCGTGCACTAACCTACAGTTATAGAAGCAATTGTCTCCATGTGCACAAAAATACTGTTATTAGAACATACCAGTCTCTTCAGACACCACATTATAGTATAAATCTCTTCATGCATAAAAACCCTAAAGAGATGTAATGTAACATCTCTTTCACAACCCTACAGTTATTATAACCTGTCTCATCACAACGCACAACAGCACTATTATATATCCGTCTCTTTTTTATTTTCATGCACAACAACCCTAAAGTGACGTATCCTTCTTCATGCACAACCCTGATGTTACATAATTGTCTCTTAACGCTACCTTGAAAACGAAACTATTAAACATCAGTCAAAGAAGTCTGGTTACGTTGATTTACATGGTCTGTGTGTATACTGTACACTAAAGCGGGGTTATATGTAACCGATGTGAAATTAGTTAGTTAGCGGTGGTGCGCGCTAATAGCGTTTCAATCGGGTGACGTCACTCGCTCTGACACCTGAAGTAGTTGTTCTCCTTGCTCTGCAAGGGCCGCGGCTTTTGAGGTGCGATGGGTAACGATGCTTCGTGGGTGTCAGTTGTTGATGTGTGCAGAGGGTCCCTGGTTCAAGCCCAGGTTGGGGCGAAGAGAGGGACGGAAGCTAAACTGTTACATATACATGCCTACATTTGTTGAGTAGAGTTTGAAGGGTGTAGTGGAAGAGAATAGGAGTTGAGTAGATTTAGAATAAATCAGACATTATTAAGTGAAAAGAAGTGAATTTTGATAACACTGGAATCACCAGTGCATAAACATTTGACTTCACAAATAAATCAGCCAAACAGAAAACATTTCATGCTGTGAAATACAGCTGTTGAGTACTAAAATAGTAACAACTCACTGGAACTAGTTCAATCAACGTTGTTTCCAAGTAATTTCAACGTAAATTTTTTTTACCGTGATGACGTTGAATCAACGTGGAATATTGTCATTAACGTAAGGGGAACTTAGTATTTTTTTTCACCCAACTTTTAACTTTTAATCAAGTGGCATGGTGAAATGTTTTGTTGATTTCACTTTGAATTCACGTTAGTAGACAACTCAACCAAATGTAAATCAAAACTATACGTTTAACTGACGTCTGTGCCCAGTGGGAAGTGTTGAGGCAGCTCAAATAGACAATTTGAGTAGACAAAAGACACATTGTGAACTGATTGTTATTAGATCTTCCTGAGCATCTCCGGAGGTAGTCGAAGATGCATCTTGTACGTATATCCTTGAAGTCTTAACGAATCATGACAACAAAATCGTATGAATTTGGCCAACATGGCGGTTTTGCCGCCCTCCTAAAAATAAATCACACCGGACAGTTGAGGTAATTATGGACAAAGATATCTCTACAATTCCTCCAGAAATAAGATCCATGGTCTTTATTAGAAACCAAGTACCTACTGGCACTCTGGTCGGATGCCTCACTCCAATCAAAAATAGATAACGCATACAATATAGAAAGAAAGATATTTATGAAGAGATATCATTCCAAATGAGAGAAAAAGTGTTCTCCCATTCCCACGTCCAATGCCAGCACAAAATCAAATATGTGAAAACGTCACACAGAAAGGCCAACGACTGAAATAGTAGGAGTGGGAACGGGAGAACTCAATGCCCATTTAATTTGGAGCTGGAAGCAGTACTGGAAGAAGTTTTCCACCGCCTGCCCACCGTTCATTCTGGACAGCGCTGTGGAGGATTGAGATATTTAGCTGTCGAGCGCTTCATAACTTTTTTTGTAACGTGAAGAATAGTATAATCCATTTGCTATATCAGATATGAAAATAATAGGTTAGAGTGTTATTATAATACAGTGGCATATCTATGGAAATGTTATAAAAGTCCACTCTGGCTAGAGCTAAAGGTAGGCCAACAGGTGGAAAAGGTTAGTCGAGGTAATTTGTACATGTAGGTAGGGATAAAGTGACTATGCATAGATAATAAACATCGAGTAGCAGCAGTGTAAAAAAAAAAGGGGAGGGGAGGCCATTTGAAAAAATAGTCTGGGAGGCCATTTGATTAATTGTTCAACAGTCTTATGGTTTGGGGATCGAAGCTGTTAAGAAGCCTTTTGGACCTAGACTTGGCTCTCCGGTACCGCTTGCCGGTAGCAGAGAAAAGGGTCTATGACTTTAGTGACTGGAGTCTTTGACAATTTTTTGGACTTCCTCTGATACCGCCTAGTATATAGGTCCTGGATGGCAGGAAGCTTGGCCCCAGTGATATACTGGGCCGTACCCACTACCCTCTGTAGCGCCTTGCGGTCGGATGCCAAGCAGTTGCCATACCAGGCGGTGATGCAACCGGTCAGGATGCTCTCGATGGTGCAGCTGTAAAACTTTTAGAGGATCTGTGGACCCATGCCAAATCTCCTGAGGGGGGAAAGGTGTTGTCGTGCCCTCTTCATGACTGTCTTGGTATGTTTGGACCATGATAGTTTGTTGGTGATATGGACACCAAGGAACTTGAAACTCTCGACCCGCTCCACTGCAGCCCTGTCGACGTTAATGGGGGCATGTTCGGCCCTCCTTTTCCTATAGACCACTATCAGCTGCTTTGTCTTGCTCACATTGAGGGAAAGGTTGTTGTCCTGGCATCACACTGCCAGGTCTCTGACCTCCTCCCTATAGGCTGTCTCATCGTTGTCTGTGATCAGGCCTACAACTGTTGTGTCGTCATCAAACTTAATGATGGTATTTGAGTCATGCTTGGCCATGCAGTCGTGGGTGAACAGGGAGTACAGGAGGGGACAACAGCCATTAAACTCTGCAAATGTTTTAAAGTCACCATTGGCCTCATGGAGAAATACCTGAGCTTTTTCCTTCCTCTCCGGCAATTGAGTTAGGAAGGACACCTGTATCTTTGTAGTGACTAGGTGTATTGATGCACCATCCAAATTGTAATTAATAACTTCACCATGCTCAAAATGATATTCAATGTATGCTATTTTTATTTTTACCAATCTACCAATAGGTATTTGGTATTTTATTAGGATCCCAATTAGCTGTTGCAAAAGTAGCACCTACTCTTCCTGGGTTCCACACAAAACATGAAACATGACATAATACAGGACATGAATAAACAAGAATAGCTCAAGAACAGAACTACATCAATTAATAATACATTTTAAAAAAGGCACACGTAGCCTACATATCAATACATACACACAAACTATCTAGGGCAATAGGGGAGAGGCGTTGTGCCTTGAGGTGTTGCTTTTATTTGTTTTTTTAAACCAGTCTTGTTGTTCATTTGAACAATATGAGATGGAATGGAATTCCATGCAATAATGGCTTTATATAATACTATACGCTTTCTTGAATTTGTTCTGGATTTGGGGACTGTGAAAAGACCCCTGGTGGCATGTCTGGTGGGGTAAGTGTGTGTGTCAGAGCTGTGTGTAAATTGACAATGCAAACGATTTGGGATTTTCAACATATTAATGTTTCTTAGAAAAAGAAGTGATGCAGTCAGTCTCTCCTCAACTCTTAGCCAAGAGAGACTGGCATGCATAGTATTTACATATATCAGCCCCTCTGATTAGAATGACGAGCAAGACGTGCCGCTCTGTTCTGGGCCAGCTGCAGCTTAACTAGGTCTTTGCTTGCAGCACTCGACCACACGACTGGACTTGCTTTTTGGAGTGTGGTGTCAAAAAAGCAGACCTCTCCCCATCTTTACAACCATTTAATCTATATGTTTTGACAGTTTACAATCTAAGGTAACGCCAAGTAATTTAGACTCCTCAACTTGTTCAACAGCCACACCATTCATTACCAGATTCAGCTGAGGTCTAGAATTTAGGGAATGATTTGTACCAAATACAATGCTCTATAGTTATAGAAATGTTCAGGACCAGTTTCTTTACGAGGCATCGGAAAACGTATGTGGTCTTTGTGGTTGAAATCTGTGTTTGAAATTCACTGCTCAACAGAGGGACCATACAGATACTTGTATGTGTGGGGTACAGAGATGAGGTAGTAATTAAAAAATCATGTTAAACACTATTATTGCACACAGTGTCCATGCAACTTATTATGTGACTTTCTAAGCACATTTTTACTCCTGAACTTATTTACACTTGCCATAACAAAGGGGTTGAATATTTATTGGCTCAAGACGTTTCAGCTTTTGGTTTTAAATTAATTAGATAATGTATATATATTTATATATATTTATATAAATGTACCTTATTTACATAAGTATTCAGACCCTTTGCTATGAGACTCGAAATTGAGCTCAGGGTGCAGCCTGTTAAACACTATTATTATTGTTCCCCTTTGACATTATGGGGTATTGTGTGTAGGCCATCTCAATATAATACATTTTATATTCAGGCTGTAAGTCAACAAAATGTGGAAAAACTCAAGGGGTGAGAACCTTTTCTGAAGGCACTGTATAAAATATTTTTATGACATTTATTATTTCAGCTGGAAAGTTGAAAGCTTCCAAAGTTTTGAATAGAAAAGGCCATTCAAGACGGTCAAAATACTTTTCGGCATGAACAGCCATTATTGATGAATCTATATCTTGTTTTTTAGCGTATTAAACTGAAACATGTTCTTGTATATGTTTGTAAGTGTCTATTTTTAATAAACACTGATTCATATTTATCGAGTGTGGTAAGACTTTTGTCATTTTATTGCTTATGAGCTTTGTTATTATTTTATTGTCACAATTTATTAAACGTATGAGTCTAATCAGCAGGGGACTCCAGATTTTCCTGGTTTTCATATAACTGAAATAACTGATTGCTAAATGGAACTAGCCTTTTCACGTGTGAGTTCCAAATGTCTCCAACGGTCGCCCCAGCATGAGTTTTTTGATGCGCGTGATGTCAGAATGCACTCACTGTTACAAAATGTGATTGTTACGCAACAATTCAGATAACCCACGCTGCCCTCAAGCCAAGGCACGCTGCCTGGTAATTATCTAAAGTTTTATTTTCTAGCAACAGTTTGAATCGAGGTGAGGTGTGTTCCGCCTTCTCGTTAATTCACATAGAAGTAGCCCACTTCACTGTTGCAGACAATTGTGACTCATTATAGGAAACTAGGCATATGTTGCGCGTCACTACTTCACAGGAGAGGCATTTGAATGTGAACGTTTATTTTGTTTCAAAATGCGCTTTTTTGGCAGAAATTGCATATGGAACATGTGAACTTTCATGTGCCTTAATAACAAACTTGTATGCCATCTGTAAATACACATAAAATGGTTAAATTGCAAGTTTTATTGGTTTAGCCATGGGAAAAGACAGGACATGATTGGCTGAGTTGAGTTCATGTAGCACACTTCTGTCTATAGCATGTGCTGCTCAGTAAGTGTAGGTAATCCTTTCTAACACAGCTTTTTTGAAAGATGCTCTCCACTTTCTGGAGGACCAAGTTCGAAATCAGTGGAATGTCCGGTGGAAGCGAAGTGTGATAGATAAGGAGATGGAGAAAATTCTGTCTTATGTGGAGTGAGTCGAAAAGAGAACGCACAGAAGGCTGTTGTATAAAACACAACACCTGTCTCTGGATTACATCTTCAAACTAAGGGAAACCATGGCATCCGTGACAGAGAGGGTAAAGTGTTCATCCATATATTCGGATAAGAGAGTCTAGCTAGCTACATTTTCAGATATTATACGTTTCTAATTTTGTCAGAAAGTCGCTTTTGTTGTAAGTTAGCTAGCTAGCTAAAGTTAGCTGGCTGGCTCGCTATCTAACGTCATGTGTATGATCTGTGTTGTAATATTATTTGTATCTCAGAGCCATTTGCATTGCTAGTTATGACCTAATGTTAGCTAGCTAGCTAAAATTGACTTTAGTTGGTTAGTTTTAACTACCTGCAGATTCATGCAGGGTAGTAACATGAGATGGGATTATGGTTCATTCTTTAGCTAGCTACATGTCTAAACAAAAGACTCCACTATGCAACTAGCCATTTCACTGTACCATTTACACCTTCTGTATCCTGTGCATGTGACAAATACACTTTGTTTTTATTTGATACAGTGTGTTTACCAGAGACGGTAATGTGAAGAACAACATGACCTGCACCAAATTCAAATGAAGATATAACGTTAGGCCAAAAAGACAATGTCCAATATCAAAAAGGATTTGGTGGAATGCCATGCCTTTATTTCATCACACTCACAACCATAAGCTATTTTCTGTTATTAACTCACCAATAACTTGCAAATAATGATCTTGTTGTGAATTTATTTTCCTGTAAAAATGTATACAAATTATCTAAAGTTAAGATGTTGTCAGCTATATGATATGGTCATTATTTGAACTGGCTAGCCAGTTAAGTTCACATTAGCTAGCTAGCTAACAAGCTAGAAATTAACTCAATTGTTTTTAGAAAGTTGCTTTTTGTTGTGTGGTTTGCTAGATTGACTAATACTAAATTCATTTTAAACAGATGGGTTTATTTCTATTTTGGACAACCATTTCCAAAAATGTCTAAACCTGTTTTTACTTTGTCCTTATGGGGTTTTGTGTGTAGATGTATGTGAAGAAAAAAACAATTGAATCAATTTTAGAATAAGGCTGTAAAGTAACAAAATGGTAAAAAGTCAAGGGGTCTGAATACATTCTGATTGCACTGTAGTTGTATTCATTTTTTTCAACTGGTACCGGGCAACCTTCAGAGAGTCTTGTGAGGCCTGTGGGCCTCCTAGAGCAAAACAATAGATACAGTTGAAGTCAGCAGTTTACATACACCTTAGCCAAATACATTTAAACTCAGTTTTTCACAATTCCTGACCTTTAATTCGAGTAAAAATCCCCTGTCAGTTAGGATCACCACTTTATTTTAAGAATGTGAAATGTCATAATAATAGTAGAGAGAATTATTTCTTTCAGCTTTTATTTCTTTCATCACATTCCCAGTCGGTCAGGAGTTTACAAACACCCAATTAGTATTTGGTAGCTATGCCTTCAAATTGTTTAACTTCGGTCAAACGTTTGGGGTAGCCTTCCACAAGCTTAACACAATAAGTTGGGTGAATTTTGGCCCATTCCTTCTGACAGAGCTGGTGTAACTGAGTCAGGTTTGTAGGCCTCCTTGCTCGCACACACCATTTCATTTCTGTCCACATATTTTCAATAGGATTGAGGTCAGGGCTTTGTGATGGCCACTCCAATACCTTGACTTTGTTGTCCTTAAGCCCTTTTGCCACAACTTTGAAAGTATGCTTGGGGTCATTGTCCGTTTAGAAGACCCATTTGTGACCAAGTTTTAACTTCCTGACTGATGTCTTGAGCTGTTGCTACAATATATCCTCATAATTTCCCATCCTCATGATGCCATCTATTTTGTGAAGTGCACCAGTCCCTCCTGCAGCAAAGCACCCACACAACATGATGCTGCCACCCCCGTGCTTCACGGTTGGGATAGTGTTCTCCGGCTTGCAAGCCTCCCCTTTATCCTCCAAACATAATGATGGTCATTATGGCCAAACAGTTTTATTTTTGTTTCATCAGACCAGAGGACATTTCTCCAAAAAGTACGATCTTTGTCCCCATGTGCAGTTGCAAACCGTAGTCTGGCTATTTTATGGTGGTTTTGGAGCAGGTTATGTTGATATAGGACTCATTTTACTGTGGATAAAGATACTTTTGTACCTGTTTCCTGCAGCATCTTCACAAGGTCCTTTGCTGTAGTTCTGGGATTGATTTGTATTTTTCGCACCAAAGTACGTTCATCTCTAGGAGACTCCTTCCTTCCTTCGTCTCCTTCCTGAGCGGTATGACAGCTGCGTGGTCCCATGGTGTTTATACTTGCAGTATAGTTTGGAACTTTCTCTCTCAAGAATGAACTAGACTTGTGGAGGTCTACAATTTTTTTTCTGAGGTCTTTGCTGATTTCTTTTGATTTTTCCATGATGTCAAGCAAAGAGGCACTGGGTTTGAAGTAGGCCTTGAAATAGATCCACAGGTACACCTCCAATTGACTCAAATTATGTCAATTAGCCTATCAGAAGCATCAGAAGGCACAGTCAACTTAGTGTATGTAAACTTCTGACACACTGGAATTGTGATGCTGCGAATTATAAGTGAAATAATCTGTCTGTAAACAATTGTTGGAAAATGTACTTGTGTCATATACAAAACCATAGTTTGCTAACAAGAAATTAGTGTAGTGGTTGAAAAACTAGTTTTAATTACTCCAACCAAAGTCTATTTAAACTTCCGGCTTCAACTGTATGTATGTGTTTGTGAGAGTCTCATCAATATTTGAAGCAATTGGTGATATTATCTCTCTAGGAGCTTATCCGTCATCAGTATTGTAGAATAATTTTAATGTTTGGGAGAACACTGATCCGATACAGAGAGCAGTGCTTCCTTTTTCTTTAGATCCTATCAGTATCGACAAATGCCTCAATGATGCACTTAGTGAATGTTCTCTCTGCGTGGTGTTATGGGAAAAGCATGTTACATTTGGCCGTTGTATAAAACATTGCATCATTAAAACATGAATAAGTCAAAGTTCTATCGCTGCCCTAAGTTCCAACCGGGCCAAGATGTCTTTGGAATCAAGCTGTGTTAGTTTCTGCTGAGCTATCATGCCACCACATATGGATACTGATCAGCTTCCATACTCATTTGCGTAGCTGTGCTCTACCTTAATGACATTGAATAGTTGAAAGTAACTCCTCTAATTTGTTTTACACAAGCTACTGTATGTTAAAGTAATTTCGGAGTGAGGTTGGGTTTATGTAGGCCACATTCAATGTAGTACATTGACATCTGATTTGCCAAAAGGACACCATCATTTCAAAGTGTAGCTAGGTATCCTATCTTTCATTCATGATTCATCTTTAGAAGTTTAGAAGTATTACCATTAGCCTTATAAACAGGATGCCAAATCAACTTTTTCCTTTGTACTGTATATTGTATTTTATAAATATGTTTTTCACAATATATATGGATAAGACAATATCCAAATAGAAATGTTTATTATATTAATATCTTGAATATGGAGTTCTATTTATAGGGCTAAGTTGCCATATAATGTTTTGTGATTTACATTGCATGAAGTGTTGCCACACTAGTAAAAAAGGTGTTTTGTCAACCTGATGTGTAGTTATTAGACCGATTCTGTTGCGAAACATTCTGCAACAGAAACTGTTTACTCCAAATGGAAAATGCAAATTCAGGTAGGTCACTCCCCGTTTGGTTTGTTTGGTTCTTAAATGGTAAATGGTTTCCATAATGAATACACCCTTGTTGGTGATGTCATCTGACCGCTGCACCTGATTTACCTGATTTCCTTATTAGTATGGGTTGCCCACGATAAAAATAAGTCTATATACAATGTGAGCAAATGAGGTGAGATAAGGGAGGTAAAGGCAAAAAAGGCCATGGTGGCGAAGTACATACAATATAGCAAGTAAAACACTGGAATGGTAGATTTGCAGTGGAAGAAAGTGCAAAGTAGAAATAGAAATAATGGGGTGCAAAGGAGCAAAATAAATAAATACAGTAGGGGAAGAGGTAGTTGTTTGGGCTAAATTATAGATGGGCTATGTACAGGTGCAGTGATCTGTGAGCTGCTCTGACAGCTGGTGCTTAAAGCTAGTGAGGGAGATAAGTGTTTCCAGTTTCAGAGATTTTTGTAGTTCGTTCCAGTCATTGGCAGCAGAGAACTGGAAGGAGAGGCGGCCGAAGGAGGAATTGGCTTTGGGAGTGACCAGTGAGATTTACCTGCTGGAGCGCGTGCTACAGGTGGGTGCTGCTATGGTGACCAGCGAGCTGAGATAAGGAGGGACTTTACCTAGCAGGGTCTTGTAGATGACCTGGAGCCAGTGGGTTTGGCGACGAGTATGAAGCGAGGGCCAGCCAACGAGACCATACAGGTCCCAGTGTTGGGTAGGTTATGGGGCTTTGGTGACAAAACGGATGGCACTGTGATAGACTGCATCCAATTTATTGAGTAGGGTATTGGAGGCTATTTTGTAAATGACATCGCCGAAGTCGAGGATTGGTAGGATGGTCAGTTTTACGAGGGTATGTTTGGCAGCATGAGTGAAGGATGCTTTATTGCAAAATAGAAAGTCAATTCTAGATTTAACTTTGGATTGGAGGTGTTTGATGTGAGTCTGGAAGCAGAGTTTACAGTCTCACCAGACACCTAGGTATTTGTAGTTGTCCACATATTCTAAGAACCGTCCAGAGTAGTGATGCTGGACGGGAGGACAGGTGCAGGCAGCGATCAGATGAAGAGCATGCATTTAGTTTTACTTGTATTTAAGAGCAGTTGGAGGCCACGGAAGGAGAGTTGTATGGCATTGAAGCTCGCCTGGAGGGTTGTTAACACAGTGTCCAAAGAAGGGCCAGAAGTATACAGAATGGTGTCGTCTGCGTAGAGGTAGATCAGCTTACTTCTCCACAGTTTTTTGTTATAACATTTTCTGAAATTGACCATATTAAATTGTCATTTTAATTGCACATACATTGATGTCAGACATGCACCTAACTCAATGTTCTTGCTGATGACTGGGATGAATGCAGGAGCAGATTTCAGGAGCAGGATAAGATGCCCTGTTTTTGACTGATGACTGATGTGATAGGCCTATCTGGCTCATATGATGCTGATGGTTATAATGCTTCATGACAGTATCATAAATTTTATTTTCTACAAGTTCTTTAAAATATGGGGAAAAAACGTATTTTGTTTTTAATAAATGTTTTTTTCTTCATAACCAGCCACAACAGAACTAAATATATGGGTCATGATACTGTTATAGACATATTATGACAGGTTATGACAAGTTTTGTCAGCTGTTATGACATATTATGACATGTTTATGACCGTGTCATAATGTATTATGATGCTAGGTGTCACAACGTCCACAGAAGGTGGCGCCTCTCCTCGGTCGGGCGGTGCTCGGCGGTCGTCGTCGCCGGTCTACTAGCTGCCACCGATCTGTGTTTCAGTGTCTGTTAGTTATGTCTGTTTTTTGATTGCACCTGTTTCGAGTTTGTCATTAGTGGGGGGGTATTTAGTCTGTCTGTGTTTAGTTAGGATTCGTGCGGGATTGTTCTTTGTTACGTGTGGTGTTATATTGTTTGGTTTACGACTTATTGTATAGGCATTAGGGTTGCCGGGCTGCGCCCCGTCTGCCTTTTGAGCGGAGCTTCTTTTAGTCTTTTTGACTGTTGTGCTCCCAGCCGTATATGGATTTTGCCCTTGAATTTATTAAATCAAGTTTGTTCCAACGGACCTCAGTCTCCTGCGCTTGACTCACCCTTAAAACTGTTCTATCCGCCCGTGACACTAGGTGTCAAGTAGTGTTACCCTAATTTGTTTCCAAGAAGCCTGTGCCAGAAATGCATTGTTGGCCTTTTTTATGAGAAAAAAAAATTGGGATTGTACATCTATTTGGTGGAGCAATCAACTTTCATTTCAATCATTTTTGGATTTGACGTTTTTACATAGACAAAGGATTACAAAATGCTGTTCCAAGTTACTGCTGTTATTGTGTTACACAGATTTTTTTGTTGCCAACAGTAGTATAGACCCTAAAGCTCTATTTGCATGGGATTAGTTTTACTGGGGGAGATAGGGTTATGCAATTATGTTCACAAGAACAAATAACCACATCTGTAATTTAAATCCAGTCTGAACCTTGGAGATAGTCAAAACCCCCTTTTTTCGCCCGGAATTATTGCTCTCCTGCCATGTAACAATGACTGACATGGCAGGAGAGTAATAATTCCAGGCAAAAAAAGTGTTTTTGACTAACTCCAAGGTCCACTGATAATACTAGTGCTGTGCGAATCAACATCCTTGTGTTTTGAGAGAAATGTCTGAGTTTGACAGGTGTTTGCTCATGGTTTGAGCAAGAAAACAACTGATTTAATAAATTGATGCTTAAGTGCTTTGCATAGCCTATATATGAAGGGCCTACATGTATGTATTAACTTTCACATTGAATGCTTTCATTTATGCATTTTGTGCCAATGCATCAGTAAAAAAATATTGTGCCTATTAAATGCTGATAATAATATTATAAAGCAGGATTGCAACTGAGCTAAACTTTTGGAAAAGTTCACCTTCTCATTCAAAGCCTAAAAAATCATCTCAAATGCATGTGCGCTGTTTAGCTCACATCTGCAGTCTGGGGGTCATTTAGGACGTATTCTACTGCGAATCACAAAAATAAATGATTATGATCATACTTCCTCAATTCAAATATTATGGCAACACCATACCAACGATGGTTTGATATGGTTTAGAAACTTTGGAGCCAAGCTTGAGTTATAAATGTATCCTATTATCACCTGGTGTCTGTAATATTTGTGTTGTGGAGAAATGACCAGGCAGGAGACGGGAGTACAGTTAGTTTCGTTTAGTCAAAAACCCTTCGTGCTCTGCAGCCCCCCGGCCCAATAGTGCGCATGTGCATTTCCTATTAGGTGTAGTAACATAACACTGCCGTAATACATTACTGCTTAGTAACAGCATAGTAACTAATATAAACAGATGTAGATCACAGATACTACACTCCTCCTCCACAGTGTTTAACTCCCAGAGAACAAGGTAAATACATTAGGGAACTACTAATGCAATATCTGAACAATGCATTCTTAAACATGTTTCAACTACTGGGTTGAAGCAGACTATTCAGAGCCCAGCACAAATCCAGGGGATTATTCTGCCCCGAAGATGGAATTTGTGTCCTAATAACTGACCCAGGTAATGTCCTTTTTCTTTCCTTTTATCTAGGACATATTAAAGTGTTTGTTTGTTTTACTGTCTGTTACCTCCTGAAACACCTCAACTCACAGGTCAAGCTTTTGAGGTGCCCTTCGCTGTTGAATAGGATATCTCCGCTCCTTCTGGGCTTCCGGTGGTGGGCCAGGTTCGGGTGGAAGGTCAGGCTCTGTCTCTCTCATACGTCCATAGTCAGGAGAATAGTCCTGGGGGTCGTTATTGTTCTTGTTCTCTCGGCATGTCTCTGCTGGGGCGGTGGACCGTAGCAGATGATCCACATGAACATTGACATGGAGATGACCAAATTGGACTTGGTAAGTCCTCTGTGTTGCAAGATCCCACCTGAGTTCCACAGGCGCTTGGGGTGTCTGAAATCACGTAGCATCACCCTCTCTCCCTCTTTTAATTCACTGACAGTCTTTGAGCGTCTGTCATGAGCTTTCTTCTGCTGTAGCTGGTGCTTTGCCACAGTGCTTGACAAGTCTGGTTTCAACAATGTCAGGCGGGTACGTGGTTGGCGTTTCAGAAACAGTTCAACTGGTGTACATTCCCTTACTGTATGTGGTGTGTTACGGTAAGTAAACAGGAAACGGGGAAGCCTTTGGTGGGTGGGCACAGAGTGAGCCTCGAGTCTTGTCCAGACCTTCTTAAAGGTTTGCACGGCTCTCTCCGCTGCTCTGTTTGATGCCGGATGGTAAGGTCACCACCTTAGAGTAACATCGTTTGATGTGAAAGGAGGGCCATTGTCCGATACGTGCTCCTTGACTAGTCCAAAGGATGCTGAGAAGGTGTCTGAGAAGATTGTCTTCTCAGCTGTGGTCAGTTGAATAGGGAACATTTCCATCCACTTGGAATGGACATCGACGACAACAAGGAAATGTTGCTTGTCAATCTCGGCATAATCCACATGGATGCGTTCCCATGATGTAGCAGCCCAGGACCATGGATGAAGAGGTGCAGCAGCAGGCTTGTTGTGAACAGCTTCACAACGTGAGCAGTGGCCTACATGCTGTTGAATGTCCTGATCAGTCCAGGCCACCACAGATAACTGCGGGCGAGTGATTTCATTTGAGTGATCCCTGGATGTTCCTCATGCAGGTCAGAAAGCAGTCTCCTCTGGAATTTGGGAGGTACCACCACCCTTGATCCCCACAGAACACATCCTTGATCAGTGGACAACTGGACTTTCTTGTCAATGACTGGATGAAGGTTATCGTCATTTACGAAGGTTGGCCAACCGCCTAATGTTAAGTCCAAGACCTTGGAAAGCACTGTCTTTCCTCGTTTCCTCTGCTATGTCTGAAGCAAATATGGGCAGTTCATAGATGAGAGAGATCTGGAAGACTGCTCTATCATCTTCACTGTCGGAGTCACTATTGCATGGTAGTCTTGATAGTGCATCTGCATTTGCGTGATCACTTGGTCATCTGTACTCAATCTCGTAGTCATAGGCTAGCAATATCAGAGCCCAACGTTGCATTCAAAGTGCAGCAAGGGTTGCTATGGCAGATTTTGGTCAAAGGATGGCCAACAGAGGCTTGTGATCTGTCAGCAGTTGGAACTTCCTTCCATAGAGGTATTTGTGAAACTTCTTCATTCCGAATATTATGCTCAGGGCTTCCTTCTAAATTTGAGCATAATTTTTCTCACTTGTTGACAGAGTCCGTGATACAAATGCAATAGGGTGTTCTTCACCTGACGGCAAAACATGTGAGATGACAGCTCCTACTCTGTATGGAGATGCATCACACGCGAGTCTCAGCTTCATGTCTGTGTTGTAGTGGGCAAGCCATTTGGTCTTTAGTAGACGCTGTTTGCAGGTCTTGAATGCTTCTTTGCATTGTGGGGACCAATTCCACTTTGTATTGGCCTGCAGCAGTTGGTGAAGCGGATGCAACAATGTGGACATGTTTGCCACAAACTTTCCGTAATAGTTCAGGAGCCCCAAAAATGACCTCAGCTCTAAGATATTTATGGGTGCTGGTGCGTTTACGATTGCTTCCACCTTTCTGTTGGTTGGGTGCAGGCCTTGGAGGAACTCAACCTTGCTGCGTTTCATTCTCACTCCGTATTTCTCCAGTCTTGACATCACTTTGTCCAGCACTACCTTGAAAGAGTTTCAGTCAATTCTGCATAGGTCAACTCCACTGCTTTTATTGGTTCAATGAGACCTTTCAGCAATCCATACTCAGTTGGACCCAAAACACTGATAAATACGTCCGCTTTTTGTTTCATCTTTGATTTCATTTGCAGCCGGCCAACACTCAAAACGCTCTAAATAGGAATCAAAATCCTGTTTTGTAGCCTCAAACTCTGGTACTTGACCAATGGTTGCCATTTCCACAGTTAATCGTTCAGTTTCTTTATTCCATGTTGTCACAATTGTTGTCTTCGTCTTCTGACGATAATGCGAAATCGTCATCAGAAAATGTGGACCAAAACGCAGCAGGTACGTGAATGCTCATCTTGATTTTTAATTATCTTCAAAATGAACGTACAAAATAACAAAACACGAACGATCAACAAAAACAGTCTGGTAAGGCACAAGGCGAAACACAGAACAATCACCCACAAATCACACATACAAACACACCCTAATATATGGGACTCTCAATCAAAGGCAGATAGACAACACCTGCCTTCAACTGAGAGTCCCAACCCCAATCAACCAAACATAGAAACACACAACCTAGACTAACCATAGAATTAACTAAACATAAACCAAAACCCGGAAATACTAAATCAAACACCCTTTACACAAACACACCACCCCGAACCACATAAAACAAATACCCCCTGCCACGCCCTGACCAAACTACAAAACAATTAACCTTATATACTGGCCAGGACGTGACACATGTATTCCTTAATTTTCTGAATTTATTTAATTCTTCACTTTCTTCATTTCAGAAGTTTCTGCAATTACTTCATTCACTGCACTCATTTGTAAAAATGTACACACTGTGTTACGTTTCTTCTTCCTTTTAAAAAATTGAGTTTTTACAATATTTCTCCACTGAGATCGCCTAATTTAAATGGGTTCAATGACAGTTTTTTTTACTTAACCACCAGAGGACAGTGTTGCTATTCTGGACTCCAATAGGCTTGCTACTTGGCAGCTCCTGAACACTGTACCTACTAGCAGTGCTTAGCCTTTTCTACTGGCGAAAACAATACATAAATAAATGACGATTTACATAATTATTTTGAGTTTAATTACTCACGCAACATTCTTCCCTTCAAGCAATGCGCGTTTAACCTCTCTAGGGTATGTGGGACGAAATCGTCCCACCTACTCAACAGCCAGTGGAATCCCGTGGTGCGATATTCAAATACCTTAGAAATGCTATTACTTCAATTTCTCAAACATATGACTATTTTACACCATTTTAAAGACAAGACTCTCGTTAATCTAACCACACTGTCCGATTTCAAAAAGGCTTTACAACGAAAGCAAAACATTAGATTATGTCAGCAGAGTACCCAGCCAGAAATAATCAGACACCCATTTTTCAAGCTAGCATATAATGTCACATAAACCCAAACCACAGCTAAATGCAGCACTAACCTTTGATGATCTTCATCAGATGACACTCCTAGGACATTATGTTATACAATACATGCATGTTTTGTTCAATCAAGTTCATATTTATATCAAAAACCAGCTTTTTACATTAGCTTGTGACGTTCAGAACTAGCATACCCACCGCAAACTTCCGGTGAATTTACTAAATTACTCACGATAAACGTTCACAAAAAACATAATTATTTTAAGAATTATAGATACAGAACTCCTTAATGCAATCGCTATGTCCGATTTTAAAATAGCTTTTTGGCAAAAGCACATTTTGCAATATTCTGAGTAGATAGCTCGCCATCACGGGCTAGCTATTTTGACACTCACCAAGTTTGGCCCTCACCAAACTCCGATTTACTATAAGAAAAATTTGATTACCTTTGCTGTTCTTCGTCAGAATGCACTCCCAGGACTTCTACTTCAATAACAAATGTTGGTTTGGTTAAAAATAATCCATATTTATATTCAAATATCCTCTGTTTTGCTCGTGCGTTCAAGACACTATCCGAAGGGTGACGAAGGGTTACGCGCCCGACGCGTTTCGTGACAAAAAAATTGTCAATATTCCATTACCGTACTTCGAAGCATGTCAACCGCTGTTTAAAATCAATTTTTATGCGATTTTTCTCGTAAAAAAGCGATAATATTCCGACCGGGAAACCCTGTTTTCGTTCAAAGACGAAAAAATAAAAACATTGTGTCGGCTCGTGCAGGCGCCCCCAGTCTCATTGTTCTCTGATCGACCACTATCCAAATGCGCTACTGTTTTTCAGCCAGGGGCTCCAAAGGCATCATTCCCCGTTCTGCCGCCTTCTGAGAGCCTATGGGAGCCGTAGGAAGTGTCACGTTACAGCAGAGATCCTCAGTTTTCAATAAAGAGAGTGTAGAAGGCCAAGAAATGGTCAGAGAGGGCACTTCCTGTAAGGAATCTTCTCAGGTTTTTGCCTGCCATATGAGTTTTGTTATACTCAGACACCATTCAAACAGTTTTAGAAACTTTAGGGTGTGTTCTATCCAAATCAAACAATTATATGCATATTCTAGTTACTGGGCAGGAGTAGTAACCAGATTAAATCGGGTACGTTTTTTATCTGGCCGTGCAAATACTGCCCCCTATCCCCAACAGGCTAAGAAGCTTAATCACCACATCACCACTGTAATATTTGTGTTGTGGAGTAATGACCAGGCAGGAGACTGGAGTACAGTTAGTTTCGTTTAGTCAAAAACCCCTCGTGCTCTACATTTCATTTCTCCAAAAAGTACGAACTTTGTCCCCATGTGCAGTTGCAAACCGTAGTCTGGCTTTTTTATGGCGGTTTTGGAGCAGTGGCTTCTTCCTTGCTGAACGGCTTTTCAGGTTATGTCGATATAGGAGTCATTTTACTGATATAGATACTTTTTACCTGTTTCCTCCAGCATCTTCACAAGGTCCTTTGCTGTTGTTCTGGGATTGACTTGCACTTTTTGCACCAAAGTACGTTAATTTCTAAGAGACAGAACACGTCTCCTTCCTGAGCGGTAACATGGCTGTGTGGTCCCATGGTGTTTATACTTGCGTACTATTGTTTGTACAGATGAAAGTGGTACCTTCAGGTATTTGGAAATTGCTCTCAAGGATGAACCAGACTTGTGGAGGTCTACTATTTTTTTCTGAGGTCTTGGTTGATTTCTTCTGATTTTCACATGATGTCAAGAAAAGAGGCACTGAGTTTGAAGGTAGGCCTTGAAATACATCCAAAGGTACACCTCCAATTGACTCAAATTATGTCAATTAACCTATCAGATGCTTCTAAAGCCATGACATCATTTTCTGGAATTTTCCAAACTATTTAAAGGCACAGTCAACTTAGTGTATGTAAACTTCTGACCCACTGGAATTGTGATACAGTGAATTATAAGTGAAATAATCTGTCTTTTAACAATTGTTGGAAATATTACTTGTGTAATACACAAGGTAGATGACTTAACCGACTTGCCAAAACTATAGTTTGTTAACAATACATTTGTGGAGTGGTAGCACACTTTATGGTCAATAGTTGTATAATCTCATCAATACAGCTTAATTTTGTTATCCAACGATTTAAGACTGGGCATAATACTGTCCCGATAACCTCGATCTGGCCACAGCCGAATAAATAAGAGTGTGCAAAGCTGTCATCAAGGCAAAGGGTGGCTACTTTGAAGAATCTCAAATAAACAAATAAAAATATATTTTATAACACTTTTTGATTCCATATGTGTTATTTCATAGTTTCAATGTAGAAAATAGTAAAAATAAAGAAAAACCCTTGAATGAGTAGGTGTTTCTAAACTTTTGACTGGTACTGAATTTATTTATTTTTTACCAGTTAAATAGACTGAGAACACATTCTCATTTAAAGCAACGACCTGGGGAATAGTTACAGGGGAGAGGACCTAGATGGCAGCGACCTCGGACCCAGTGATGTACTGGGCTGTAGTGCCTTGTGGTTGGCGTTGATGCAGCCTGTCAAGATGCTCTCAAAAGTGCAACAGTAAAACTTTTTGAGGATCTTGCCAAATCTTTTCAGCGTCCTGAGGGGGAAGAGGCATTCTCGAGACCTCTTCACGACTGTGTTGATATGTGTGGACCATGTTTGAGCCTTAGTGATGTGGACACTGAGGAACTCTCGACCCGCTCCACTACAGCACTGTCGATGTCAACGGGGGCGTGTTTATCCCTCCCTTTCCTGTGGTCCAAGATCATCTCCACACTGCCAGGTCTCTGACCTCCTCCCTATAGGCCGTCTCATCGTCGTCGGTGATCATGCCTAACACCATTGTGTTGTCGGGAAACGTAATGATGGTTTTGGAGTCATGCGTGGGTTGTAAACAGGTTGTACTGGAGGGGACTAAGCACGCATCTCTGAGGGGCCCCCGTGTTCAGGGTCAGCGTGGCGGATGTGTTATTGCTTACCCTCACCACCTGGAGACGGTCCATTAGGAAGTCCATGATGCAGTTGCAGAGGGAGGCGTTCAGTCCCAGGATCCTTAGTTAAGTAATGAGCTTGGAGGGCACTACAGTGTTGAACGCTGAGCTGTGGTCAATGAACAGCATGCTCACATAGGTGTTCCTCTTGTTCAGGTGGGAAAGGCCAGTGTGGAGTGCAATAGAGATTGCGTCATCTCTGGATCTGATGGGGCGGTATGAAAATTGGAGTGGGTCCAGGGTCTCTGGGATGATAGTGTAGATGTGAGCCAAGACCAGCCTTTCATGGCTACAGATGTCAGTGCTAAGGGGCGATAATTATATAATCACCTTGGTGTTCTTGGGAACTTGGACTATGGTGGTCTGCATGAAACATGTAGGTAGGAACATATTCCAATCTGTGCTAGCGAAACAATCCTGTAGCCTAGCTTCCGCTTCATCAGACCACTTCCATATTGAGCACGTTACTGGTACTTCCTGTTTGAGTTTTTGCTCATAAGCAGAATTCAGTAGGAAATAGTTATGGTCAGATTTGCCAAATGGAGCGCGAGGGAGAGCTTTGTATGCGTTTCTGCGTGTGGAGTAAAGGTGATCTAGAGTTTTTTGCATGCAGTTTCACAGGTGACATGCTGGTAGAAATTAGGTAAGATCGATTTCAGTTTTCCTGCATTAAAATTACCCGGCCACTAGGAGCGCCACTTCTGGATGAGCGTTTTCTTGTTTGCTTACGCCCCTATACAGCTCGTTGGGTGCGGTCTTATTGCAAGCATCAGTTTGTGGTGGTAAATAGACAGCTACAAAAAATATAGATGAAAAATCTCTTTGTAAATAGTATGGTCTACAGCTTATCATGAGGTATTCTAACTCAGGCAAACCTTGAGACTTCCTTCATTTTAGAGATTGCGCACCAGCTGAGACATACACCTCCCCCTTGAGCTTACCCAATGCTGCCGTTGTGTCATGGCGATGCATAGAAATAACAGCTAGAAGTATATTATCCATGTCCTTGTTCAGCCACAACTCCAAAAAATATAGGATGTTTCAGTTCTTCTGGTCGCGCTGATAGGATAATCTTGAACGGAGCTCATCCACATTGTTCTGCAGTGATTGTATGTTCGTCAATAGAACGGAGGGCAGCAACAATCAATACATTACAGAATTAAAACATACAACAATACAATACAATATGATCCAGCCTAAAAAAAGCATTAACAGTCTCCCATCAATATTTAAAATTCATTCAGTGGCACTAACATATCTAGATGAAGCATGGATTGTAGATTATTCCATGCGTCTGGTGCACAAGAAGAGAAGGCAGTCTTGTCTAATACAATGAATGTCCTTGGGACTTTAAGTAGCAACCACCTAGCAGACCGGGTATGGTAACTGCTGGTGGTGAAGGAGACCAGACTACAGAGGTAAAGAGGGAGTTTACCCAAAAGGGCTTTGTAGATGAACACATACAAATATATCTTTCTGCGCATATAAAGTGAGGTCCAACTTACCATTTGGTACAATGTACAATGGTGGGTGAGTGACTTGGCATTTGTAATAAAGTGCAAGGATGCATGATAAACAGAGTCCAGTCTCTGTAAGATGGAGGAGGCTGCATGCATATACAACAAGTCACCATAATCATGGTGTGAGTGTGTGGGTATATAGTATTTATAAAGATCCCCAATTAGCTGCTGCAGAGGAAGCGGCTACTCTTCCTGGGGTCCAGACAGGAAACAACACAACAAATAAAATACATAATATGCAGAAATATATATACATTGCACTACATTTACATTACAATTTAGCCATTCAACAGATGCTCCATCCCACAGCAACCCACAGCTAGTACATTCATCTTAAGATAGCCAGGCGAGACAAGCACACATCAGTCGTATCCCAACCACAATACAATACATAATACAATGCAAAATGCATAAACATTTCTGTGTGTCTCTTCACAGTCCCATCATGCTGTGAGGTGTTCTTTTATCTGTTTTTATTGCTAGCTTTTGTTACCTGGGGTGGCAGAGAGTTCAATTTAGTCATGGCTCTATTTTTCCCAGACTCTGGACCTGGACCTGTTCTGGACCTGGGGACTGTGAAGAGACCTCTGGTTGCATGTCTTGTGGGATACCAATGAGTGTCCGAACTGTGTGTCAACTGCTTGAAAAGACAGTTCGGTACCTTCAACACCTCGCACAAAGACCAATAGTGGGTTGGTGTGTCTGTGTGTACATTGGACATGTTGACCCAATCAGTCACTGTTGTGACAGGTAGTCTTGCGGTACAGGCATGGTGGGCCAATAATTTGCATTACCAACACTGCACCCAGACCTCCTGTCACAACTAACCCTGACCCTTGCAGCCATTACCTAGCTTACGTTTTTTCTACAAATCAAATGTTATTTGTCACATGTGCCGAAAACAACCTTACTGTGAAATGCTTACTTACGAGCCCTTAACCAACAATGCAGTTCAAGAAATAGAGATAAGAAAATATTTACTAAATAAACTAAAGTAAAAAATAAAATAAAAAGTAACACAATAAAATAATAACAAGGCCATATACAGGGGTACCGGTACCGAGTCAATTTAAACCTAGACTTGGCTCTCCGGTAACGCTTGCCGTGCGATAGCAGAGAGAATAGTCTATGACTTGGGTGACTGGAGTCTTTGACAATTTTTTGGGCCATCCTCTGACACCGCCTAGTATATAGGTCCTTGATGGCAGGAAGCTTGGCCCCAGTGATGTACTGGGCCGGACGCACTACCCTCTGTAGTGCCTTATGGTCGGATGCCAAGCACTTGCCATACCAGGTGGTGTTGCAACCGGTCAAGATGCTCTCGATGGTGCAACTGTAGAACTTTTTGAGGATCTGTGGACCCATTCCAAATCTTTTCAGTCTCCTGAGGGGGAAAAGGTGTTGTCGTGCCCTCTTCATGAGTATCTTGGTGTGTTTGGACCATGGAGGAACTTGAAACTTGAAACGTTCTCAACGGTGTCTCCAGACTCTGTCACGTCTGTCACGTGCTCAGTGTGAACCTGCTTTCATCTGTGAAGAGCACAGGGCGCCAGTGGCGAATTTGCCAATCTTGGTGTTCTCTGGCAAATGCCAAATGTCCTGCATGGTGTTGGGCTGTAAACACAACCCCCACCTGTGGACGTCGGGCCCTCATACCACCCTCATGGAGTCTGTTTCTGACCGTTTGAGCAGACACATGCACATTTGTGGCCTGCTGGAGGTCATTTTGCAGGGCTCTGGCAGTGCTTCTCCTGCTCCTCCTTGCACAAAGGCAGAGGTAGCGGTCCTGCTGCTGTGTTGTTGCCCTCCTACGGCCTCCTCCACATCTCCTGATGTACTGGCCTGTCTCCTGGTAGCGCCTCCATGCTCTGGACACTACGCTGACAGACACAGCAAACCTTCTTGCCACAGCTCGCATTGATGTGCCATCCTGGATGAGCTGCAGTACCTGAGCCACTTGTGTGGGTTGTAGACTCCGTCTCATGCTACCACTAGAGTGAAAGCACCGCCAGCATTCAAAAGTGACCAAAACTAAGTGGACAGTTTGATTTCACAGAAGTGTGATTGACTTGGAGTTACATTGTGTTGTTTAAGTGTTCCCTTTATTTTTTTGAGCAGTGTATTTAGTTGAGATGTTGATCAATGAGATTTCAACCTTTATTCACCCACTCAAAAAGACTACTGTAATTTGTACATTTTGGTACTATCAAGTTTGAAAACTATACTCAATAACTACATTTAAATATTGGAGTGAGGTTGAGAACACATTTGTGATCTGATTTGACCAAAACACACTATGACTTCTACAGGGATTATCACCAATCCATGAAGGGTGGTGATTAGATGTTTAGAAGTAGTTGCCATTTTGTGATGTAGGCTTCTTTACATTAAATGAGGATAAGAGCCTGAGCTAAGAGTAGGAAAATAAACTGTATCAACCAGGACCTTTCTGATGTTGCACACTCTTGAAAAGCACCCTGGTTTGTATAATACAAATTCTACTGATGATGCAAAATATATCTTCCAGACTTAAGCCCTATTCGCACCGACTAGTACAGTATTACCAGAGAACGTTGCTTATGTAATTATTACCTCAGAATATCCATTGTTCCAGAGGAGGATTCGGACGGGATTTGTTTTTTCCAAAGTGTCCCTGTTATAATTTTTTTAAATATATTGACCATTATTGTAACGGGTGTCGTCGTAATGAGACCAAGGTGCAGCGGAGGATGTGTGTTCATCTTAGATATTTAATGGAAAAAGGAGAACACTATACAAAAATAAACCAAAGACGACAGCAAAACAGTCCTGTCAGGAAAAACTCTCAACAGAAAACAATCACCCACAAACCCCAAAGGAAAAACAGGCTGCCTATGTATGACTCCCAATCAGCAACAACGAACTACAGCTGTTCCTGATTGGGAGCCACACACGGCCAACCAAAGAAACAAACCAACATAGAAAAATAAACATAGAACGCCCACCCATGTAACACCCTGGCCTAACCAAAATAGAGAACTAAAAACCCCTCTCTATGGCCAGGGTGTTACAATTATGATGGAATCCTCAAGGTTTATATTCTAGGCGTGAACATATTTCAACATTTCCAATTGTAACGATGTACGCTGAGAGTTGGGAAGCAAGATCAGGGAGTGAACACATTTAAACAATAAATGAACAAAACAAGAAACACAAACAGTGCACCGACATGAAACAGCAACAATGACGAATGGGAAAGAAACCTAAGGGAGTGACATATATTTGAAGTCGGAAGTTTACATACACTTAGGTTGGAGTCATTAAAAATAGTTTTTCAACCTGCTGTCATAAGGGGAGGCCCAAGGCAGGTTGGATTAATTTGTATACAGGGAGGGACCAGGGAATCTGGTCACAATGCTGACGCAGTGGGCAGATAAGAGACAATTTTATTACCATGTGTAAATGCAACAAATCTCAATCAGATAATGATCGTGTCATCTTGATTGGATGACAAAAACGACATGTTAATGTAGTAACCACAGCTTCTGTGTCATAGATCTGTGAATTACATTTTAATTCTGGGTTGCAAATAAAACTTACTGTACATCAACAAGATGCATTTGAATCCCAAAGGATAAAATATGAAAACGTAAATGAAAACACTTATTTACAAAGCTATCCTTGACTGTGAAACAAACTTTGCAATAGTATTACGGGTCTGTTTTCTCGGTCTAGTCACGTGGGCAGTCAGGGAAAACACTTGGCACTGATGATATACAGACAGAAGCAATACTTTAATTTGCAAAATATTCATTTGAAGAGAAAATGGCTGACTTGAAATCAATCATTTCTCCAAATGTTCCCGACCGTTCTTTTTCTCCTATATTATCAAGTCAATTGAAAGAGTGTACCTGTGATTGACTACATAATACAACACATACACATGCAATCATATGTCAAGCTACACTCCAAACTCACTGTAATTGTCTCTATGGCAAGTCATTCAGCTCTGATAATACACAATAAAACAATCCATTCCAGTGTCTCTGAGTTTATGACAGAAAAAAATCCAGCAGAGCAGACATGGTTCAGGAGAGGAAGCTGCTAGCAGGGGGTCCTAGGTAAAATATTGCCCACTTGATAGAGTGGTGTGCCGCTGTGGATGGTGCCACACAGTCACAGTGTGGCTGTGTGTAGCCCGGTGTGTGTAGCACGGTGTGTGTGTGGCATGATGCGTTGTGTGTGGCATAGTGCGGTGTGTGCACTGTATGTCTGTGACAGTGATTACGCCTCGGCCTCTCCGACGGGAGCGCCACACCACACAGTGCCACATGCACGCACACACTCACACATACATTATCCGAGAGGAAGGCTTCACAGGCCATCATGATTGCATTCCCTCCATTTGTTATTCTATGTATTACAATCCGACTGGAGACCACAGGTAATTGTAATACACACACAACCCAGATTGAATTCCAAAAGTTGACATTTAGGTAAAAAGGCCTCTATTAGCATCTTTTGTGTTTCTTTGGTTGTGTTGCTACTGTCTGAAAATATTTTTAACTAACTTTTCACATTTGGACACACACTTTGCTCAATCTGCACAAATGTCCTCTCTGTCTCCCTTTTTCAAACTTGTGATTTGTGGTAAATGTTTCTCTGTTTGTCTCCAATCACAATCACAGTCCTGTGACAATCACAACACCAGACTCTCTAGCCCTGGGCAGCTGGAGAGAGAGCAGGAGAGAGAGAAAGGTTTCCAATTTCTGGTATTGTGACCATGAGGTAGTCCGGTGAAGGTGATCCGTTTGGCATTCCCTTTCTTTACAAAAAATATGCCTCTTAAATAAGAAAGATCTCGACTCTAAAGTCAGTCAAGAAATAACTGAAACGTTATGTTGGCAACTGCATGTTATGGTAAATGCTAGAACACTGTGAAACAACACGACCATGGACTAAGTAGCTGAAGACTCGACTAAAGTGAGTTTAGAGACACTACTAACAAAAATTCACACTGGCAATGAGGTACTGTCCAAGCAGATGAATAAAATATCCGACGAGGTTAAACAAATCTAAAGTGATATGACTGAAACCTGTTTAGGATGCCGAAACCTGTTTAGCACTGGAGAAAATCACATGAGAAAAGCTCCAGAACACTGTGTATGAACAGAAATAAATCATTATGGGACTTACTAAAAGATTAAATGGGATCGTAGACATCAGTCGCCTTTCAAATCTTAATTTCGTAAATTTCCCCAAAATGGAAGAATTCCTGGAAAAGGGAATACTACTGGGCCAGAAGAATTCACATGAGCTCCCCCACAATTGAACAAGCACATCTAACAGGCGGCTCGAGAGGGTACATGAGCAGCAAACCAAGGGGCATCATCGCAAAGTTCCTTAACTATAGGAACAAAGATCAACGTCGGACCTTTGATGTACAGTATTAGGGCAACCGGGCCTACATCAACTCCGACATGAGCAGAGACCTCTACATGAAATGCAGAGATTTGACCCCATAAAGAAAAAGCTATGGGAAAATCAAATCCCACTCCCTCTGGTGTATTCCGCATATCTACGGGTCAAATGGACGGAAAGAGACGTCACACTGAAATCAGCAAAAGAAGCTACCCGATTCCTGGATAACCTGGACAAAGAGAACGGTGGAAATGGCAATTCATTTTAACAGATGCATGGGGCACTGGAGTATTGAACTGTTTAGGCAACTGAAATTATGTGAACAATGGACTATTACACCCCACCACATTAGACACAAAAGAGAAAGGTAGGTGTTGTTAATGCCTTCACTCACACGCCTATTGGAAGACAATCACAGCACCATCCAGGCGATCTGCCTAAAGGAATAACACTTTAATGACTATTGGCTCTACAGCCTAAATGACAACACATTCATTGATGGGCTATAGCCATGATCTATTTGTTTAAGTAACGAACTGACAAGTGAACAAGACAACATGATGAGTGCTATGATCTGGGTAATTATTTTTGAATGCTCCCCAGCCCATGGGCTATAAAGGTTTAAGTGGGTGGTGAGATCTTAAATGGTTTGTACGTATGTGAAAAAAGACAGAGCGATCGAATGGCATACAGCGTAGGATGCAGAAATTGTAAGCACTCAGTCCTTTTATTTCCGTTGCTCTCTCTCCTTTCCTTCAAAATTGTATTTACTGTTGCCCGAATTAAGGTATGATAATGAGGAAATGTATGTACGAATTGAAAAATATGTGTTTATCAATGTGGGCAACATGATATCATCACATGTCGATTGTCCTTTTCTTGTTATTCTCCCATAGAAAGTACAATGAATAATGTTAATGAATTTGTTGAATGAATGTTGAAGAAACATGGGCAATTACCAAATGTATAAAAGAGAGAGACCAAAAAGCAGGCTGTGTGAGCAAAGCCCACAAATATGCACCTTTCAATCATTATTTCTAGCTTCATGTTGGACAATTATATCTAAATTAATTCATTAATTGAATCCAAAGGTGGAATGTACAAGAAATGTATATAGACCAACTCAACATGTATACGATAAACCCGGAAAAATCAAGTGAATAAATTACACTCGCTTTAGCTCTACCGGTGCCCAGAGTAGACTGATGTTGCATTAATGTTACAAGTCACTATACCCCCCAGCTCTTAGTGATCCGCCTGCTCTGTCCCCCTGTGGGTCAAGATGAGTGCGCCCCACATGTGGTTGCTTGCAGTACAACGCAACTGTAGGTTACTCCAGTGATTATAGGCCTACATCTGTTTTCAATTTCTCTCTTTAATAGACTATACTGATGCCTAATACATAAATAATTGAATTCATTTTGTCAATTAACAGTCATGGTAAGTGCTTTTTAAGTCGTTTTTCTCATTATTGACCCTGAGCGGGATAATCTTTAGAAGGGTTTCATCTATCTCAAAAGGTAGAACCAGCCCAAAACAGGACTCCTTAATAATAATCACTATATTTACTTCACAAATACTAATTATACTAGTTCACTGAACATAGCATGGACACTGTAGTACTAACACTCACTTCACAGTGGTTGGGAATGGGTATGGGAGCGACCCAGACCACTCTAATGTTGTAGATTACAAATACTGACTCAAATAAATAAAAATAATAATCAATATAATCATTTTTTTAAGTGTTTCATTTAGTCCTAGTTGGGAAATATATTGGACTTACCAATGGAATCATAAGCCATATTATTATAAAGCTACAAGCTTGGCACACCTGTATTTGGGGATTTTCTCCCATTCTTCTCTGCAGATCCTCTCAAGCGCTGTCCAGTTGGATGGGAAGCATCACTTCAGGTTTCTCCAGAGATGTTCGATCGAGTTCAAGTCCGGGCTCTGGCTGGGCCACTCAAGGATATTCAGAGACTTGTTCCGAAGCCAATCCTGCGTTGTCTTGTCTGTGTGCATAGGGTCGTTGTCCTGTTGGAAGGTGAACCTCCACCCCAGTTTGAGATCCTGAGCGCTCTGGAGCAGGTTTTCATCAAGGAGCTCTCCGTACTTTGTTCATTTCATCTTTCCCTCTATCCTGACTAGTCTCACTGTCCCTGCCGCTGAAAAACATCCCCACAGCATGATGCTGCCACCACGATGCTGCCACCACCATGATTCACCGTAAGGATGGTGCCAAGTTTCCTCCTGACCTGACGCTTGGCATTCAGGCCAAAGAGTTCAATTTTGGTTTCATCAGACCAGACAATCTTGTTTCTCATGGTCTGAGAGTGTTTAGGTACCCTTTGGCAAACTCCAAGTGGGCTGTCAATGTGCCTTTTACTGAGGAGTGACTTCCATCTGGCAACTTTACCATAAAGGCCTGATTGGTGGAGTGCTGCAGAGATGGTTGTCCTTTTGGAAGGTTCTCCCATCTCCACAGAGGAACTCTGGAGCTCTGTCAGAGTGACCATCAGGTTCTTGGTCACCTTCCTAACCAAGGCCGTCCTCCCCCGATTGCTCAGTTTGGCCTGGGCGGCCAGCTCTAGGAAGAGTCTTGGTGTTTCCAAACTTCTTCTATTTAAGAATGATGGAGTCCACTGTATAATTCGGGACCTTCAATACTGCAGAAATGTTTTTGTTCTCTTCCCCAGATCTGTGCCTCGACACAATCTCAGAGCTCTTCGCACAATTCCTTCAGCCTCATGGCTTGGTTTTGCTCTGACATGCACTTTCAACTGAGGGACCTACACCTATAGACAGGTGTATGCCTTTCCAAATCATGTCCAATCAATTGACTTTACCACAGGTGGACACCAATCAAGTTGTATAAACATCTCAAGGATGATCAATGGAAACAAGATGCACCTGAGGTCAATTTCGAGTGTCATAGCAAAAGGGTATGAATACTTATGTAAATAAGGTATCTTTTTTTATATACAGTTGGTCGGAAGTTTACATACACCTTAGCCAAATACATTTAAACTCAGTTTTTCACAATTCCTGACATTTAATCCTAGTAAAAAGTCCATGTTTTAGGTCAGTTAGGATCACCACTTTATTTTAAGAATGTGAAATGTCAGAATAAAAGTAGAGAGAATGATTTATTTCAGCTTATATTTATTTCATCACATTCCCAGTGGGTCAGAAGTTTACATACACTCAATTAGTATTTGGTAGCATTGCCTTTAAATTGTTTAACTTTGGTCAAACGTTTGGGGTAGCCTTCCACAAGCTTCCCACAATAAGTTGGGTGAATTTCGGCCAATTCCTCTTGACAGAGCTGGTGTAACTGAGTCAGGTTTGTAGGCCTCCTTGCTCGTACACACTTTTTCAGTTCTGCCCACAAATGTTCTATAGGATTGGAGGTCAGGGCTTTGTGATGGCCACTCCAATACCTTGACTTTGTTGTCCTTAAGTCATTTTGTCACAACTTTGGAAGTATGCTTGGGGTCATTGTCCATTTGGAAGACCAATTTGCGACCAAGCTTTAACTTCCTGACTGATGTCTTGAGATGTTGCTTCAATATATCCACATAATTTTCATTCCTCATGATGCCATATACAGTCCCTCCTGCAGCAAAGCACCCCCACAGCATGATGCTGCCACCCCGGTGTTTCACGGTTGAGATTTTGTTCTTCGGCTTGCAAGCCTCCCCCTTTTTCCTCCAAACATAATGATGGTCATTATGACCAAACATTTCTATTTTTGTTTCATCAGACCACAGGACATTTCTCCAAAAAGTATGATCTTTGTCCCCATGTGCAGTTGCAAACTGTAGTCTGGGTTTTTTATGGCGGTTTTGGAGCAGTGGCTTCTTCCTTGCTGAGCGGCCTTTCAGGTTATGTCAATATAGGACTTATTTTACTGTGGTTATAGATACTTTTGTACCTGTTTCCTCCAGCATCTTCACAAGGTCCTTTGCTGTTGTTCTGGGATTGATTTGCACTTTTCACACCAAAGTACATTAATCTCTAGGAGACAGAATGCGTCTCCTTCCTGAGCGGTATGACGGCTGCGTGGTCCCATGGTGTTTATATTTGTGTACTATTGTTTGTAGAGATGAACGTGGTACCTTCAGGCGTTTGGAAATTGCTCCGAAGGATGAACCCGACTTGTAGAGGTCTACAATTTTTTTCTGAGGTCTTGGCTGATTTCTTTTGATTTTCCCATTATGTCAAGAAAAGAGGCACTGAGTTTGAAGGTAGGCCTTGAAATACATCCACAGGTACACCTCCAATTGACTCAAATTATGTCAATTAGCCTATCAGATGCTTCTAATGCCATGACATCATTTTCTGGAACTTTCCAAGCTGTTTAAAGGCACAGTCAACTTAGTGTATGTAAACTTCTGACCCACTGGAATTGTGATACACTGAATTATAAGTGAAATAATCTGTCTATAAACAATTGTTGGAAAAATTACTTGTGTCATGCAGAAAGTAGATGTCCTGACTGACTTGCCAAAACTATAGGTTGTTAACAAGAAATCTGTGGAGTGGTTGAAAAACGAGTTTTAATGACTCCAACCTAAGTGCATGTAAACTTCCGACTTCAACTGTATATACATTTGCAAACATTTCTAAAAACTTTTTTTCATTTGTCGTTATTGAGTACTTTGTATAGATTGATGAGGAAGAAAAAAATTGAATACATTTTAGATTAAGGCTGTAATGTCACAAAATGTGGAAATATTCAATGGGTCTGAATACTTTCCGAATGCACTATATGTACTCTATATGGTTAAGGTGACTAGGCATCAATCAACTCACCCAACATGCCTACAAAGTATCTAATAAGTTACATGTAAACGTGGTCCAAACATCTCAAACAACGTTCCTAATCCAACCTCAGGTACCCTAAAATGTAAATAATCAATAGAATTTAAGACGGAATCAACTGTTTCTAATACCGGATAAAAACAACGTGAAGCGCGTTCCAGTTCACGCACACCAAAACAGTAGAGTCCACCTGGAGTGACACTTACAATGAATAGGATTACTTCTTAATTTCTCAAAAGAAAAACATCGAACAATTTCTAAAGACTGTTGACATCTATTGGAAGCCATAGGAACTGCAACCAGGTTCCTCATAAAAAGGGAGTCCCATCGAAAATCATTGGAAAATCCTATGACCTAACTTTTTCCCCTTGGATGGTATGTCCTCAGGGTTTCGCCTGTCAAATCAGTTCTGTTATATTCACAGACATTATTTTAACAGTTTTAGAAACGTTAGAGTCTTTTCTATCCAAATCTACTAACTACATGCATATCCTAGCTTCTGGGCTTGAGGAAGAGGCAGTTTACTTTGGGCACGCTTTTCATCCGGATGTCAAAATACTGCCCCCTACCCCAGAGGGGTTAACTGTAGGCCCAGACTTATGACTAAGTTACACAAGACACGTTTGTATCAGTAAAAAAAACACTAGCATATAACAATAGAATAGACAATACTCGTAAGTAAAAAACAGCTTAGTATGCTAATTTGTATTTTCTTCCACCATATAGGCCATCAATAATCAACAAGAAGGAAAATCTCCTGGTAATGATAGATTTGCAGAGGAATTTTAAAAACCCTTTCGTCCCGAATTACTAAAGCCTATGTTACTTATGCTCACGGCAGCTCTAGAGAAAATTTTACTTCCCCAGTCACTATGTTTGGCTACAATCGCCCTACTTAAAAATAAAATAAGGATCCATTGTCATGTGGATCCTTCCGCCCAGTATCACTCTTGAATGTGGATTACAAAATCATTGCTAAGGTATTGGCTTTTCGCATAGAAACAGTAATACAAAAGTTGATCTACTCAGATCAAACAGTGTTTATACGGAACAGGATGTCTTCAGGCAATCTCTACAATTCTTTCAATATAATCCTTCATAAGAACTTGAATGCTCTAAAAGTGGCAGAATCAATAGATGCTGAAAAAGCATTCGATATTGTGGAATAAACATTTTTGCATCACGCTGCATGAGGCAAATATCTTAAAAAAGGTTTGGTTTTGGTCCAGTATTTATTTCCGGGATTGAGCTGTTTTATAAATCCCCCAAAGCATCAATACGAACAAATGGACAGATCTCTGAATCATCCCTGTCTCATCCCTCTCACAGAGAGTCTAGTTATGTATTTTCTTTAGCCACAGAACCCCTATAATTAGAATTAATGGCTCAATCCGGGGCATAGAGATAGGTGAAGATCAACATTGTTGTTATTGTTATTTTACTGCTTCTCTTTAATTATTTGTCACTTTTATTTCTTATTCATATTTTTTTTAGGTCTTTTGTATTTTTTTTAAACTGCATTGTTGGTTAGGGCTTGTAAGTAAGCATTTCACTGTAGGGTCTGCACCTGCTCGGCGCATGTGACAAATACAATTTGATTTGATTTTAACATGTGATATCATTGTTTGCTGATTACAAATTTACGTTATCTATCTGAACCACAACATTCTCTGTCATTTATTGTACTACTGTTGGACACATATGATGCTGTATCAGGTTTCATGGTGAATTGGGAGAACTGAAATAAGGCACATTTATAATTAGGACTTATCAAGCTTAAAAAGTCAATTTATGTGGAAATGGACAAAAACACGAAATACCTGGATGTAAGACACATGAAATACGTGGGTGTACTGATACCATGCAATCTGGAGGAGGCATATAAAGTGTATTATTTTCCTTTAATAGATAAGATTGAATGTTCAGAGATGGAGATCTCTACCTATTTCTATGTTAGGTAGGGTCAACATAATCAAAATTAATACTGTATATTACCAAGGTTGATGTATTTATTCCAGGACCTGCCAGTATTCAATTCCATCCAACTTTTTGAATAAAATAAATGGCCTGCTCTTGAACATTACTTGGAATGGAAAGATCTCATGATTCAAATTGACTGTTTTACACTTTCTTTTTTTCTTACACAAAAAAACTATCCAATGATTCTCAATTCCATTCGTAAAAATGTACAGAAATTCATGAGGTGGAAAGAACCAATATTGCCAGAAATTGTCAGAAATCGTGTTCTATCGCTTCAACAGAATCTGGATGAACCTAAGTCATCTAGCATAGAAAAAATACTGAAGGAAGCTGCTACGCCAAAGAAGTTGATTGCCTTCAGACAGTATTCATACCCCTGGGTGAGGGTGAGTCTGGGTGAGTCTATAAGAGCTTTGCACACCTGGATTGTACAATATTTGCACATTATTTTGAAAGTTCATCAAGCTCTGTCAAGTTGGTTGTTGATCATTGCTACAGAGCCATATTCTAGGCTTGTCATAGATTTTCAAGCCAATTTAAGTCAAAACTATAACTAGGCCACTCAGGAATATTCAACGTTGTCTTGGAAAGCAACCCCAGTGTATATTTGGCTTTGTGTTTTAGGTTATTGTCCTGCTAAGGTTAATTCATCTTCCAGTGTCTGGTGTCAGCAGACTGAACCAGGTTTTCCTCTAGGATTTTGCCATTTCATTAATTTTTTTATCCTGAAAAGCCCCTACTCTTTAATGATTACAAGTATACCCATTACATGATGCAGCCACCATTATGCTTGCAAATATGGAGAGTGGAACTCAGTTGTGTGTTAATTGGATTTGCACCAAACACTTCGTATTCAGGACAAAACGTTAATTGCTTTGCCACATTTTTTGGAGAATGACTTTAGTGCCTTGTTGCAAACAGGATGCATGTTCTGGAATATTTTTATTATTCTGTATAGTCTTCCTTCTTTTCACTCTGTCACTTAGGTTAGTATTGTGGAATAACTACAATGTTGTTGATCCATCTTCAGTTTTCTCTTATCACAGCCATTAAACTCTGTAACTGGTTTAAAGTCACCATTGGCCTCATTGTGAAATCTCTAAGTGTTTTCCTTCCTCTCTGGCAACTGAGTTAGGAAAGACACCTGTATCTTTGTAGTGACTGTGTCACAAAACACTTCTATAGCAGGAGGGGTGAAGTCAGGCACAGGAGACTGAGGTCCGTGAAACACACGTTTAATAATTATTGAAAAATGCCGCAACAAGGCTGGTGCACAATAATACATTAGGAGAACAGCTCCAAAAATACTAAAGGACGGGACGCTGCCCGGCAACCCTAATGCCTAAAACACGCAGCGTAAATAGGAAAATGCAATATACCCCTACGTGCCCTAAAGGCATGACACATAAACAATCCCGCACAAATCCCCAAATGAAACAGACAAACTAAATACCCCACTAATTGACTAACACAAAACAGGTGCAGACCTAAACAGACATAACCAAAAGACACAGAAACATAGATCGGTGGCAGCTAGTAGGCCGGCAACGACGACCGCCGAGCACCGCCCGACCGGGGAGAGGCGCCACCTTGTGTGGAAGTTGTGACAGACTGGGTGTATTTGAGACACCATCCAAAGAGTAACTAATAACTTCACCATACTCAAAGGATATTCAATGTCTGCTTTATTAGGTGCCCTTCTTTGCTAGGCATTGGAAAACCTCCCTGGTCTTTGTTGATGAATCCCTGTTTGAAATTCTATGCTCGACTGAGGGACCTTACATATAATTGTATGAGTGGGGTACAGAGATGAGGTAGTAATTCAAAAATGATGTTCAACACTAGTATTGCACACGGAGTGAGTCCATGCAACTTACGTGACTTGCTAAGCAACATATTTCTCCTGAACTTATTTAGGGTTGCCATAACAAAGGGGTTGAAAACGTATTGACTCGAAACATTTCAACTTTTCATTTTTAATTAATATGTAAAAATGTATAAAAACACAAGTTCACTTTGACATGATGGGTATTGTGTTTAGGCCAGTGACACATCTACATTTAATCAATTAAAAAATGTAGGCTGTAAGACAAAATGTGGAAAAACTCAAGGGGTGTGAATACTTTCCGAAGGCACTGTATATCAAGGGTTGATTGAATCTCTACCTGATGGTTCAGAACCTATAAGACAAAATGGGAAACAGATCTAAAAGGAAGAATTTAAGGAAAACCATTGGTCACAGATGTATACATGTCCATACCTGCTTCTACACCCTAAGACATAAACTACTGCAATTTAAGATAATTCATAACATTTACTACACTCCTGCCAAATGCATGTATTGCATCCTCTGTTGGAGACGCATAAAGCACAAAGGAACACTATTACATATGCTGTAGTCCTGTGATAAACTGACACCATTTTGGGATAATGTATGTGCTATCTTTTCATTGTGTCTAGGAATCTATATCCGTCCATCTCCACGATTATGTCTGTTGGGAGAGTTTTGTAATCTAGAAAATCTCCCCCCCAAAAATGTGTAACCATCAATTGGAAAGCCTCATATTCACCCTCAATAACAAACTGGAGGACTGAACTATCTAGCTACATACCGTTGGATTTTCTATATTATAAATGTAAACAAAAACCGGAAGTGTCTCACGAAATTTGTAAACCATATGTTGATCACATTGGGGAATGTGTTGTATTTGTTGTTTTGTTTTTGTGTTGTGTTGTTTGTGGAGTGTTGTGAAAAACAAGAAAAAATGATTTGTCAAACAGAGAGAAAGAGAAACCGAGAGAGCGAAAACGAATACGTTTATTTTTAGGTAAGGTTTCATTAACAGGAGAGATAAGATGTGCACAGCTGGGAAATCCACATACACAAATAAATAAGTAAATAGGCCAGCTAAGCACCAAACAGTTGTGGTTGGTGTTGAAGAAATGAGAGAGACGGGAAGACAGGATGAGGGGTGAGAAGAAGCCATTAAAGGCGAGGTGAAGAAAGGGGAGAGAGGAGTGGACACGAGGAGAGAGGAGTGGACATGAGAGGAAAAGGAAGGAAGGGGAGAGAGGAGAGGACAGGAGAGGAGAGCAAAGAAGAGGAGAGCAAAGAAGAGAAGAGAAAAGCAGAAGAGAGGAGGCCCAGGGCAGATGGATATACTGATCCAGCAGAGATTGGCATTTCCTTTTCATAATATATGCCATCAAGAAGATGCTTTAATCTCCCAACTAGCTGGCACTTAATCTACCACTGGGCATGCTCACTATCACTGGCATGGCTGACTACACACTTTCTGGGACAGACACTCCCCACAGGCCTCACATTTAGGGGCCTGGAGTTGTTCCTGGAAATGGCCAGGTTCTAGTTAAACAGTTATGACTAGATCCCAGTTTTTCCTGGTAAGGCCATGTAAGCTAGTAAGTTATTCAGAGAAGACAGTCCTGTATTATGCACACTCAGGGAGAGTTTGGAGACTGTACTGCACTGCAGTCACAATGTGGTAGAATTATTCTGTCCCAACTTCCAGGTATCGTCCTCCTGAGCATTGCTTCTTACACTTGCCACAAGCATGTTTACAGTCGCTAGATGAGAATAGCTCACAGTGAGAAAAACAGGACAAAGATTTCTGCTGCCGGGGCACTTCTTATGTACAGTATCCCTTCACATCGCAGGGAGGCGGGCAGTGGGAAGGAGGGGGGGGGAGTGCTGTCTCGTGAGAGAGGAGGTGAAAACGGTTTGCAAGAGTTGTTGGTTGCAGCCGGAGGTTGAATGTGAAAATCTGTTTATCAAGATTGTGCGTGGGGATGTGGATTTCTCTCTCTCTCACACACACACACACACACACACACACACACACACACACACACACACACACACACACACACACACACACACACACACACACACACACACACACACCTCTGTCAGTTGTGTGAGATGTGCCTGGTGTACTTCAGCACCTCTGTTGAGCCTGTCAGCCAGCTAATTGATGAGCTGAACACTTCTTTACTCTCCCCAGTGTGTGATGGATACACACACCCCAGTGGCGGTCGGTGCCGTTTAAGATGAGGGAGGACCATTTTTTTAATGAGCATGGCCTTATTTCTATTACAGCATACTGGATGACTGTCATTCATATTCCATTTAACCAGTTCAATGTAACATCGATAGGTTACTACAACCTTGGCTATGAATGAAAGTTAACAATGTAGGTGGCACAGGTCGAGAGGAAACAGTTGCAAATGAGAGTTTCTATTGGCAGAAACGTTTTCAACAGAATCGACAGAATGATTACACCCGTGATCACACGCAAACATACACTACATGAGCAACAGTATAGTACCAGTCACAGTTTGAACACACATACTCAAGTTAGCCCTATGTGGTAAAAGACCAAGTCCATATTATGGCAAGAACAGCTCAAATAAGCAAAAAGAAACAAATGTCCATCATTACTTTAAGACATGAAGGTCAGTCAATCCGGAACACTTCAAGAACTTTGAAAGTTTCTCCATGTGCAGTCGCGAAAACCATCAAGTGCTATGATGAAACTGGCTCTCATGAGGACCGCCACAGGAAAGGACGACCCAGAGTTACCTCTGCTGCAAAGGATAAATTCATTAGAGTTACCAACCTCAGAAAATGCAGCCCAAATAAATGCTTCACAGAGTTCAAGTAACAGACATCTCAACGTCAACTGTTCATTGGACACTGCATGAATCAGGCCTTCATGGTCGAATTGCTGCAAAGAAACTACTACTAAAAGAGACCAATAATAATAAGACACTTGCTTGGGCCAAGAAACACGAGCAATGGACATTAGACAGGTGGACATCTGTCCTTTGGTCTGATGAGTCCAAATTTGAGATTTTTGGTTCTAACCGCCGTGTCTTTGTGAGGCACAGAGTAGGTGAATGGATGATCTCCGCATGTGTGGTTCCCACGGTGAAGCATGGAGGAGGAGGTGTGATGTGTGGGTGAGCTTTGCTGGTGACACTGATTTATTAAGAATTCAAGGCACACTTAACCAGCATGGCTACCACAGCATTCTGCAGCGATACACCATCCCATCTGGTTTGCGCTGAGTGGGACTATCATTTGTTTTTCAACAGGACAATGACCCAACACACCTCCAGGCTGTGTACGGGCTATTTGACAAAGAAGGAGAGTGATGGAGTGCTGCATCAGATGACCTGGCCTTCACAATCACCTGACCTCAACCCAATTGAGATGGTTTGGGATGAGTTGGACCGCAGAGTGAAGGAAAAGCAACCAACAAGTGCTCATCATATGTGGGAACTCCTTCAAGATGGTTGTAAAAGCATTCCAGGTGAAGCTGATTGAGAGAATGCCAAGAGTGTGCAAAGCTGTCATCAAGGCAAAGGGTGACCTTTGAAGAATCTAACATCTAAAATATATTTAGATTTGTTTAACACATTTTTGGTTACTACATGATTCTATATGTGTTATTTCATAGTTGTGATGTCTTCACTATCATTGTAGAAAATAGTATAAATAAAGAAAAACCCTTGAATGAGTAGGTGTGTCCAAACTTTTGAATGGTTCTGTATGTGGACCCCTGCTCGAACATCTCATTCCAAAATCATGGGTATTAATATGGAGTTATCCCCCCCCCCCCCCCTTTGCTGCTATAACAGTCTCCACTCTTCTGTTAAGGCTTTCCACTAAATGATGGAACATCACTGTGGGTACTTGCTTCCATTCAGCCACAAGAGCATTAGTGACCTTGGCACTGATGTTGTGAGATTAAGCCTGGCTCTCAGTCGGCATTCCAATTCATCCCAAAGGTGTTTGATGGGGTTGAGATCAGGGCTTTGTGCAGGCCAGTCAAGTTCTTCCACACCGGTCTCGACAAACCATTTCTGTATGGACCTCGCTTTGTCCACAGGAGCATTGTCATGCTGAAACAGGAAAGGGCCTTCCTCAAACCTTTGCTACAAAGAAGCACAGAATCGGGTAAAATGTCATTGTATGCTGTAGCGTTAAGATTTCCCTTTTCTGGAACTAAGGGACGTTGGCCGAACCATGAAAAACAGCCCCAGACCATTATTCCTCCTCCACTAAACTTTACAGTTGGCATTATGCATTGGGGCAGGTAGCGTTCTCCTGGCATCCGCCAAACCCAGATTGCCAGATTGAGAAGTGTGGTTCATCACTGAAGAGAATGCATTTCCACTGCTCCAGATTCCAATAGCGGCGAGCTTTACACCACTCCAGTCGACGCTTGGCATTGCGCATGATGATATTAGGCTTGTGTGTGGCTGCTAGCCATGGAAACCTATTTCATGAAGCTCCCGACGAACAGTTCTTATGCTGAAGTTGCTTCCAGAGGCAGTTTGGAACTCGGTAGTGAGTGTTGCAACTGAGGACAGACGATTGTTATGCGGTGCGCGCTTCAGCACTCGGCGGTCCCGTTCTGTGAGCTTGTGTGGCCTACAAATTCGCAGATGAGTTGTTGTTGCTCCTAGACATTTCCACTTCACAATAACATTATTTACAGTACACCGGGGCAGATGTAACAGGGCTGAAATTTTACAAACTGACTTGTTGTATAGGTGGCATCCTATGACAGAGCCACTTTGAAAGCCAATGTTTGTCTGTGGAGATTGCCTGGTTGTTTTCTTGATTTTATACACCTGTCAGCAACTGGTGTGGCTGAAATAGCCGAATCCACTCATTTGAAGGGCTGTCCACATACTTTTGTATAGCCATTGGACATTTTTGAAGAAATTCATTTCTTAAAAACTGTTCAACTATTGTCTTTCTCTCTCTTAGCCTGTTAGGGCTAGGGGGCAGTATTGACACGGCTGGATAAAAAAACGTACCCGATTAAATCTGGTTACTACTCCTGCCCAGTAACTAGAATATGCATATAATTATTGGCTTTGGATAGAAAACACGCTAAAGTTTCTAAAACTGTTTGAATGGTGTCTGTGAGTATAACAGAACTCATATGGCAGGCAAAAACCTGAGAAGATTTCATGCAGGAAGTGGCTGTCTGACAAGGTGTCGTTCTTCTTGCCTCTGTTTATTGAAGACTGAGGATCTCTGCTATAACGTGACACTTCCTACGGCTCCCATAGGCTCTCAGAAGGCGGCAAAAAGCTGAATCATGGCTTTGCAGGCTCTGGTTGAAAAAAAGTAGCGCGTTTGGGTAGTGGCTGGTTACAGTACTGTGAGACTCAGGCGCGTGCCCGTGTCGACCGAATGCTTTGTTTTCTTTCCTCTGTTTACCTAAACGCAGATTCCTGGTCGGAATATTATCACTTTTTTACGAGAAAAATTGCATAAAAATGGATTTTAAACAGCGGTTGACATGCTTCGAGGTACGGTAATGGAATATTTAGAAAATCTTTGTCAAGAATTGCGCCATGCTCGTGACCCTTATTTACACTTCGGATAGTGTCTTGAACGCACGAACAAAACGCCACTATTTGGATATAACGATGGATTATTTTGGACCAAACCAACATTTGTTATTGAAGTAGCAGTCCTGGGAGTGCATTCTGACGAAGAACATCAAAGGTAATCAAACTTTTGTAATAGTAAATCTGACTTTGGTCAGGGCTAAACTTGGTGGGTGTCTAAATAGCTAGCCGTGATGGCTGGGCTATCTACTGAGAATATTGCAAAATGTGCTTTCACCGAAAAGCTATTTTAAAATCGGACACCTCGATTGCACAAAGGAGTTCTGTATCTATAATTCTTAAAATAATTGTTATGTTTTTTGTGAACGTTTATCGTGAGTAATTTAGTAAATTCACCGGAGGTTTGCGGGGGGTATGCTAGTTCTGAACGTCACATGCTAATGTAAAAAGCTGGTTTTTGATATAAATATGAACTTGATTGAACAAAACATGCATGTATTGTATAACATAATGTCCTAGGTGTGTCATCTGATGAAGATCATCAAAGGTTAGTGCTGCATTTAGCTGTCTTCTGGGTTTTTGTGACATTATATGCTAGCTTGAAAAATGGGTGTCTGATTATTTCTGGCTGGGTACTCTGCTGACATAATCTAATTTTTTGCTTTCGTTGTAAAGCCTTTTTGAAATCGGACAGTGTGGTTAGATTAACGAGAGTCTTGTCTTTAAAATGGTGTAAAATAGTCATATGTTTGAGAAATTGAAGTAATAGCATTTCTAAGGTATTTGAAAATCGCGCCACGGGATTACACTGGCTGTTGCGTAGGTGGGACGATTACGTCCCCCCTAGCCCAGAGAGGTTAGTCAACTATTCACATGTTATGCTCTGTAGTTCTAGCTAGCTGTAGCTTATGCTTTCAGTACTTGATTAATTTATTGATCCTTTGATTGGGTGGACAACATGTCATTCTGCAAGAGCTCTGATAGGTTGGAGTACGTCCTCTGGAAGTTGCCATAATAACTGTGTAATTCAATGTACCCAGAGGAGGATGGAAACTAGCTGTTCTCTGGCTACACCATGGTGCTACCCTACAAAGTGCTGTTGAGGCTACTGTAGACCTTAATTGCAAAACATTGTGTTTTAATCAATTATTTGGTGACGTGAATATATTTAGTATTGTTTCATCTAAAAAGGAAATGTTTAGTCTTTCACTATAAGTATTAAATTCACTGAGGAGGATGGTCCTCCCCTTCCTCCTCTGAGGAGCCTCCACTTACACACACACACACACACACACACACACACACACACACACACACACACACACACACACACACACACACACACACACACACACACAATCTTGAGTGAGTTTTATTACAAATGTTGCCCGTTTTCTCTAGCTAGCTGGGGTGACTGTTTGGATTCGAATAATGCCACAACATCGGATGAAGCAGCAGAAGTGAGAGGACTGAAAGAGGATGGCTAGTCAAAGAGGATGGCTAGATGGCTAGTGAAGATTGCTAGACTACTCTAACCACTAGCATTGTGTGGTGAGATACTACCAGTGCTTTTGTGGCAGCATAAATAGCATCACTCAAGTGGGTGCTATACAGTGACAGTGGAGAGTAGTGGCGACTGGCTAGCCAGCTAACCATTTTAAAGACTGAAGCCAAGGACGACGTGAGGGAACAGCAAGGTGCATTGCTGAGACTACCTGGGCCCGGTTTCCCGAAAGCATCTTAAGGCTAAGTTCATTGTTAGAACCTTTGTAGGAGCATTGTTAAATCTCCTAACTGTTTCCCCAAACCATCGTTATTGATGTTGAACTTGAAAACGCTCGTAATATAATGCCTGCCTCAGTCCACTCATAGAACAACTAAGTGCATCAAACATGTCTACACAAGCACATATATTTATACCCTCCTACTAGGAGGAGTCACCTCCGTGCACATCTAGATAGCCAACACATCGCTGTTCCTAGTCAGGAACTTAATTGGTTCCTCTCACCGGTGTAGTCATGGCCCCGCCCCAGACTAGAACCTTTGTGGGCATGTACGTATATGTGTGTGTAACAGGACTGTTCCTTCTCACGTCATCTGACCTGACCTCGGGACGAATTTCCTCACTCTTCCCTAATCAACGGCTGTCCTACCTTATCAGTGACTGAAACCAGACTGTTGCCCTTTTCCTCCCCCCATATAATCCATGAGATTTAACAATAACATGTTCGACAAAACGTAAACTTCCTGCCTCACCCCATTGTCTCACTCAGTAACTTTCCATACACCTAGTTCTTATCCACCCTTCATTATACATGTAAAGAAATCAATATGTTCTGGTATGGTAACATGAATAAGTTCATTTCAAGCTAGAATCCAACACGACAAATACAAAGTTGCCAATGTCTTTGCAATTGATACAAACAAGCAACGTCTAAAAAGATGCTTCAAATGAAAACCGGTTTGCCAAAAGCATCTTAAGGTTAAATTCATTGTTAGAACCTTTGTAGGAGCAGCGTTAAATCTCCAAACTGTTTCCCAAAACCATGGTTATTAACGTTGCACTTGAAAGTGCATCGTTAAATGCTTTTTTGCCCTCCCAGAGAAGAGAAAATGTCCACTAAACATAAAAGCACATGGTTTATCCATCTTTGTGACCTCCGATAATCTCATAACAAAGTTGACTACAAATAAATAGAAAGTTGCCATTTTCTTTGCAATTGATACAAACAAGCAACGTATAAAAAGATGATTCAAATGAAAATCAAGAAGAATGCATTAAAATATAAGCAGTAGGGCTATAGGCCTATTTCAATAATATTGAAATACATTTCATGTTCAATCAAGTGTGTTACAGTTGAAGTCGGAATTTTACATACACTTAGGTTGGAGTCATGAAAACTCGTTTTTCAACCACTCCACAAATTTCTTGTTAACAAACTATAGTTTTGGCAAGTCAGTTAAGACATCTACTTTGTGCATTACACAAGTAATTTTTACAACAATTGTTTATACATAGATTATTTCACTTATAATTCACTGTATCACAATTCCAGCGGGTCAGAAGTTAACCTGTTGGGGCTAGGGGGCAGTATTTTCACGGCCGGATAAAAAACGTACCCGATTTAAACTGGTTACTACTCCTGCCCAGAAAAAAGAATATGCATATAATTAGTAGATGCGGAAAGAAAACACTCTAAAGTTTCTAAAACTGTTTGAATGGTGTCTGTGAGTATAACTGAAGTCATATGGCAGGCAAAAACCTGAGAAGATTCCATACAGGAAGTGCCCTGTCTGACAATTTGTTGTCCATCTGTTGCATCTCTATCGAAAATACAGCATCTGTGCTGTAACGTGACACTTTCTATGGCTTCCATTGGCTCTCTAAAGCCGCAAGAAAGTGGAATTGGATGTCTGCTGTCTCTGGGCAAAGTACAGCAGCAGAGTTTGTGAGTGGTCAGCCTGGGGACAGTGAGACTGAGATGCGCGTTCACGAGACTTCTCCATTTTTTTTCTTTCAGCCTTTGAATGAATACAACGTTGCCCGGTTGGAATATTATCGCTATTTTACGAGAAAAATAGCATAAAAATTGATTTTAAATAGCGTTTGATGCTTCTAAGTACGGTAATGGAATATTTTGAATTTTTTTGTCACGAAATGCGCTCGTGCGTTACCCTTCGGATAGTGACTTGAACGCATGAACAAAACAGAGGTATTTGGATATAACTATGGATTATTTGGAACCAAAACAATATTTGTTGTTGAAGTAGAAGTCCTGGGAGTGCATTCTGATGAAGAACAGCAAAGGTAATCCAATTTTTCTAATAGTAATTCTGAGTTTAGTGAGCCTCAAACTTGGTGGGCGTCAAATTAGCTAGCCTGTGATCGCCGAGCTATGTACTCAGAATATTGCAAAATGTGCTTTCGCCGAAAGCTATTTTAAAATCTGACACCTCGATTGCACAAAGGAGTTCTGTATCTATAATTCTTAAAATAATTGTTATGTTTTTTGTGAACGTTTATCGTGAGTAATTTAGTAAATTCACCGGAGGTTTGCGGGGGGTATGCTAGTTCTGAACGTCACATGCTAATGTAAAAAGCTGGTTTTTGATATAAATATGAACTTGATTGAACAAAACATGCATGTATTGTATAACATAATGTCCTAGGTGTGTCATCTGATGAAGATCATCAAAGGTTAGTGCTGCATTTAGCTGTCTTCTGGGTTTTTGTGACATTATATGCTAGCTTGAAAAATGGGTGTCTGATTATTTCTGGCTGGGTACTCTGCTGACATAATCTAATTTTTTGCTTTCGTTGTAAAGCCTTTTTGAAATCGGACAGTGTGGTTAGATTAACGAGAGTCTTGTCTTTAAAATGGTGTAAAATAGTCATATGTTTGAGAAATTGAAGTAATAGCATTTCTAAGGTATTTGAAAATCGCGCCACGGGATTACACTGGCTGTTGCGTAGGTGGGACGATTACGTCCCCCCTAGCCCAGAGAGGTTAGTCAACTATTCACATGTTATGCTCTGTAGTTCTAGCTAGCTGTAGCTTATGCTTTCAGTACTTGATTAATTTATTGATCCTTTGATTGGGTGGACAACATGTCATTCTGCAAGAGCTCTGATAGGTTGGAGTACGTCCTCTGGAAGTTGCCATAATAACTGTGTAATTCAATGTACCCAGAGGAGGATGGAAACTAGCTGTTCTCTGGCTACACCATGGTGCTACCCTACAAAGTGCTGTTGAGGCTACTGTAGACCTTAATTGCAAAACATTGTGTTTTAATCAATTATTTGGTGACGTGAATATATTTAGTATTGTTTCATCTAAAAAGGAAATGTTTAGTCTTTCACTATAAGTATTAAATTCACTGAGGAGGATGGTCCTCCCCTTCCTCCTCTGAGGAGCCTCCACTTACACACACACACACACACACACACACACACACACACACACACACACACACACACACACACACACACACACACACACACACACACAATCTTGAGTGAGTTTTATTACAAATGTTGCCCGTTTTCTCTAGCTAGCTGGGGTGACTGTTTGGATTCGAATAATGCCACAACATCGGATGAAGCAGCAGAAGTGAGAGGACTGAAAGAGGATGGCTAGTCAAAGAGGATGGCTAGATGGCTAGTGAAGATTGCTAGACTACTCTAACCACTAGCATTGTGTGGTGAGATACTACCAGTGCTTTTGTGGCAGCATAAATAGCATCACTCAAGTGGGTGCTATACAGTGACAGTGGAGAGTAGTGGCGACTGGCTAGCCAGCTAACCATTTTAAAGACTGAAGCCAAGGACGACGTGAGGGAACAGCAAGGTGCATTGCTGAGACTACCTGGGCCCGGTTTCCCGAAAGCATCTTAAGGCTAAGTTCATTGTTAGAACCTTTGTAGGAGCATTGTTAAATCTCCTAACTGTTTCCCCAAACCATCGTTATTGATGTTGAACTTGAAAACGCTCGTAATATAATGCCTGCCTCAGTCCACTCATAGAACAACTAAGTGCATCAAACATGTCTACACAAGCACATATATTTATACCCTCCTACTAGGAGGAGTCACCTCCGTGCACATCTAGATAGCCAACACATCGCTGTTCCTAGTCAGGAACTTAATTGGTTCCTCTCACCGGTGTAGTCATGGCCCCGCCCCAGACTAGAACCTTTGTGGGCATGTACGTATATGTGTGTGTAACAGGACTGTTCCTTCTCACGTCATCTGACCTGACCTCGGGACGAATTTCCTCACTCTTCCCTAATCAACGGCTGTCCTACCTTATCAGTGACTGAAACCAGACTGTTGCCCTTTTCCTCCCCCCATATAATCCATGAGATTTAACAATAACATGTTCGACAAAACGTAAACTTCCTGCCTCACCCCATTGTCTCACTCAGTAACTTTCCATACACCTAGTTCTTATCCACCCTTCATTATACATGTAAAGAAATCAATATGTTCTGGTATGGTAACATGAATAAGTTCATTTCAAGCTAGAATCCAACACGACAAATACAAAGTTGCCAATGTCTTTGCAATTGATACAAACAAGCAACGTCTAAAAAGATGCTTCAAATGAAAACCGGTTTGCCAAAAGCATCTTAAGGTTAAATTCATTGTTAGAACCTTTGTAGGAGCAGCGTTAAATCTCCAAACTGTTTCCCAAAACCATGGTTATTAACGTTGCACTTGAAAGTGCATCGTTAAATGCTTTTTTGCCCTCCCAGAGAAGAGAAAATGTCCACTAAACATAAAAGCACATGGTTTATCCATCTTTGTGACCTCCGATAATCTCATAACAAAGTTGACTACAAATAAATAGAAAGTTGCCATTTTCTTTGCAATTGATACAAACAAGCAACGTATAAAAAGATGATTCAAATGAAAATCAAGAAGAATGCATTAAAATATAAGCAGTAGGGCTATAGGCCTATTTCAATAATATTGAAATACATTTCATGTTCAATCAAGTGTGTTACAGTTGAAGTCGGAATTTTACATACACTTAGGTTGGAGTCATGAAAACTCGTTTTTCAACCACTCCACAAATTTCTTGTTAACAAACTATAGTTTTGGCAAGTCAGTTAAGACATCTACTTTGTGCATTACACAAGTAATTTTTACAACAATTGTTTATACATAGATTATTTCACTTATAATTCACTGTATCACAATTCCAGCGGGTCAGAAGTTAACCTGTTGGGGCTAGGGGGCAGTATTTTCACGGCCGGATAAAAAACGTACCCGATTTAAACTGGTTACTACTCCTGCCCAGAAAAAAGAATATGCATATAATTAGTAGATGCGGAAAGAAAACACTCTAAAGTTTCTAAAACTGTTTGAATGGTGTCTGTGAGTATAACTGAAGTCATATGGCAGGCAAAAACCTGAGAAGATTCCATACAGGAAGTGCCCTGTCTGACAATTTGTTGTCCATCTGTTGCATCTCTATCGAAAATACAGCATCTGTGCTGTAACGTGACACTTTCTATGGCTTCCATTGGCTCTCTAAAGCCGCAAGAAAGTGGAATTGGATGTCTGCTGTCTCTGGGCAAAGTACAGCAGCAGAGTTTGTGAGTGGTCAGCCTGGGGACAGTGAGACTGAGATGCGCGTTCACGAGACTTCTCCATTTTTTTTCTTTCAGCCTTTGAATGAATACAACGTTGCCCGGTTGGAATATTATCGCTATTTTACGAGAAAAATAGCATAAAAATTGATTTTAAATAGCGTTTGATGCTTCTAAGTACGGTAATGGAATATTTTGAATTTTTTTGTCACGAAATGCGCTCGTGCGTTACCCTTCGGATAGTGACTTGAACGCATGAACAAAACAGAGGTATTTGGATATAACTATGGATTATTTGGAACCAAAACAATATTTGTTGTTGAAGTAGAAGTCCTGGGAGTGCATTCTGATGAAGAACAGCAAAGGTAATCCAATTTTTCTAATAGTAATTCTGAGTTTAGTGAGCCTCAAACTTGGTGGGCGTCAAATTAGCTAGCCTGTGATCGCCGAGCTATGTACTCAGAATATTGCAAAATGTGCTTTCGCCGAAAGCTATTTTAAAATCTGACACCGCATTTGCATAAAGGAGTTCTGTATCTATAATTCTTAAAATAATTATGTATTTTGTCAACGTTTATCATGTAAAAAGCTGGTTTTTGATATAAATATGAACTTGATTGAACAAAACATGCATGTATTGTATAACATAATGTCCTAGGAATGTCATCTGATGAAGATCAAAGGTTAGTGCTGCATTTAGCGGTGGTTTTGGTTTTTGTGACATATATGCTTGCTTTGAAAATGGCTGTGTGATTATTTTTGGCAGGGTAATCTGCTGACATAATCTAATGTTTTGCTTTCGCTGTAAAGCCTTTTTGAAGTCGGACAATGTGGTTAGATTAACGAGTGTCTTGTCTTTAAAATGGTGTAAAATAGTCATATGTTTGAGAAATTGAAGTTATAGCATTTTTTAGGTATTTGTATTTCGCGCCACGCGATTCTACTGGCTGTTGACTAGGGTGGGAAGCAAACGTCCCACCTAGCCCATAGAAGTTAACATACACTAAGTTGACTGTGCCTTTAAACAGCTTTGGAAAGTTCCAGAAAATGATGTCATGGCTTTAGAAGCTTCTGATAGGCTAATTGACATCATTTGAGTCAATTGGAGGTGTACCTGTGGATGTATTTCAAGGCCTACCTTCAAACTCGGTGCCTCTTTTCTTGACATCATGGGAAAAATCAGAAGAAATCAGCCAAGACCTCAGAAAAAAATTGTAGACCTCTACAAGTCGGGTTCATCCTTGGGAGCAATTTCCTAACGACTGAAGGTACCACGTTCATCTGTACAAACAATAGTTCGCAAGTATAAACACCATGGGACCACGCAGCCATCATACGGCAGAGGAAGGAGACGCGTTCTGTCTCCTACAGATGAATGTACTTCGGTGCGAAAAGGGCAAATCAATCCCAGAACAACAGCAAAGGAACTTGTGAAGATGCTGGAGGAAACAGGTACAAAAGTATCTATAACCACAGTAAAATGAGTTCTATATTGACAGAACCTGAAAGGCCGCTCAGCAAGGAAGAAGCCACTGCTCCAAAACCGCCATAGAATAGCCAGACTACGGTTTGCAACTGCACATGGGGACAAAGATCATACTTTTTGGAGAAATGTCCTCTGGTCTGATGAAACAAAAATAGAACTGTTTGGCCATAATGACGATCATTATGTTTGGAGGAAAAAGGGGGACACAAGCAAGCCGAAGAACATCATCCCAACCGTGAAGCACGGGGGTGGCAGCATCATATTCTGTGGGTGCTTTGCTGCAGAAGGGACTGGTGCACTTCACAAAATAGATGGCATCATGAAGTAGGAAAATTATGTGGATATATTGAAGCAACATCTCAAGACATCAGTCAGGAAGTTAAAGCTTGGTCGCAAATTGGTCTTCCAAATGGATAATGACCCCAAGCATACTTCCAAAGTTGTGGCAAAATGGCTTAAAGACAACAAAGTCAAGGTATTGGAGTGGCCATCACAAAGCCCTGACCTCAATCCTTCAGAAAATTTGTGGGCAGAACTGAAAAAGTGTGTGCGAGCACCTGACTCAGTTACACCAGCTCTGTCAGGAGGAATTGGCCAAAATTCACCCAACTTATTGTGGGAAGCTTGTGAAAGGCTACCAGAAACGTAAGACCCAAGTTAAACAATTTAAAGGCAATGCTAGCAAATACTAATTGAGTGTATGTAATCTTCTGACTCACTGGGAATGTGATGAAAGATATAAATGCTGAAATATATCATTCTCTCTACTATTATTCTGACATTTCACATTCTTAAAATAAAGTGGTGATCCTAACTGACCTAAGACAGGGCATTTTTACTAGGATTAAATGTCAGGAATTGTGAAAAACTGAGTTTAAATGTATTTGTCTAAGGTTTATGTAAACTTCTGACTTCAACTGTATATTTTGCTACTCGTAAGCTACCTGTAGTTTGTCTCAAATGTTTCATTATGTGTAGCCTAACGTGTGCAATTATTATTGGGTAAGCATTAGAATAAGCCGCCTAAACATTCGCTCTCTCTATGTAGTGTTTTTGGAAATGCGTGTTAACATCTTTGGCTGTTGTATGAAAAGATGCATGTTAAAACACTCATAAGCCTAAATTCCCTGTCTTGAACGGTTCCCTTCTGATATTTTTCTTAGAGCTTGCTTTTTGAATAAAACCTTCCCACAACTTCCGGGGAATGGTGCAGCGTAGTTGCTTGGCTTTGGAACATTCTCAGACTATTTAAGGAAATTGACAAAAAGGTTATCTTCTTGGTATTTCATTACCTTAAAACTTCTCTAGGGTAGGGGGCAGTATTTTCATGGCAGGATGAAAAACGTACCCAAATTAAACGGCCTACTACTCGGGCCCAGGAACTAGAATATGCATATTATTAGTAGATGTGGATAGAAAACACTCTGAAGTTTCTAAAACTGTTTGAATGATGTCTGTGAGTATAACATAACTCATATGGCAGGCAAAACCTGAGAAAGATCTAACCAGGAAGTGGGAAATCTGGTGCTTGTAGTCTTTTCAAGTCATTGCCTATCTAACACACAGGGACTTAGGGTTCATTTTGCACTTCTCAAGGCTTCCACTAGATGTCAACAGTCTTTAGAACCTAGTTTCAGGCTTTTGCAGTGAACAGAGAGCGAACAAGAAGGCCGGGAAGTTGGTGACTCAGGAAAGGACATGAGTTCATTAGCGCATGTTCACGTGAGAGGCAGCTGTTCCAAAACGTTTTTCAAGACATTGGAATCGTCCGGTTGGAATATTATTGAAGTTTTATGTTAAAAAGGCCCTAAAGATTGATGCTATACAACGTTTGACATGTTTCAACGAACGTAAATAGAACTTTCTTTTTTACTTTTCGTTGTGAAATTTTGGGCGCGCTTCCTACATTTGGAGTAGCTTACTGAACGCGCAAACAACAAGGAGTTATTTGGACATAAATTATGGACTTTATCGAACAAAACAACATTAACCTGTTAGGGCTAGGGGGCAGTATTGACACGGCTGGATAAAAAACGTAGCCGATTTAATCTGGTTACTACTCCTGCCCAGTAACTAGAATATGCATATAATTATTGGCTTTGGATAGAAAACACCCTAAAGTTTCTAAAACTGTTTGAATGGTGTCTGTGAGTATAACAGAACTCATATGGCAGGCCAAAACCTGAGAAGATTCCATGCAGGAAGTGGCCTGTCTGACAAGTTGTGTTTCATCTTGGCTCTTTTTATTGAAGACTGAGGATCTTTGCTCTAACGTGACACTTCCTACGGCTTTGTTTTCTTTCCTCTGTTTAGCTAAATGGACATTCCCGGTCGGAATATTATCGCTTTTTTATGAGAAAAATTGCATAAAAATGGATTTTAAACAGCGGTTGACATGCTTCGAAGTACGGTAATGGAATATTTAGATTTTTTTTGTCACGAAATTGCGCCATGCGCACGACCCTGATTTACCATTTCAGATAGTGTCTGGGACGCACGAACAAAACGTCGCTATTCGGATATAACGATGGATTATTTTGGACCAAACCAACATTTGTTATTGAAGTAGCATTCCTGGGAGTGCATTCTGACGAAGACAACAAAAGGTAATCAAACTTTTATAATAGTAAATCTGATATTGGTGAGTGCTAAACTTGCCGGGTGTCTAAATAGCTAGCCCGTGATGGCTGGGCTATGTTCTTAGAATATTGCAAAATGTGTTTTCACCAAAAAGCTATTTTAAAATCGGACATATCGAGTGCATAGAGGATTTCTGTATCTATAATTCTTAAAATAATTGTTATGCTTTTTGTGAACGTTTATCGTGAGTAATTTAGTAAATTGTTAGTGAATTCGCCGGAAGTTTGCGGGGGGTATGCTAGTTCTGAACGTCACATGCTAATGTAAAAAGCTGGTTTTTGATATAAATATGAACTTGATTGAACAAAACATGCATGTATTGTATAACATAATGTCCTAGGGTTGTCATCTGATGAAGATCATCAAAGGTTAGTGCTGCATTTAGCTGTCTTCTGGGTTTTTGTGACATTATATGCTAGCTTGAAAAATGGGTGTCTGATTATTTCTGGCTGGGTACTCTGCTGACATAATCTAATGTTTTGCTTTCGTTGTAAAGCCTTTTTGAAATCGGACAGTGTGGTTAGATTAACCTCTCTAGGCTAGGCGGGACGAATTCGTCCCACCTACGTAACAGCCACGGCTATCCTGTGGCGCGATTTTCAAAACCTTAAAAATCCTATTACTTCAATTTCTCAAACATATGACTATTTTACAGCCATTTAAAGATAAGACTCTCGTTAATCTAACCACACTGTCCGATTTCAAAAAGGCTTTACAACGAAAGCAAAACATTAGATTATGTCAGCAGAGTACCAAGCCAGAAATAATCAGACACCCATTTTTCAAGCCAGCATATAATGTCACCAAAACCCAGAAGACAGCTAAATGCAGCACTCACCTTTGATGATCTTCATCAGATGACAACCCTAGGACATTATGTTATACAATACATGCATGTTTTGTTCAATCAAGTTCATATTTATATCAAAAACCAGCTTTTTACATTAGCATGTGACGTTCAGAACTAGCATACCCCCCGCAAACTTCCGGGGAATTCGCTAACATTTTACTAAATTACTCACGATAAACGTTCACAAAAAGCATAACAATTATTTTAAGAATTATAGATACAGACCTCCTCTATGCACTCGATATGTCCGATTTTAAAATAGCTTTTTGGTGAAAGCACATTTTGCAATATTCTAAGTACATAGCCCAGGCATCACGGGCTCGCTATTTAGACACCCGGCAAGTTTAGCACTCACCATAATCATATTTACTATTATAAAAATTTCATTACCTTTTGTTGTCTTCGTCAGAATACACACCCAGGACAGCTACTTCAATAACAAATGTTGGTTTGGTCCAAAATAATCCATCGTTATATCCGAATAGCGGCGTTTTGTTCGTGCGTTCCAGACACTATCCGAAATAGTAAAGAAGTGTCACGCGCTTGGCGCAATTCGTGACAATAAAATTCTAAGTATTCCATTACCGTACTTCGAAGCATGTCAATCGCTGTTTAAAATCAATTTTTACGACATTTTTCTCGTAGAAAAGCGATAATATTCCGACAGGGAATCTCCTTTTCGGCAAACAGAGGAAAAAATCCCAAAGGCGGGGGCGGTCGGGGTCACCCGCATAAGCTAGTGTCTCTTGATGGGCCACTTGAGAAAGGCGATAATGTGTTTCAGCCTGGGGCTGGAATGACGACATTCTGTTTTTTCCCGGGCTCTGAGCGCCTATGGACGACGTGGGAAGTGTCACGTTAGAGCAGAGATCCTTAGTAAATGATAGAGATGGAAAAGAAGTTCAACAAATGGTCAGACAGGCCACTTCCTGTAAAGGAATCTTCTCAGGTTTTTGCCTGCCATATGAGTTCTGTTATACTCACAGACACCATTCAAACAGTTTTAGAAACTTTAGGGTGTTTTCTATCCAAAGCCAATAATTATATGCATATTCTAGTTACTGGGCAGGAGTAGTAACCAGATTAAATCGGGTACGTTTTTTATCCGGCCGTGTCAATACTGCCCCCTACCGCCAACAGGTTAAGAAAAGGGCCCACCTTGCTTGGTGGGAGTTCAGCCTCCCCGCTGTCCGTATGTACTCCAGATTCCGATGGTCGGTGAGGATGATGAATGGGTCCTTGGCACCCTCCAGCCAGTGTTTCCACTCTAATACCAACTTCACCACCAGGAGCTCTTGATCGCCGACGTCATAATTCCTCTGCAGGAGACAGTTTCATAGAGTAATATGCACAAGGATACAATTTATGGATTACCTTGTCGTTGAGACAGGACAGCCCCCACGCCCAACTCTGAAGCGTCTACCTCCACCAAAAAGGGTAGCGTAGGATCTGGGCGTTTGAGCAATGGGGCGGAGGTGAAACGTCCCTTCAGTAGGCGGAAGGCCTCGTCAGGTGCTAGACTCCACACCAACTGACGGGGACCACCCTTGAGGAGAGAGGAGAGGCGATGGAGCTAAAGTTCCTGATGAAACGGCGGTGGAAGTTGAAAAACCCGAAAACCATTGTAACCCCTTTATGGTGGTGTGGACTGGCCATAACCTGATTGCATCTACCTTGCTAACATCCATCACTCCATGCGGGCTGATCTGGTAGCCTAGAAATGAGACCACTTCCTGATGAAATTGGCACTTCTCTGCCTTGACATATAGTTGGTTGGCCAGGATGCGTTCTAGGACTACTCGGACTTGAGCGATGTGATCCTCCAAGGTAGCCGAGTAGACCAGGATGTCGTCGATATACATGAGCACCTGGCGTCCGAGCATGTCCCGGAACACCTCGCTGATGAATGCTGATGAACACTGATGGAGCATTGCCTAAGGCATCACCAAGTACTCGTAATGAACAGACATTGTGCTGAAAGCTGTCTTCCATTCATTCCTCTCCCGGATGCGAATGAGATTGTATGCATTCCGCAGGTCCAATTTGGTAAAGAACTGGGCCCCGCGGAGCTGTTCGATGGCTGACGGCACCAACGGGAGAGGGTAACAGTTCTTGGTGATGATCTCATTCAGTCCTCTGTAATCAATACACAGGCATAATCCTCCATCCTTCTTTACCACGAAGAAGAAGCCTGCAGACGCAGGAGAGGTGGACGTGCAAATGAAACCTTGTTGGAGTGCCTCATGATGTATTCCTCCATAGCCTTGGTTTCAGTCACGTACAGAGGGTAGATGAGTCTGCGCGAGGGTGCAGAGCATGCAAGCAAGTCGAAGGCACAGTCCCAGGGACAATTATGAGGGAGACAGGTGGTGCGGGTTTTGGAAAAAACCTCCGCACGTCCTGGTATACCTCCGGGATGTTGGGCTGAAGTGCAACCACAGGACTCTCAAGTGATGTGGAACCCCGGTGGACGGGAAAGCAGGTCCTCCGGCATTCGGGTGCCCAGTCTGGGATTTTCATCCTCGACCATGAGATGCTGGGGTTATGGTGTTGGAGCCATGGGAGGCTGAGGATGATCTTGTGACCTGCTGCACTAATGATGAAGGGAATGTTCTCCTGATGGATGGACTCCACAGTGAGGGTGAGTGGTGTGGTGATGTGTGTGATGATCCTGGATTCTAGTGGTTGATTATCAAGGGCTTGAACCGGAAACGGAGAGGAGAGTGGGTATGAGGTGATGTTAATAAGAAAGGAGGCAAGGGTCTGGTCAATAAAGTTCCCCGCGGCAACCGAATCCACTAGCGCTGTAGAAACAGTACATGAGGGACAGTCAGCTAGCGTGAGCGACACTAAAAAGGGTTTGGAAGCAAGTGATGAAGATAGGATACTCACACCTTCCCCAGGAGGTGGAAGATCACGTGACCATCCCTCTGCTCTCGTGGTTCCCAAGTTGGGACGTACCGGACACTGCTGAAGCTGGTGCCCACCTTGACCACAATAGGGACAGAGCCCCAGCTGTTTCCATCTGCGTCGGTCCGCCACGGGGAGCCATGTGACCCCTACTGCCATAGGTTCAGGCTCTGATACAGAGTGTTCACTGAGGGAGGGAGATAAGCGATGAGGGTACCAATGCTCCCGAAGTAGGTTATCCAGCCGGATGGCCATTGCGATGAGTTTGTCCAAGGAGAGCTTGTCATCTCGACACGCCTGTTCTGTCTGGACCTCCTTGCGCAGTCCTGTTCTGAATAGTTTATGGAGCATCGGCTCATTCCATCCGCTGGATGCTGCTACTGTCCGGAAGGTGAGTGCGTACTCGGCAGCGGTCTGGTCATCCTGCCGTAGTTGGACATGTCCAAATTTCCTGCTGCTTCCATTTGTTGAGGCAGTATTCTGTAACGGAGACGCTGGGAGTCGAGATGCAGGTGCAGCTGGTGAGTTTAATAATACAATGAACAAGGACCGATACAAACCAAGAGTAGCGTCTGGACAAGGAACACATAACCAATACTGCCTGGGGATTGAAACTAAGGGAGTGACAGTTATAGGGGAGGTAATCAGTGAAGTGATGGAGTACAAGTGTGTCTCGTGATGGGGCGCAGGTGTGTGTAATGATGGTGCCAGGTGTGCGTAATGATGGTTGTCAGAGCCAGTGATTAGTAAACTGGCAACGTCGAGCACTGGAGAGGGGGAGTGGGAGTAGACATGACAATGCTAGCTCCATCCTGGAGGTGCCGTTATGTCGTGTCACGAAAAATATATATGTTTGCATGAGTAATGCCTAAGGAAATGTATTTCCATGTTCCTGTGCTTCGAGTTCAAAAAAGTTAACCCAAAATAAGCTAGCAGTGATATTAAAAGTCTTATTGAAACATTCAGTGAACATTTTAAGGAAAATACTGAAAAACCTCCAAATAACCTATAATTTCCATTCTCAGAGCATTAATAAAACTTCCCAGGAGCCGGAGGAATAACTAGTGGTTGTGTGCCACATCATTGACTATGTAATCAACTATAACATATGTGGTTTGATACTTAAAATACCTATCCAGGTGTTGTAACATCTGTCAGGCATCAGGAACGTCTAAGAGTCTAACGTCTAACGTGGCCTATGTCTCCATGAACCGCCATCTTAACCAGACTTCTTTGGCTTCAAATGAGCTATTGAGTCTTCACATAGGAATGAATGACGTCACGTGATCAATGGCTTTGTCCATTCATATAATCATTGGTCTTCAGCACTCATTGTAAGTTTGTCAAAGTCCCAAAATCAGGGTTAGCTATCCTGCTAAAGAGCTTTTTGATGTTGGAATGCGCACGCATCACTCGAACATGACATTTGACAGTAAACAATGCCATCCTATCTGCTTCTCCCAGATCATCATCATCCATCATCCCTTCAAGTTCCTGTCATAATTTATTGATTCATCAGTTATTTTTTGTTTGTACTTCAGCTTTTAGCTGCCATGTATACAAAATAGAATTAAACACAAACAGAGAAAGCAGAGCTTACACTCACACACAGTCGGACACACACTAGACTGGCAGGGACAGACCACTATTACGCCACCAACGAACACACCACCTATGTTTTATTATGATATAATTATTGTGCATTAGCGTGGGGTTGTGTAAACGCAGCCAGACAGCTCCACTTAGTAAGGCTTGAGTGCATTCATTACCTACTGTTAAATAAGACTGCTGCTGCAGCCATCCAGACATAATTATAGACGATATGTACATTCTGGAAAAGGTTTAAACATGTGTTTTTATAGAAGACACAAATGACAGATTACGGTCCAGACATTAACCTTTTTACGCGTGAGTTACAAATATCTCTAACCGTTGCCCCTGCATTCGTTTTTTCATGAGCGTGATGGCATAATGCTCTCACTGTTCCAAAATGTGATTGGTAGGCAACAAGACAGTTATCCGCACTGCCCTCAAACCAAGGCAAGTTGCCTGCTAATTATTTATAGGCTATGTTTCAGTTTGTCAATTTCAAATTACTTTCTATCAACAGTTTGAATTGAGATGTGTTCTGCTTCCTCGTTAATTCACATAAGAAGTAGCCCATTTCACTGTTGCGGACAATTTATGTTATCGTGTTGTCGTTTCTGCTGTAGCACACCGTGTGTATGTATGCATGTATGCATGTATGTATGTCTGTATGTATGTATGTATGTATGTAGTATGTATGTATGTATGTATGGATCATAATGTATTTACTGTTTTATTCATGTTTTCAAGTACTGGTGACAAATCATGCATTCCAATTCTTGCATAGATTGTAATGGACTCGTATGATGTGTGTAAAATACTTTTTTGAATGTTGTACTGATTATGATGAGCTAATGCTAAGCTATTTGCCGGTTATGTGTGGCACCATGTTTGTTTGTCTTCATACAATGCATTCTGGTTTTCACGTAAGCGTCTGTCAGACCCAAGATGTTTTAACAAGGTGTAGTTCTCTCGACTGACTTATGGTGCTTTCAAGACAACTGTGAACTTGGAAAAACACTAGGTAAAATCATGACGTCAATGATCTTCAGGTCGGAATGTCAGAGCTCTAGAAAGAGGCCCGAGTTCCTGAGTTGGAGACTCTTGGGCTCACCAGAGATGTGGTACATTGTACATAAACTAGTCTAGCTGTTAGGTTGCTAACTTATGTTTCGTTTTTTGTCAGCGTCTCACGTCCTGACCCGAGTAAGATGTCATTTTCTATAGTAGAGTAGGTCAGGGTGTGACAGGGGGTGTTTTTGTGTTTTTCTATTTCTATGTTTAAGTTCTAGTTTTTCTATTTCTATGTTGGGATTGTTTGGGTTGTTCTCTAATTGGAGGCAGCTGATCCTCGTTGCCTCTGATTAGAGATCATATTTAAGTAGGGGTTTTTCTTCCTGGGTTTTGTGGGTAGATGTTTTCTGTATGTCACCTGACGGAACTGTTGTCGGTCGTTTTGTTGTTTTTGTTAAAAAGTATATTCATTAAAAGTAAATATGAGCACTCTATACGCTGCGCCTTGGTCCCCTTTATACGACCCCCGTTACAGAACTATCCACCACAACTGGATCAAGCAGCGTGCTCGGGAGGAAATAGATACCTGGTCTCTGAAGGAGAGGCTAGAGAGGGTAAACTGGATGTGGGGCCAAGTAATAGACAGATATAGAAGGCTGTCAGGGAGGCACGAGAGGCTACAGAAACCCAAATCATTTTTTTTGGGGGGGGCACATGGAGCAGTCGGCGGAGCCGAGGAGTAAACCAGAGACAATCCGGGAGAAGAAAGAAAATTTGGAGAAGGGAGAAATGGGAGCGTTATTAAGTTGGTGGAGGACGCACGTGTTTTTCCCAAAGGAACGTGTCGTCAGTTTGGTGCCACCTGAGTCAGCTCCCCGTACTCATCCTGAGAAGTGTGTGGAAGTTCCGGAACAAGTGATACCGGCGATACACACTAGGTCTCCAGTAAGTCTCAACAACCCAGTATGTCCTGTGCCTGCTCCTCGCACTCTCCCTCAAGTGCGTTTCCACAGCCCAGTACGTCCTGTGCCTCCTCCCCGCACTCGACCTGAGGTACGTGTCATCAGCCCGGTGCCACCTGTACCGGTCCCACGCATCAAACCTCCGGTGCACCTCCACAGCCCAGTACGTCCTGTGCCTGCTCCTCGCACTCTCCCTCCAGTGCGCTTCCACAGCCCAGTACATCCTGTGCCTCCTCCCCGCACTCGACCTGAGGTGCGTGTCACCAGTCTGGCATCACCTATGCCAGTCCCACGCATCAGACCTCCAGTGCGCATCCCCAGTCCGGAGCCTCCAGCGGCGCATCCCCAGTCCGGAGCCTCCAGCGGCGCTCCCCAGTCCGGAGCCTCCAGCGGCGCTCCCCAGTCCGGAGCCTCCAGCGGCGCTCCCCAGTCCGGAACCTCCAGCGGCGGTCCGCAGCCCAGAAACTCCAGTGGCGGACTGCAGCCCAGAACCTCCAGCAATGATCTACAGTCCGGTTCCTTCGACGACGATCCACGGTCCGGTGGTAATAAAGCGGAAGGATTAACGAGTGGAGCGGGGAGTACGCCCAGAACCGGAGCCGCCTCCTATGCTGGAGGTTAAGGTTAGGTGGACTGCATTTGAGCCGCCATAGACAATTATCACCCTTCTTTACCCTTCGGATAGTGTCTTGAACGCACAAACAAAACGCCGCTATTTGGATATAACGATGGATTATTTTGGACCAAACCAACATTTGTTATTGAAGTAGCAGTCCTGGGAGTGCATTCTGACGAAGACAACAAAGGTAATCAAACTTTTGTAATAGTAAATCTGACTTTGGTGAGGGCTAAACTTGGTGGGTGTCTAAATGGCTAGCCGTGATGGCTGGGCTATCTACTGAGAATATTGCAAAATGTGCTTTCACCGAAAAGCTATTTTAAGATCGGACACCTCGATTGCACAAAGGAGTTCTGTATCTATAATTCTTAAAATAATTGTTATGTTTTTTGTGAAGGTCTACACCTGTTGTATTCGGCACATTTGAAGTCCATACCCTGTCAAATAGAACCAATGAATGTTGAACATGATTTTCTGTTAACTAAAGTTTCCGTTGACATCCCAAATGATGACGTTCTAAACCAATTTGTGAGTAGGCAAAATGGAGACTGCATCTCTTTCCCCGTTGTCTCTATTAGAGCTCACAATAAGACCCAGATGCAGACAGCTAGAGTCACAGATGTTTATTGACCCAAACAGGTGACAGGCAAAAAACAGGTCAAAGGCAGTCAGAGGTCCGTAATCCAGGCAGAGTCAGGCAGGTACAGAATGGCAGGCAGGCTTGGGGTCAGGGCAGGCAGAATGTTCAGAACCGGTTAACTAGGGAACAGAACTTGAGAGAGCAGGTAGACGGGAATACATGCTGGTAAGACCTGACAAGACAAACTGGCAACAGACAAACAGAGAACAGAGGTATAAATACTGGGGATAATGAGGAAGATTACTAAAACAGTGCAACCCAGTTAATACATATTGATCCCTCCCAAGCACTACATATGAATCTTAAAATAATAAACATTTAATAAATATTGAAGCAGAAAGTGAATATCCAACATAGATTGATAATAAAAATACAGAGTCACTTTTTGAAGGTATACTAAAATGAGAACAATGCCTTCCAATATGGAGAAAGTTATCATGTTTGTTTTGTTTTAACCTCTATGGGCTAGGTGGGACGCTTGCGTCCCACCTACTCAACAGCCAGTGTAATCCCGTGGCGCGTTATTCAAATACCTCAAATGCAAAAACTTCAATTTTTCAAACATATGACTATTTTACACCATTTTAAAGACAAGACTCTCGTTAATCTAACCACACTGTCCGATTTCAAAAAGGCTTTACAATGAAAGCAAAACATTAGATTATGTCAGCAGAGTACCCAGCCAGAAATAATCAGACACCCATTTTTCAAGCTAGCATATAATGTCACATAAACCCAAACCACAGCTAAATGCAGTACTAACCTTTGATCTTCATCAGATGACAACCCTAGGACATTATGTTATACAATACATGCATGTTTTGTTCAATCAAGTTCATATTTATATCAAAAACCAGCTTTTTACATTAGCATGTGACGTTCAGAACTAGCATACCCCCCGCAAACATCCGGTGAATTTACAAAAAATTTACTAAATTACTCACGATAAACGTTCACAAAAAGCATAACAATTATTTTAAGAATTATAGATACAGAACTCCTCTATGCACTCGATATGTCCGATTTTAAAATAGCTTTTTGGTGAAAGCACATTTTGCAATATTCTCAGTAGATAGCCCTGCATCACAGGGCTAGCTATTTAGACACCCAGCAAGTTTAGCACTCACCAAAGTCCGATTTACTATAAGAAAAATGTTATTACCTTTGGTGTTCTTCGTCAGAATGCACTCCCTGGACTTCTACTTCAATAACAAATGTTGGTTTGGTTCAAAATAATCCATAGTTATGTCCAAATAGCGGCGTTTTGTTCGTGCGTTCAAGACACTATCCGAATGGTAAAGAAGGGTGACGAGCACGATGCATTTCGTGACAAAAAAATTCTAAATATTCCATTACCGTACTTCGAAGCATGTCAACCGCTGTTTAAAATCAATTTTTATGCCATTTTTCTTGTAAAGTGATAATATTCCGACCGGGAATCTGCGTTTAGTTAAAGTGATAATATTCCGACCAGGAATCTGCGTTTAGGTAAAAAGACGAAAGAAAATAAAGCATGGGGTCGACTCGTGCACGCGCCTAAGCCCATTGTCCTCTGATCGGCCACTTGCCAAAGGCGATAATGTGTTTCAGCCAGGGGCTGCCTCGATATCATTCAGCTTTTTCCCGGGTTCTGAGAGCCTATGGGAGCCGTAGGAAGTGTCACGTTACAGCAAAGATCCTCAGTCTTCAATAAAAAGAGCCAAGATGAACAAGAACTTGTCAGACAGGCCACTTCCTGTTCAGAATCTTCTCAGGTTTTTGCCTGCCATATGAGTTCTGTTATACTCACAGACACCATTCAAACAGTTTTAGAAACTTTAGGGTGTTTTCTATCCAAAGCCAATAATTATATGCATATTCTAGTTTCTGGGCAGTAGTAATAACCAGATTAAATCGGGTACGTTTTTTATCCGGCCGTGTAAATACTGCCCCCTAGCCCTAACAGGTTAAATACTACCCGCAAAACACCAGTCTCAACGTTAACAGTGAAGAGGTGACGCCGGGATGCTGGCCTTCTATGACTACATACACTGCTGAGACTACAGACACTGAGAGACTATAGAGATTCGAGACTAGATACCGTGAAAGTATAGATACTGTAGACCAAGTATTCCCAAACTGGGGTTGTGTGCTGTTGGGGGTACCCAAAATAAAAATGTGATTAACATAAAAAAATATATATACATATATATTTCTTCACATTTTCACAACAGTATATTTCTATTTTCCAACGGGGCTATACATTTGGGTGAGGTTTTTTTCTCGCCTGAGTAGCCTCGTTTCACTGCCAAAAGTAAAATTAAACCATCTAGTGTTCAGCGAAATAACAACACAATGTCAAATACAGGTAGCCTTGTCAAATAATTAACATCCAATCACATTATTAACCATTACTCTCTTGCAGGAAACCTTCACTCTTGCACAGACATTTAGAAACGAAACATGACAATTTGAAAAATAAGCCACAAGAGTTTTTTGAGCGAGAAAAAAAGATGACTTTTGAGTAGTAAGACCTGTATAAAAGCAACAGATACCATTAATAAGGGGCTAGACGCGTCTTTATAGGGTGAGCTACTGAGTGGCTAGGACAGGCAAGCCCCATACTATTGTGGAGGACATGCTAGTCACATGCTAATGTAAACTTGATGAAATCGGACAGTGTGGTTAGATTAACGAGAGTCTTGTCTTTAAAATGGTGTAAAATAGTGATATGTTTGAAAAATTGAAGTTTTTGCATTTTTGAGGTTTTTGAATAACGCGCCACGGGATTACACTGGCTGTTACGTAGGTGGGACGATTTGGTACCACCTACCCTAGAGAGGTTAATGAAGCTGCCAGTTGAGGACTTCTGAGGCATCTGTTTCTCAAACTAGACACTAATGTACTTGGGGCCTCCCACTCCTCTTTCTATTTTGGTTAGAGCCAGTTTGCTCTGTTCTGTGAAGGGAGTAGTACACCACGTTGTACGAGATCTTCAGTTTCTTGGCAATTTCACACATGGAATAGCCTTCATTTCTCAAAACAAGAATAGACTGACGAGTTTCAGAAGAAAGGTCTTTGTTTCTAGCCTGTAATCGAACCCACAAATGCTGATGCTCCAGATACTCAACTAGTCCAAAGAAGGCTAGTTGTATTGCTGCTTTAATCAGTACAACAGTTTTCAGCTGTGCTAACATAATTGCAAAAGGGTTTTCTAATGATCAATTAGACTTTTAAAATGATAAACTTGGATTAGCTAACACAACTTGCCCTTGGATCACGGGAGTGATGGTTGCTGATAATGGGCCTCCGTACATAGGGGTACATAGATATTACATTAAAAATCCAGGTAAAATAGTCATTTACAACATTAACAATGTCCACACTGTATTTCTGATCAAATTGATGTTATTTTAATGGACAGAAAATTGTGATTTTCTTTAAAAAATAAGAACATTTCTAAGTGACCCCAAACTTTTGAATGGTAGTGTATATATTTTCCTTCTTTATTATTTTACCCTAACTCTACCACCCCTCCCCTAATTGGAGTAAACTAATGGACAACATAACATATGCTTCCACTTCAAGCTTATACATACATTTCACGGACAGTATATTTTCCAGTTACCTTTTGTTTCTTTTCAATCCCAGCCTTCAGCTACCTTCAAGCCCTCCCATCTATCTCTGATGACCATCCAGTTTTTTCTACTGTGCTGTGTGATGTTTCACAAAAGTTCTGAACCTTTCTATTCTCATAGTTTCTACAGATTGTAAATGAAAGAAGAACCTTTGCTAAGAGTATTATTATATTATTGATCGATTGACTATGACTAATCAAATCACCCAGCAGTGCTATTTTCAGAGTTCACTCCAAGTAAATGTTGCATTTTTTCTGTGTTACAATTTAATTTAAGACTCTCTCTGTGCTTCTAAAAATGTAATCGAAGTCACTACCGGTGCGGAGAGAGCAACATCACAAGGGATTCAGGGACATACAGAGTAGAAATGTACAAAGGGGGTCAAAGCTCTACAGAAATACTGGCGAATCAACTGTCACCCTCACGTTAGGTCAGAGGTCAGCAAATTACATTAAAGGATTAAGCAATGTCTCCTGTCTCATTTCCTAACAGGGAAGTCTGAGGTTCCGCTGAGTCTTCCTCCAATCACTCAGCGCCATCTCACCAACCAATCACCACTCATAACCAACTGTCCCGCGTCCAAAATGGCACCCTACTCCCAACATAGTGCACTACTTTTAAACAGGTCCCAGAGTAGTGCACTATATACAGAATAGGGTTTCATTTCAAGGGCACACTCCCTCTCTCTGTTTGTGGAGGTTCTAGTGATCCTTGAAGCCATGCATGGGGAAGGGCCATGCGAAGGCCTCCACTCGTTTCCTCAGCTCTGCCATTCCGGCCACTGTCTCTGGGTCCTCTGGCAGAAAGTTCTTGAAGTTTGCGAGCTTCCCTGGAGACGTGAGAAGATGTTTACAACTTCTGTGTAACTTGCTATACTTGGCATCTCTTTGGCCTAGCAAATGAACATAACTTGAACTTCTTCCAGATCACTACAGAAGATGGAGAAACAGTGATTAGAAAGAAACTGACTTTAAATAAAAAATATTAATGAGTGACTGAATCGAAAACAACGACTTCTCTTGTTAAAAAAAAGGTTCTATGTGGCATCGATATGAGTGAGAAACATTTATTTTAGTGTCAAAATTGACTATGAAGTGTAAATAGGATAATTGGTGATAAAAGTCAGTCTCATCCATAACTGAGAATTGGGAGATGGTTAGGAAAACATTTTATGTCATGGAATTAAGGGTACGCCACAGTTTTCCTTGGGTTGGGTTTATTTATATTCTACCGGCAGCACTCAAATGTAATAATCAATTCAGAGATCGGCTGCACGCGACCCGATTGTAATGCCCGTGGTAAATTTGGTTTGACAAGGGATATCACTATGGGGCTAGTTAGGGACAAATCAGTAAATTACACAATGTACATGGGGAAATAATAAAACATTTAAATGACTCAACCTCAGAATGAACTATAAATTGTAGAAATTCGTATACAAATACAGAAAGAATTTAATGAGAAATACGAGGTGTGAAAATATTGTCCCATTTACTTTGTGTAATTTATTGATGGTTCCTAACTAGCCCCACAGTAGTTGTGCGCGGGTCAGCTGTTTGTTTACCTGCAATTGCTAATAACCCATCTGCAACCGCCCGACTATATGTCATAAAGTGAAAATCTGAGGCCTGCACCCGGCCGCACCCGACCCCAATTGACCTGCCAATAAAGAGAATTCACTGTAGGCCATATTTAAGACGGCAGAACGATTTTTTGACAGAGGGTACGGGATTCTTTGTCCGATTTTGATATTTCTGCTTATAATTTCAGACATTTTGGTAGGCTATTTGTGTATAATTAAATACATGCAGCTTCTCTTCAGTCATTATATGTTGTCCTAGAACAGGGTTTCCCAAACTCGGTCCCAGAGCACCCCCGGGTGCACGTTTTTGTTTTTACCCTAGCACTATACAGCTGATTCAAATAATTAAAGCTTGATGATGAGTTGATTATTTGAATCAGCTGTGTAGTGCTAGGGCCAAAACCAAAACGTGCACACCAGAATAATGCCATAAATTTATAGAATTAATGTGTCAATCTAGTTGACAATGGTAAAGTTCTCTCTGTCATCTCTGCTTCTATCGGGAGCAAAGACGTTTAGGGACCGGGAGAAAATGCAATAACTCAGCTACATCAGTTTGACCGATTTTGTAAGGAAATCGAAAGCTGTGTAAATGACCCAACATGTTTCTGATAAGATTTCAGGAGGATCGAAACGGAGGATTAATCAGTCAGTTTAGCGCATCCCAAATCTGCGTGTTTGTACATTCTAAATTGTGGCCATGAAAAGGCAAGATGGGGAGACTGATTAGGTTAACTGATTAAGTGCTAATGAGCACTCACCAGTCTTCCTCTTGACGTCAAGGCCGATCTTGAAGCCTTCATCCATGAATTCCACCACCTAGACAAAGTCGGCCTCCTTGAACTGTCTGGAGGTCAGCGCCGGGGCACCTGGGAGTCAGGAACAGGGATGTCAGACAGTGATAACAAGAGTTAGTGAGATCAGGTGTTTTATATATATATAGTAGAACAGGGTTACAGGGTATGCTCATGTTAGATTAGATTATAATCGAATGGTAAACTCCCACCCTCTTGACATTAAATGTGGCGTTCCACAAGGATCGATTGTTGGAACTTTTTTTTATTTTTATGAATAACCTACCAATAATAGTTTTTTGTTGTTGCATACTAAGCTGTTTTTTATTGAATGGAAAAGTGTTAAAGTACAGATTCACCAATGTTAAATATCGTATTTGTGCTTCTCTCTGCTACTTTCCATCGATTCCTGGGATAATTTCATGTTTTCATGTGTATCTGAGCAATTCAGCATTCAAGCAAGCAGAAATACAGCTGGTATGATGCGTTTTGTATGTTGTGCTGGTGTGTGACCCACCTAGCCTAAGGCCTCCAGGTGTCAGAGCACTCTTGTCCCAGGGGCAGGTGTTTTTGTTGGCTGTGATGGACACCAGCTCCAGGAGCCTTTCTGCTCTGGCCCCATCAATGGCCTCAGGTCCACCAGCACCAGGTGGTTCTCTGTCCCACTTGAGGAGAACAGAAATGGTAAACAGGGAACCGATTAGGAAGTATAGAATAATAGATAACAAGCTCTACTTCTTTCTCAATTTCATCAGGTGAAGGTGCATAGTTCTCTTTTTTTTGGGTGGCTGAATAAATATACCTTTGTAAATTATAATTTTGGTCTGATAAATTGTTTTGTGTGGGGTTGTGGATGTATGGAGCGAGAGAGACTGCATGGCGTACCTGTTTGTGACAGCCACCCTATGATGGCATGGTTGTGGGTAGCCCCAGTACAGAGAGGGGAACACAGAGAAGTTGATCCTGTCCTCCAAGTCATACTGGATCTCCTTCCCCTTGTCCACAGAACGCACACCCTTATGGTAGAAGTTCAGGCCAGCCCTGGAGAAGAGCAAGAGATACGGACAGCTCAATCTGGAGTTTAGGTTAAGACACATTCAGGTCAGCATCAACTTAATTGACAAAGAGACCCTGGCTAAGAAAGTGTGCACACAGAATCGGAATGGAGCCCATTTCTTTTTGATTCATTGATACTATTCCCATCTGCAAACGCATACCTAGCTCCTCGGAGGGACTTGTGTGTGATGGAGGTGGCCATGTCAGCGCACTCGAAGGGAGACGGGGCAGCCTTCCGAGCCACCCGGCCATTGATGTGGGCCATGTCAGCAAGCAGGTAGGCCTTCACCTCTCTACACAACTGGATGGGTAGGAGAAGAGACAAACATGCAGACAGTGGTAAATACTGTAGGTGAACAGATCAGAAGACAGTTTATCATTGATCACTAAGGATTGGGTATTTTTATTCCCAGCACCACAAAGAAAGAAAACACACAGTTTATATTGCTGATAACATCATATCGAAACAAGGATACAATGAACTTGACTTTTGATAAGGGTTCACACTTTTCATCACAAAAGAGTGAGAATATCCTGTATGGGCTTTCTAAACAAGAAAAGCAACAGCATGGTATCTTTAATAGTGCAATGCCTCTCCCTGTTAATTCTTACTGATAGAGCACCAAACAGTCAATAGATAAAATGTAACTGGTTCCTTGGCAAGCTATATAGAGAATTGATTAAATATGCATTATCATGATTATCTCTCCCCCAATCGCACAATATATCAGCTAAAGAATCAAGCCAGTGGTAGATTTACTAGGAGAGTTAAAATACAGGACGTAGTACAACTTTACTGTAGCCCTACGGAAGAATAGAACGGCCTTATTGATAGTGGAGAGACTGCAGGGGGGGGAAAGAGTAGAAAGTGTGTAAGAGACAGAAAGAGTAAGAGAAAGGGAGCGAAACACCAAACTATATCCCACCTAAAATACAACTAACAGAAACAATAGTAACAGTGTAGTCAACAAGTCGGAAACCAGTGGTGCACCTCTGTAAAGTCTTGGGTTTCTACATAGTGAATGGCAGTAGATTCTCTCAGGAGATTTACATACTGCTCAGCTTTAGGATGTAGTGTGGTGGACTTCGCCATCACAGACATACCTCCTAAATCAATCAATTCCTTTGTCTGACCACTCCCAAAGGGTGCTATACCGTCAAGTGTCTGACAAACAATCAGCAAACCTCCTACCTGTAGAAAAACTATATTCACTAAAACCAAACATTAAATGGACAAACCAAAATGAAGGAATTCAAATTGAACATGGATAATCCTAAAATAACTGTAAAACTTCAATTAAATGCAGTCTCAAATAGCAACGGCACACATTTCAGCAAATAATCAGCAGTTTCAAATAAATGCTGGGTGTAAATGAATTGTTTACGAAGTTATCATGAATTACCATGAGTTGTTTGAGGTTTGTTTGATTCGTTACATTAAATAATTCAGTAATGACTCAAATTGTCAATCATCCGTTTTTAATCGCCAGTAAGAACCTGCTTTGACGGATAACAGTTAAGAACTGCTAGCTAACTGGTAACAACAAAAATAGTCAACTTCGGGAGTATAGAACCCTAAAAATTGGCTGATCTCCCTCTAGTGGCTAAAGTAATAACTGACAAATGCACAGTCAAAGAGAAGAATAATTGTCAAGGAGAAGTCGTTTTTTTATTGTTGGTGGGGCATACTAAGACAAAAGAAAGGTGACAGTATGTAAAAAGCAATTTCTTGAAATGCTGGAAGTGAACTCTGGAATTAAAGAATTAAAACTATGCAAATGAGAAAAAGCTGTGTGCATTTAAGGGGGACTGTACCCGCTGATTTGACCTTGTTTTTTGGCTTGCTCTTCAAGAAATGCTGGCGGCCATGAAAGAAGCCAAAAGCAAGATGGGTTGAAAGTGTGGTTTGATATGGGTGTTTCTTGGGTGTATCCTTGCCACCAAGACACACCCATCCGTCAGAACCTTGACGACAACTGTCAATCACAACAAACAAACCTCCTGCAGGTTGAGATTAGTAACTATCGGCAGATGTATGGTGAAATGCCGGAGGAAGCTTTTAATAGGTCATTAGCCTACTGAGTAATATGACAAGAATGCAATTGCTGAATTTATGTAGTTACATTTTCAAAAATCGAATAAAATGTTGTCACATGCATCATAAACAACAATTGTAGATTAACTGTGAAATGCTTACTTACCCAACAATGGAGAGAAAAATATAAAAATTATAACATGAGGAATAAATACACAATGAGTAACATTAACAAGTAACAAGATATTCTAAAGTAAGTGCTTTGATAACATTCAAAATGAAGTAAAAGGTCCATGTAAAATAAACAACCTTTATATAATACCATAGAAGCAGTTTTCTGCTAATATTAACAATGTGCTCCTTTCATCTTTCATTCCCAGCCGATACAGATACTGTGCCTATCGGCATTTTGTCTGGTGTTAACAGGGCTACCTTGGCAAACATGTCAGTGGTCAAACACTCCAGTGTGTTGTCCCCTATACAGCAGGAGTTCCCTGATCCTAGGGCTGGGCAGTATACCGTATTTTACTATATACCAGTATTGCTGCACAGACCGGTTTGGGTTTTTACTTTACCTTCTTTATTTGAATGTTTGGCTTGTTAAATGTGATATGCTGTGTGTGACGCCCATTTTTATACTTTACACTGCTACTTGAGTCCTCCCTCTCTGCTCTCGCTCTCTCTCCATGCCGCTTTCCACACAGACCTAGGGTGCTATAATAGACAGCCTAATTGGTCCATTACATTTTGTTGTAAAGAACGGACAAAGCTTTTTGCTAATGCACTTCACAACCAAAATGACTACTACTTGTACAGTATCTGCTTGGCTGGGAAATTAGCCTACTATTGTATCAAGCCAGGGGTTGTTTTATACAACTTTCACATAACACATATTACCTGTCGCTGAAGCCGTCTGTGTCATCAGGACAGTGTCTCGGGTCACTATCAGAGGCCTCATGGTGGCGTGTCCTTTTTATTGGAGTCGGGGGAGACTCCGGCAACAATGGAGGTGGTGTCACAAGGGTACTTGTGTCACATGACACACTTTTATTCTGAGGCCTTGCTTGCCAAATTGTGAAAATAGCCTTTGCTCCTTCGGGTTGGTCCTGGCATCTGTCCATGACCAGGGGGTCAGTCTGGCACCCAACTGTTCATTTTGTCTAACCGAAAAAAACAGGTAAACGATTATCATCATCCCTCCAATTATAAACATAGCTTGAGAAATAATGTAATCTCATTTGGAAGCTAATTATATGCTTTACAGATGTAGACTGACTAGCTCCATATTGGATTAGTCAGGCCGGTGACCCCGTTACACTATGCAAACAACTAACATGTTTTGATATGGCCCTTGATTGGTTTGAGTTTGTTGCTACTAGTTAATACATTGTTGTAGTCAGACATGAGTTAGCTAGTACCACCATAGTGGCATCCAATATTTAATTGTGCCATAGACATGGCTTGCACCTTGGAGGCTAATGTGACTGTTGTCTAAATTAAACTAACTTAGAGTGGCATGGAAATACGATGGCATTGCTAAAGTAGGCAAATAATTAGTAGGAAACAACTTTGCCACATTATGATGTTGTCAAAATTACTTTAGAGATGTTACTGTTACTAGCAAAGTTCGTCAAAAATAGCTAGCAATGCTAATGTTAACTAGCTAAAATATGGTGGTCCCCTCAATCTTAGTTAGCTGGCTAAAGTCAAAATCATTTGCCTTCTTTTGAAGTGTTATTGAGTTTCCAAGGCAAATTCAAGTTGTATTGAGGTAGGCTAACGTTAGCCAACTAGCTAGTGATAATGATTATGACAATATACATAACCAGCAGTCTACAGTATGATCTATACTTACCACCACTGGGGATCAACCTATTCCTTCGGCAGGGCATGCAAGCCATAATTTACAGCATCCTGCTGGAAGCCTAGGTTCAAAATATACCCATCTTCAACCTAGCTGGAAGCATGCATTGCTTGGTCAATCCTATCAGTGTTGCCAACCCCTCAGTAAGGAAAGTAGCTATTGGCTGTCCTAAAAGTTGCTAGAAGTCTCTAAATGACGTCATCACATAATGTGCATAATTGGCCATGTGCATGTAATTGTGATGGACGCTGTAGGAGAGGAATAACATCGTGGGAGAGACAAAAAGTGAGTAAAAAACACCTTAAATATGTTTAGAACTACAAATGAACTTTCTTCTGTCGATTCTTGTTTTTTTTATGTCACAATTCCAACCCTCCTCCTTTATCCGGGCTTGGGACCGGCAAAAGGGACCCTAAAGAGACACTCTGGCGGAGTTACTTCGTTTTTTATTTTATTTAATTTTTTAGTTTTTTGTTTTTTTGTTTAGTTTTTCCACATTTACAACCCGCCATGAATGTAAGCCAGGGCGGGATCAGCATCAGCACTACACTCAATCATATGACCTACTGAATAGATGAGTCTTCAGTAAAGACTTAAAGGTTGAGACCGAGTCTGCGTCTCTCACATGGGTAGGCAGACCATCCCATAAAAATGGAGCTCTGTAGGAGAAGCCCTGCCTCCAGCTGTTTGCTTAGAAATTCTAGGGACAATAAGGAGGCCTGCGTCTTGTGACCGTAGCATACGTGTAGGTATGTACGGCAGGACCAAATCAGAAAGATAGGTAGGAGCAAGCCCATGTAATGCTTTGTAGGTTAGCAGTAAAACCTTGAAATCAGCCCTTGCCTTAACAGGAAGCCAGTGTAGGGAGGCTAGCACTGGAGTAATATGATACATTTTTGTTGGTTCTAGTCAGGATTCTAGCAGCCGTATTTAGCACTAACTGAAGTTTATTTTGTGCTTTATCCGGGTAGCCGGAAAGTAGAGCATTGCAGTAGTCCAACCTAGAAGTAACAAAAGCATGGATTAATTTTTCTGCATCATTTTTTGACAGAAAGTTTCAGATTTTTGCAATGTTACGTAGATGGAAAAATGCTGTCCTTGGAACAGTCTTGATATGTTCTTCAAAAGAGAGATCAGGGTCCAGAGTAATGCCGAGGTCCTTGACAGTTTTATTTGAGACGACTGTACAACCATCAAGATTAACCTGTTATGGATAGGGGGCAGTATTTTCACGGCCGGATAAAAACCGTACCCGATTTAATCTGTTTATTACTCCTGCCCAGAAACTAGAATATGCATATAATTGTTTGATTTGGATAGAAAACACCCTAAAGTTTCTAAAACTGTTTGAATGGTGTCTGAGTATAACAGAACTCATATGGCAGGCCAAAACCTGAGAAGATTCCAAAAAGGAAGTGCCCTCTCTGACCATTTCTTGGCCTTCTTTAGCCTCTTTATTGAAAACAGAGGATCTCTGCTGTAACATGACATTTTCTAAGGCTCCCATAGGCTCTCAGAAGGCGCCAGAACGTTGAATGATGACTCTGCAGTCCCTGGCTGAAAAACAGTAGCGCATTTGGATAGTGGTCGATCTGAGAGCCCATAGAGGTTAAAGTAAGTGCCTTATTACGTTATAATAGTTTCTGCATGTCGTGTTGTCGTTTCTACTGTAGCATAATATTTTTGTGTATATTCCTTATAACCGCAGACACGTGAGGTAATGTTATTCATTTCATAACCTTTATGATGTTATACTCAATGCTTACGTAGCTAGCTACATTCTATTAGCTCTGGAAAACAATGCTAATTGCATCAGAGAAGTATTAGCATGTGTTGTATTTTGAAGCTACCCTGGCCTTATGACTCCCAAGTGGCGCAGCTGTCTAAGGCACAGTGTCTCAGTGCTAGAGGCGTCACTAGAGACACCCATGTTCATATCCAGACTGTGTTTCTATCAAAGCAAGTACCTCATTACGTTATAATAGTTTCTGTATGTCGTGTTCCACTGTAGCTCACTGTATGTATGGAGCATAATATATTTGTGTATATTCTTTATAACCGCGGACACGCGAGGTAACGTTACTCATTTCATAACCTTTATGGTGTTATATTCAATCGTGCTTATGTTGCTAGCTACATTCTACGATTAGCTCTGTAAAACAATGCTAATTGCGTCAGAGACGTATTGGCTTGTATTTTGATGCTACCCTGGAAAAATTGAAAAATATCTTCTTATACCACTTGGTTGTTTTCTGAGTGCATTCCACAAAGCTGTTTATCATGTCCGCCTTATCCACTGCCCCCATTTTGAGGTTTTAGTCAAGCACGCAGTCTGGTTTGATTTTTCTCTCTCCTGTCAGGTGGTCCACCTTCCCTGTGGCCGACATGGTTGCTATATGGACAGTAGAAAGGAAAGGACATGGATGTCTTGTTTGTCATGCCACTTTACTGCCAGCTGTTGACATTTCTTATTTCGTATGACGGGTCATTTAGGATGGCAGTAGCATTGTTGAAATGCAGCCATCGCAGCAGAACTAGGAAGCAGTCTTGGGAAAAGAGGGTGGCAAAGAAGGGAGTTGCAAACATAGGACCTGTGCTCCAGTATTCTCTTAGGGAGTTCTTCTTTACTATCCCCATGAGAATGACTGTCACCAGGAAGGTATACATTTCTCTAGTTGTGGTTGTCCTCCCCACTCCTGGCTGCTCTCTCTTCTCCTGTAGCTCCAAGGCATAGCGATTGGTCTCTGCTATGTCTCCCACCAGCTCCTCTGTCCAAAACAACTTGAAGCACTCTGCCCCAGATGGAAATGGCAAGGGGCTTTGCACTCCAGACTGGGACTCAAAGCAAACAGCAGGGCCAGGAGGGGTGAAATGGCTGGCAGCCTTCCAGCTACCACAGAACTCCTGTACTTCATCCACTGTCAGTCTGCTCCATCACCACCAGCATCTTCAAAGGGAACTGGGACTTTGTCAGTGGACAAGGGGTCCTCAGATTCAGTGTTCTCAATTGTTGGGGGGGCAGCTCCTCACTGTCACGGTCAGAATCTGATTCCTGACTTTCAGACTCATTGTCAGAATTTTTTTTAAATCTCCAGAAGTTGTCTCCTTTTGAAAGACATTGCTAATGCTACAGCTTAGCTCACCAGCTACATACATAAACAACAACACTGAATGGCTGAGAGTGGGAGTAAGAGGTTACGTGATTGACTGCCTGCACGCGCCATTTGTATCAATAAATCACTATCAGAAAATGTTTTGTGTGGTAATTATTGATATATTTACTGTTTTATTCACATGTTTTTCAATTACTGGTGATAAATCATGCATTCCGATTCTTGCATAGATTGTAATGGGCATCTGTGTGTAAAATACATTTTTTGAAGGTTGTACTGATTATGATGAGCTAAGCTAATTCCAGCTATGTGTGAAGCCATGTTTGTTGACATACAATGCATTCTGGGTTTCACGTAATCTTCTGTCGGACCAAAGATGTTATAACAAAATGAGGTAAGGGTTCACTCATTTTTTGAGAACTTCAGGAAGTGAATGGTGGGATGTGAACGATGGTAGACGACACACCCCTTCAACATGCATACTGTTAACAGACCAAACTCATCTTGTCTTCTATTATCTTTGGTTTCTGTGAGGAAAAAAAGCATGTCTGTGCGCTGAAACTAATCATCGTCGGATTACTTTCGATTTCTAGAAAGTGTTTTACTCAATTATTTAGATCAATGGTGAGCTCACCCGTGATGTGATTAATTATACATAGTAATTGCTATTAGCTAATTCATATTGTAGTTTGTCAGCCGAGAGTTAGAAAATATGACCGCTTGTGTTGCGTCAATCTTTCCTCAGTTAGCGCTAGGACAACTGTAGTCTACATTTTTCCGATTTGGATGATTGTGTTAAGCTATAAATACTTCTGTGAATATCTGAACATTGCATCCAAAAATAAACTGCTCACATTCTGGACATAACTTTGTAAGGACTGTGTTTATGTAAATCGTTTCTGAAAAAAAGTGTGGCCAGCTCAAATGCTGATTGTTGCGTCATTCGAAACTGGCTATTCTAAATAAGCGTTCTAATCACACGGGTGTGATCATATGCTTCAGGGACCACTGTAGAACGATCACACCTGTGTGATGGTATGTGTGAAAGGATTAAATTCTCTGACAACAGCTCTGGTGGACATTCCCACAGTCAGGATGCCAATTGCATGCTCCCTCAAAACGTGAGACACATGTGGCATTGTGTTGTGTCACAAAACGGCACATTTTAGAGTGGCCTTTTATTGTCCCCAGCACAAGGTGCACTTATGTAATGATCATTCTGTTTAATCAACTTCTTGATGTGCCACACCTGTCAGGTGGATGGATTATCTTTTGAGAGAAATAAGCTTTTTGTGTGTATGGAACATTTCTGGGATATTTTATTTCACCTCATGAAACATGTTACCAACACTTTACATGTTGCATTTATATTTTTGTTCAGTATATGTTTTCCCCTTTCTCTAATCAACATTATTTAATTATTTACTGTTATTGCTGATGTCATCTCACTTCGCTTTAGCATCCGTGGCCTTGTCATTCATGCTATAATATCTAATCTGAAAGAGAGAGAGAGAAGACCAAGAAAGAAAGAGAGATGAGAGATATAGAAGACCGACAGAGAAGACAGAAAGCGCGAGAGAGACAGAGAGGTAGTAAAAGAAAGTGTCTGTACCTTCATAAAGCGAGCATAGTCAATGACGCATGCATAGGCGCTGGTACCTAAAATGATCACCTTGGGCCGGAAGAGACGGGCAGTCACTTCCAGCTGGTTGTAGTCAGTGAGTCATATGGTAGGCTGGTGAGAGGGAGGAAAGGAGAGAGGGCAAGAGAGATGGAGGGCAAGTGTGAGAGATGGAGGGAAAAAGGGATGAACAAGTACACAAACACCTGTTCGAGACTGAAGCTTTACAGCTAAATGAGGGAGTGAGAAACCTATGCATACAGGCAGAATGCACTGAAAAGGTATACATTTCTCCATATCGGTCCCATTCAATTGTCATCAACCCCAAAGCTTTGCACCTACAGCTTCCTAAGGACAGGGCAACGTGCTTTATTTAGACAGAGGAATAATCTCCCATCTCTAGATCCCTCCTCACTCCATTAAGGTGGTGTCTCTCTCTCACACACACACACACACCGCCCCTCACTACATCAAGGTAAAGATCATTTTGAGGATGGAGGACAGAGAGAATAGGACAAAGTGGTGTGAGTGAGAAAGTAGGATAGAGTGGTCCCTGCCGGCCAGCATGTTGATTTCCTATTATCTCTCCTACAGTGGGGGCCTGCCCATTCATCCATCACACAGACACACACGCAGAGTAGAGGAGACACACACACCATTGATCACATCCCCATCACAACACACTCGGATAGACACACACACACCCAAACTTTGCACACACTGGAGCGCAGACACACACATACACACCAAAGCCTTGATCAGCACAACACACTACATTAATCACCTGCAGTGATTCCCCTAAGATTTTTTTCAGCAGAGATGGCAAAGGTAGCACCACTGCACTGTAGGGAGATGAGGAACAAGCAGTGGCTGTGGGTCTCATTCGCACCCCTGCTCGCTCTGTTTACTACAAAAGTAGTAACTTGTCACTCTGATATCAGAGGGATACTGTGGGATTTTGGATATTAAGCCTTTTTTCTACTTATCTAGACTCAGATTAATTCATGGATACCATTTTTATGTCTCTGTGTGCAATTTGAAGGAAGTTGAAAGTAGTTTCGCGAGCCATTGCTAACTACTAGTGTTACCAAAATGACTGGAAGTCTACAGGAACAGCCTGTCATTGCAGTAACACTAGTTAGCAACTTCCTTCCAACTGCATGCAAAAGCATAAAAATTGTATCCATAAGTTCATCTGACTCTGAGTAAGTAAAGAAAGGGCTTAATTACCAAAATCTCGCACATCTCTGCAGAAATATTAATATACAAAACATTTGCAACGGTGACCCGCCGGCAGTAAATAAAAATATAGGGGAAACACTAACCTGAACACTACACAGGCCAGAAGAACTGTCACAGTGGTCGTAAAGAAAGGACCAAGGCGCAGCGGGAATGTGTATACTTATCTTCTTCTTTATTAAAGAAATGAAACAAAACACTTGAACAAAAACAACAACAAAGAAACAGTCCTGTGAGGCACACAGCTACACATAGAACAACTACCCACAAAAACCCATGAAAAAACACCCCTACTAAATAGGACCGACCTTCAATTAGAGGCAACGAGGAACAGCTGCCTCCAATTGAAGGTCAACCCAATAAACTAAACATAGAAATAGAATAACTAGACACAGACATAGAAATAGACTAACATAGAACATTAACCAAAAAAAAAACGAAACACATAAAACAAACACCCCCTGCCACGTCCTGACCAAACTTACAATAACAAATAGCCCCTTTACTGGTCAGGACGTGACAAGAACAGTTATCAGGAAAATATCAGGAATAGATACAAACCAGTAAGTGCTCAATGAGACAGAACTAAGTACAGCACTGACCAATATGAACCAGTAAAATAGATCTAACAGGGCAGAGTAGGATATCTACTGTTAATGTCTATTATATTATATCAGTGACGAGTAGCATTTATAGTAGTAATACTGCGACTACGGATGAGGAGAAGTAAGGCCATGAATGTTCCCCACTAGCGTAGCAGACGTGAAATGTGAGCAGTGAGGGTGCAAGGGTGTATAGATCAGAGAGTGTGGACACTGGACAGGGTTACATTAGGGCTCTCAATTCATCTTTCTCAAATCATATTGGAGGAAAGGATCCAAGGTCCCGTCCCTCAGACCTTCTCCCCCAAAGGGACGGAGGTGAGGAGAGAGGACACAAGAAATCGAGGAAAGGCAAATTGAGAAAAAAACCTAGTAACCTGGGGTGGGGGTAGAGAGGGTCTCTACTTGCATTGAGCTTGTAGGGCAGGGACTCAAAATAGATAGAGGTAGCAGAGATCCTGTTCATGTCAGACATATAACCATGGGTCAGACTGCAGAAGGACAACAACAACAACGTGTTAGGCATCATGACATTAGGTTATTTGGTATATATTTACATAACATGTTGTAACTTACAATAAGTGTAATGTATACACAATATTTTTTTCTTAATATACGTTGTCCATGTCATCTAAATTAACAAGACAATACCTTTGAAAAAATATGGAACACAGTATGATAGTAAAAGATACACTGACTACCACTAACTCAGTATCACGTTTCAGGCAAGACGCAAACGCAGACTGTGTTGAAGTAACAATGTTTAATACAGCAATGGGCCCGCAAACGACAGGTCAAGTCAGGCACGGGTCGGTAATCCAGAGTAGTGGCAAAGGCACAGGACGGCAGGCAGGCAGAGTGGTCAGGCAGGCGGGCTCAGTGTCAAGACAAAATATATAAAATAATCAAAGTGGGTACAAAACAGGTCGCGTACCAACACACAAGTTGCACAAACATACAATCAAACAATCTCCGACAAGGACATGAGGGGAAACAGAGGGTTAAATACACAGCATGTAATTGATGGGATTGGAAACAGGTGTGAAGGAAGACAAGACAAAACCAATGAAAAATGGATCAGTGATGGTTAGACTTCTGCGCTGGAGCCGCGCGCCGGGGGGGTGCTGTCATGACTTCCACTGAAGTCGGTCCCTCACCTTGTTCGACCGCCGAAAACCGCCCGAACAAGGTGAGGGACCGACTTCAGTGGAAGTCATGACACCCCCCCCCCCCCCCCCCCCCGACGCGCGGCTCCAGCGCAGGGCGATCCGGATTGAGACGGTGGAAATCTCACAGCATGGAAGGATCCAACACGTCCTCCACCGGAACCCACCAGCATCTCTCCTCCGGACCATACCCCTCCCAGTCCACGAGGTACAGAAGGCACCTCGCCCGATGTCTCGAATCCAGTATGGATCGAACGTAGTACTCCGGTGCCCCCTCGATGTCCAGAGGGGGTGGAGGAACCTCCCGTACCTCTGACTCCTGGAGTGGGCCAGCCACCACCGGCCTGAGGAGAGACACATGGAACGAGGGGTTTATGCGGTAATCGGGGGGAAGCTGTAACCTGTAACATACCTCGTTCACTCTCCTCAGGACTATAAATGGCCCCACAAACCGCGGACCCAACATCCGACAGGGCAGGCGGAGGGGCAGGTTTCGGGTCGAGAGCCAGACCCTGTCTTCCGGTGCGAACACCGGGTCCTCACTGCGGTGATGGTCTGCGGCAACTTTCTGGCGCAGTACGGCGCGCTGAAGGTGGACATGGGCGGCGTCCCATGTTTCTTCCGCGCGCCGGAACCAGTCATCCACCGCAGGAGCCTCGGTCTGACTCTGATGCCAAGGGGTCAGAACCGGCTGATACCCCAAAACACACTGGAAGGGAGACAGGTTAGTGGAGGAGTGGCGGAGCGAGTTCTGGGCCATCTCTGCCCAGGGCACGAACGCCGCCCACTCCTCCGGCCGGTCCTGGCAATAAGACCTCAAAAACCTACCCACATCCTGCCCGTTACTCTCGGGGTGAAAACCTGAGGTAAGGCTAACCGAATCCCCCAGACGTTCCATGAACGCCTTCCAGACCCTTGACGTGAACTGGGGACCCCGGTCAGAAACTATATCCTCAGGCATCCCGTAGTGCCGGAAGACGTGTGTAAACAGAGCCTCTGCAGTTTGTAGAGCCGTAGGGAGACCGTGCAAAGGGAGGAGACGACAGGACTTAGAAAAACGATCCACAATGACCAGGATCGTGGTGTTACCCTGTGAAGGTGGAAGATCGAATAGGAAATCCACCAACAGGTGCGACCACGGCCGTTGTGTAACGGGTAAGGTTTGTAACTTACCTCTGGGCAGGTGTCTAGGAGCCTTGCACTGGGCGCACACCGAGCAGGAGGAAACATAAACCCTCACGTCCTTAGCCAAGGTGGGCCACCAGTACTTCCCGCACCGTCCGACCGATCCCAGGATGACCAGAGGAGGGTGACGTGTGGGCCCAATAGATCAGCCGGGCCAAGGACAGCAGACGGAACATACAGACGCCCAGCTGGACACTGAGGGGGAGCGGGCTCTGCACGTGATGCCCGCGCAATGTCCGCATCCAGCTCCCACACTACCGGCGCCACCAAACAAGAGGCGGGGAGTATGGGAGTGGGATCCATGGGCCGCTCCTCTGTGTCATACAACCGGGACAATGCGTCTGCCTTAACGTTCTGGGAGCCTGGTCTGTAAGAAAGGGTAAACACAAAACGGGTGGAAAACATGGCCCACCTTGCCTGCGAGGGTTCAGTCTCCTCGCCGCCCGGATGTACTCCAGATTGCGGTGGTCAGTCCAGAAGAGAAAAGGGTGTCTAGCCCCATCAAGCCAATGTCTCCATGCCTTCAGGGCTTGACAACAGCCAACAACTCCCGGTCCCCCACGTCATAGTTTTGCGCCGCCGGGCTGAGCTTCTTCGAGAAGAAGGCACAAGGGCGAGCTTCGGTAGCATACCCGAGCGCTGAGAGAGCGCAGCTCCTATCCCAGCCTCGGACGTGTCCACGTCCACTATGAACGCCAAAGAGGGATCCGGATAGGCCAGCACGGGAGCCGAGGTAAACAAAGCCCTCAGGTGACTGAAAGCCCTGTCCGCCTCAGCTGTCCACTGCAAGCGCACCGGGCTCCCCTTCAGCAGTGAAGTAATGGGAGCCGCTACCTGACCAAAACCCCGGATAAACCTCTGGTAGTAGTTGGCAAACCCAAAGAATCGCTGCACCTCCTTTACTGTGGTGGGAGTCGGCCAATTACGCACGGCTGCAATGCGGTCACTCTCCATCTCCACCCCTGATGTGAAAATGCGATACCCTAGGAAGGAGACTGTCTGTTGGAAGAACAGGCATTTCTCAGCCTTGACGTACAGGTCATGCTCCAACAGGCGACCAAGCACTTTGCGCACCAGGGACACATGCTCTGCGCGTGTAGTGGAGTATTTCAAAATGTCATCAATATACACCGCTACACCCTGCCCGTGCAGGTCCCTGGAAATCTTGTCTACAAAAGCTTGGAAGACTGATGGCGCAGTCATCAACCGTACGGCATGACAAGGTGCTCATAGTGCGTAGAGGTGGTACTGAAAGCCATCTTCCACTTGTCTCCCTCTCGGATACGCACCAGATTGTAAGCGCTCCTGAGATCTAGTTTGGTGAAAGCGCGCCCCGTGCATTGACTCTATCGCTGTAGCTATGAGTGGTAGCGGGTAACTATACCTCACCATGATCTGATTTAGACCCCGGTAGTCAATACACGGACGCAGACCTCCCTCCTTCTTCTTCACAAAAAATAAACTCTAGGAGACGGGCGAAGTGGAGGACCAAATGTACCCCTGACGCAGGGATTCAGAGACATATGTTTCCATAGCCTCCGTCTCTGCTTGTGAGAGGGGATACACGTGACTCCTGGGAAGTGCAGCATCTACCAGGAGATCAATCGCACAATCGCCCCGTCGATGAGATGGTAATTGAGTCGCCTTCTTTTTAGAGAAGGCGAGAGCCAAATCTGCATATTCAGGGGGAATGCGCACGGTGGAGACCTGGTCTGGACTCTCCAACGTAGTAGCACCAACGGAAACCCCTAAACACCTACCTGAGCACTCTCGCGACCACCCCGTGAGAGTCCTCTGTAGCAAAGAAACAGTGGGGTTATGACAAGCTAACCAGGGTAGGCCCAGCACCACAGGAAACGCAGGAGAGTCTTATAAGGAAAAATACTAATTTTCTCCGTGTGACCCCCCCTGCGTCTCCATGCCCAAAGGAGCGGGGACCTCCCTAATTAACCCTGACCCTAATGGTCGACTATCTAAGGCGTGAACGGGGAAGGGCACATCCACGGGAACAATGGGGGTCCCTAAACTATGAGCTAATGCTCTATCAATGAAATTCCCAGCCGCGCTTGAATCTACGAGCGCCTTATGCTGGGAATGCGGGGAAAACTCAGGAAAAGTGACAGACAAACATATGTGCAACAGAGGACTGGGTGAGAATGGTGCCAGCTCACCTGGGGTGATGCCAGAGCGCCCTGCCTGCTGCCACGATTCCCAGAGGAACCAACCCGGCACCGACCAGCAGTGTGACCTGTGCACAAGCAAAAACCCCCTCCGGTCTCCCTGCGCACCGCCCCTCCTAGCTCCATGGGTATCGGAGAGGGGTTGCGGGAGGATGGAACCACCAGACCCCGATCTGGACATCCGTGAGTAGCCAGCAGGTTGTCCAGCCGGATGGACAGGTCCACCAGCTGGTCGAAAGTGAGGGTGGTGTCGCCTGCAGGCCAGCTCCAGACGGACGTCCTCGCGCAGACTTCAGCGGTAGTGGTCGATCAGGGCCCTGTTGTTCCATCCCGCGCCGGCAGCCAGGGTTCTAAACTCCAGGGAAAACTCCTGGGTGCTCCTCATCTCCTGCCCCAGATGGTAGAGGCGCTCCCCCGCCACTCTGCCCTCGGGCGGATGGTCGAAGACTGCCCGGAAACGGCGAGTGAACTCCTCAAAATGGTCAACGCCGCATCTCCCTCTGTCCACACGGCGTTGGCCCACTCCAGGGCTTTCCCGGTGAGGCACGAGACGAGGGCGGACACCCTCTCATGGTCCGATGGAGCTGGGTGGACTGTGGCCAGATAGAGGTTTAGTTGGAGGAGGAAACCCTGGCAGTTGGCAGCACTCCAGTCGTACTCCTGTGGCAAGGAGAGACGGATCCCACTGGGCTCAGGCGGAAAAGGGGCGCTCAGGGGAGACCCCGGTTGTGCTGGTGGAGGCGCTGGAAGAACTCCCTGTCTCTCCCAGCGGTCCATTGTCTGGACAACGCGATCCATGGCGGCGCCCAGATGGTGAAGCATAGCCGCATGCTCCTGGACGTGCTCCTCCACCTCCATGGCCGGGGTACCTTCTCCTGCTGACTCCATATTTTAGGTCGGAGATTCTGTAAAGGGTGTGTGTTGGTGGCAGGGAAGTCAGGCGCAGGAGAACGAACTTGGTATAAATGGAGTCGTTTAATAAAAGTTAACAAAACTCCAAAAACCAAAATATATAAACTAATCAAAGTGGGTATAAAACCCGTCGCGCACCAACACATAACTTGCACAAACATACAATCAAACAATCTCCGACAAGGACATGAGGGGAAACAGAGGGTTAAATACACAACATGTAATTTATGGGATTGGAAACAGGTGTGAAAGAAGACAAAACCAATGGAAAATGAAAAATGGATCAGTGATGGCTAGAAGGTTGGTGACGTCGACCGCCGAACACCGCCCGAACAAGGAGAGGGACCGACTTCGGCGGAAGTCGTGACAGTGGAATTTCTTTCCTTCTTAATTAATGCATTTGAGCCAATCATTTGTGTTGTGACAAGGTAGGGGTGGTATACAGAAGATAGCCCTATTTGGTAAAATACCAAGTCTAAATTATGGCAAGAATAGCTCAAATAAACAAAGAGAAACGACAGTCCATCATTACTTTAAGACATGGTCAGTCAGTCCATAAAATTTCAATAATTTTCCCGTTTCTTCAAGTGCAGTCACAAAAACCATCAAGCGCAATGATGAAACTGGCTCTCATGAGGACCGCCACAGGAAAGGAAGACCCAGAATTACCTCTGCTGCAGAGGATAAGTTCATTAGAGTTAACTGCACCTCAGATTGTGGCCCAAATAAATGCTTCACAGAGTTTAAGCAACATGCCGTGTCTTTGTGAGACGCAGAATAGGTGAGCGGATGATCTCCGCATGTGTGGTTCCCACCGTGAAGCATGGAGGAGGTGGTGTGAAAGTGTGCGGGTGCTTTGCTGGTGACACTGTCAGTGATTGATTTAGAATTCAAGGCACACTTAACCAGCATGGCTACCACAGCGTTCTGCAGCGATACGCCATCCAAATCAAATCAAATGTATTGATATAGCCCTTCGTACATCAGCTGATATCTCAAAGTGCTGTACAGAAACCCAGCCTAAAACCCCAAACAGCAAGCAATGCATGTGAAAGAAGCACGGTGGCTAGGAAAAACTCCCTTGAAAGGCCAAAAACCTAGGAAGAAACCTAGAGAGGAACCAGGCTATGAGGGGTGGCCAGACCTCTTCTGGCTGTGCCGGGTGGATATTATAACAGAACATGGTCAAGATGTGAAAATGTTCATAAATGACCAGCATGGTCTAATAATAATAATCGTAGTAGTTGTCGAGGGTGCAACAAGCACGTCCGGTGAACAGGTCAGGGTTCCATAGCCGCAGGCAGAACAGTTGAAACTGGAGCAGCAGCACGGCCAGGTGGACTGGGGACAGCAAGGAGTCATCATGCCAGGTAGTCCTGAGGCATGGTCCTAGGGCTCAGGTCCTCCGAGAGAAAGAAAGAAGGAGAGAAAGAGAGGATTAGAGAGAGCATATTTAAATTCACACAGGACACCGGATAAGACAAGAGAAATACTCCAGATGTAACAGACTGACCCTAGCCCCCCCGACACATAAACTACTGCAGCATAAATACTGGAGGCTGAGACAGGAGGGATCAGGAGACACTGTGGCCCCATCCGATTAAACCCCCGGACAGGGCCAAACAGGCAGGATATAACCCCACCCACTTTGCCAAAGCACAGCCCCCACACCACTAGAGGGATGTCTCCAACCACCAACTTACCGTCCTAAGACAAGGCCGAGTATAGCCCACAAAGATCTCCGCCACGTCACAACCCAAGACGGGGTGCCAACCCAGACAGGAAGACCACGTCAGTGACTCAGCCCACTCAAGTGACGCACCCCTCCCATGGACGGCATGGAAGAACACCAGTACGCCAACTGACTCAGCCCCTGTAATAGGGTTAGAGGCAGAGAATCCCAGTGGAGAGAGGGGAACCGGCAAGGCAGAGACAGCAAGGGCGGTTCGTTGCTCCAGCCTTTCCGTTCACCTTCACACTCCTGGGCCAGACTATACTTAACCTCTCTGGGCTAGGTGGGACGCTTGCAACGAAAGGCTTTACAACGAAAGCAAAACATTAGATTATGTCAGCAGAGTACCCAGCCAGAAATAATCAGACACCCATTTTTCAAGCTAGCATATAATGTCACATAAACCCAAACCACAGCTAAATGCAGCACTAACCTTTGATGATCTTCATCAGATTTCACCCCTAGGTCATTATGTTATACAATACATGCATGTTTTGTTCAATCAAGTTCATATTTATATCAAATACCAGCTTTTTACATTAGCATGTGACTAGCATGTGACTAGCATTCCCACCGAACACTGCCGGTGAATTTACTAAATTACTCACGATAAACGTTCACAAAAAGCATAACAATTATTTTAAGAATTATAGATACAGAACTCCTCTATGCACTCGCTATGTCCGATTTTAAAATAGCTTTTCGGTGAAAGCACATTTTGCAATATTCTCAGTAGATAGCCCGGCATCACAGGGCTAGCTATTTAGACACCCAGTAAGTTTAGCACTCACCAAAGGCAGATTTACTATAAGAAAAATGTTATTACCTTTGCTGTTCTTCGTCAGAATGCACTCCCAGGACTTCTACTTCAATAACAAATGTTGGTTTGGTCCCAAATAATCCATTGTTATATCCTAATAGCGGCGTTTTGTTCGTGCGTTCAAGACACTATCCGAATGGTAAAGAAGGGTGACGAGCACGGCGCATTTCGTGACCAAAAAAATCGAAATATTCCATTACCGTACTTCGAAGCATGTCAACCGCTGTTTAAAATCAATTTTTATGCCATTTTTCTCATAAAAAAGCGATAATATTCCGACCGGGAGTGGTGGTTTTCGTTCAAAGAGAGGGAAAATAAAAACAGGCAGCCCCAGTCTAATGGTCCTCTGACAGGCCACTATCCAAACGCGCTAATGTGTTTCAGCCTAGGGCTGCCTCGATATCATTCAGCTTTTTCCTGGGTTCTGAGAGCCTATGGGAGCCGTAGGAAGTGTCACGTTACAGCGAAGATCCTCAGTCTTCAATATAAAGAGCCAAGATGAACAACAATTTGTTAGACAGGCCACTTCCTGTTCAGAATCTTCTCAGGTTTTTGCCTGCCATATGAGTTCTGTTATACTCACAGACACCATTCAAACAGTTTTAGAAACTTTAGGGTGTTTTCTATCCAAAGCCAATAATTATATGCATATTCTAGTTACTGGGCAGGAGTAGTAACCAGATTAAATCGGGTACGTTTTTTATCCGGCTGTGTAAATACTGCCCCCTATCCCCAACAGGTTAATCATAGGACCTACTGAAGAGATAAGTCTTCATTCCATAAAAATTGAGCTCTATAGGAGAAAGCCCTACCTCCAGCCGTTTGCTTAGAAATTCTAGGGACAATTAGGAGGCCTGCGTCTTGTGACCGTAGCGTACGTGTAGGTATGTACGGCAGGACCAAATCGGAAAGATAGGTAGGAGCAAGCCCATGTAATGCTTTGTAGGTTAGCAGTAAAACCTTGAAATCAGCCCTTGCCTTAACAGGAAGCCAGTGTAGGGAGGCTAGCACTGGAGTAATATGATCACATTTTTTGGTTCTAGTCAGGATTCTAGCAGCCGTATTTAGCACTAACTGAAGTTTATTTAGTGCTTTATCCGGGTGGCCGGAAAGTAGAGCATTGCAGTAGTCCAGCCTAGAAGTAACAAAAGCATGGATTAATTTTTCTGCGTAATTTTTGGACAGAAAGTTTCTGATTTTTGCAATGTTACGTAGATGGAAAAAAGCTGTCCTTGAAACAGTCTTGATATGTTCTTCAAAAGAGAGATCAGGGTCCAGAGTAACGCCGAGGTCCTTGACAGTTTTATTTGAGACAACTGTACAACCATCCAGATTAATTGTCAGATTCAACAGAAGATCTCTTTGTTTCTTGGGACCTAGAACAAGCATCTCTGTTTTGTCCGAGTTTAAAAGTAGAAAGTTTCCAGCCATCCACTTCTTTATGTCTGAAACACAGGCTTCTAGCGAGGGCAATTTTGGGGCTTCACCATGTTTCATTGAAATGTACAGCTGTGTGTCGTCCGCATAGCAGTGAAATTTAACATTATGTTTTCGAATGACATCCCCAAGAGGTAAAATATATAGTGAAAACAATTGTGGTCCTAAAACGGAACCTTGAGGAACACCGAAATGTACAATTGATTTGTCAGAGGACAAACCATTCACAGAGACAAACTGATATCTTTCCGACAGATAAGATCTAAACCAGGCCAGAACTTGTCCATGTAGACCAATTTGGGTTTCCAATCTCTCCAAAAGAATGTGGTGATCGATGGTATCAAAAGCGGCACTAAGATCTAGGAGCACGAGGACAGATGCAGAGCCTCGGTCTGACGTCATTAAAAGGTCATTTACCACCTTCACAAGTGCAGTCTCAGTGCTATGATGGGGTCTAAAACCAGACTGAAGCGTTTCGTATACATTGTTTGTCTTCAGGAAGGCAGTGAGTTGCTGTGCAACAGCTTTTTCAACATTTTTTGGAGAGGAATGGAAGACTCGATATAGGCCGATAATTTTTTATAATTTCGGGGTCAAGATTCGGCTTTTTCAAGAGAGGCTTTATTACTGCCACTTTTAGTGAGCTTGGTACACATCCGGTGGATAGAGAGCCATTTATTATGTTCAACATAGGAGGGCCAAGCACAGGAAGCAGCTCTTTCAGTAGTTTAGTTGGAATAGGGTCCAGTATGCAGCTTGAGGGTTTTGAGGCCATGATTATTTTCATCATTGTGTCAAGAGATATAGTACTAAAACACTTTAGTATCTCCCTTGATCCTAGGTCCTGGCAGAGTTGTGCAGACTCAGGACAATGGAGCTTTGGAGGAATACCCAGATTTAAAGAGGAGTCCGTAATTTGCTTTCTAATGATCATGATATTTTCCTCAAAGAGGTTCATAAATGTATTACTGCTGAAGTGAAAGCCATCCTCCATTTGCGAATGCTGCTTTTTAGTTAGCTTTGCGACAGTATCAAAAATAAATTTCGGATTGTTCTTATTTTCCTCAATTAAGTTGGAAAAATAGGATGATCGAGCAGCAGTGAGGGCTCTTCGATACTGCACGGTACTGTCTTTCCAAGCTAGTCGGAAGACTTCCAGTTTGGTGTGGCGCCATTTCCGTTCCAATTTTCTGGAAGCTTGCTTCAGAGCTCGTGTATTTCTGTATACCAGGGAGCTAGTTTCTTATGACAGATGTTTTTAATTTGTAGGGGTGCAACTGCATCTAGGGTATTGCGCAAGGTTAAATTGAGTTCCTCGGTTAGGTGGTTAACTGATTTTTGTCCTCTGACGTCCTTGGGTAGGCAGAGGGAGTCTGGAAGGGCATCAAGGAATCTTTGGGTTGTCTGAGAATTTATAGCACGACTTTTAATGCTCCTTGGTTGGGGTCTGAGCAGATTATTTGTTGCAATTGCAAACGCAATAAAATGGTGGTCTGATAATCCAGGATTATGAGGAAAAACATCCCATCTGGTTTGCATTTTGTGGGACTATCATTTGTTTTTCAACAGGACAATGACCCAACACACCTACAGGCTGTGTAAGGGCTATTTGACCAAGAAGGAGAGTGATGGAGTGTTGCATCAGTTGACCTGGCCTCCACAATTACCCGATCTCAACCCAATTTAGATAGTTTGGGGTGAGTTGGACCACAGAGTGAAGGAAAAGCAGCCAACAAGTGCTCAGCATACGTGGGAACTCCTAGTTGAGAGAATGCCAAGAGTGTGCAAAGCTGTTATCAAGACAAAGGGTTGGTACTTTGAAGAATCAGAAATATATATATTTTTGATTACTACATGATTCCATAGTTTTGATGTCTTCACTATTATTTTACAATGTGGTCCTGCGTGGCTCAGTTGGTAGAGCATGGTGTTTGCAACGCCAAGGTTGTGGGTTCAATTCCCACGTGGGACCAGTAGGGAGTACAGAGAAAACTGTATGAAATGTATGCATTCACTACTGTAAGTTGCTCTGGATAAGAGCGTCTGCTAAATGACTAAAATGTAAATGTAAAAATAAGTTAACACCCTTGAATGACTAGGTGTCCAAACTTTTGACTGGTCCTGTATACTTTTTTTGTATATCTGGTATTTTGTTATACTTTGAAAAAAATGAAGAACAGTATGTGCCTAATACACTAGCTGTATTTGCATACATGACTAAATTCACATAAAGGGCTGGAACAGGGCTGAAACCACCAAAAACATCCTCTGTCTAGGCCTACCTCTAATCATAAACTGCGCTGTCTAGACTGCCTCATTAATAATTCATTACTGTTGTCACATTCTCTCTCATAATTCAACAAGAGGTTACCCACACAATTTAAAATCGAAATGCTTTGCTCTAAATTACACCCATCTATACATACTTTACATTGTTTTCAAGATAAGATATTAATATCACTATAATCCGAGTGTTCCTTTTCGGAAATTGCTTTAATTTGAGCACATCGAATTTGTAAACATTAAATTCAATTAAATCATTACTTATTTTAATTGCACAAAACATTTTGTTACGGTACAGCCTTATTTATTCCCAAAGCCTACTCTTTCTTTGGCCGCCTTTCCTTCCAGTTCTCTGCTGCCAATGACTTGGTTGGAGTCTTATATCTCCCTCACTAACTTTAAGCATCAGCTGTCAGAGCAGCTTACCGATCATTGCACCTGTACACAGCCCATCTGTAAATAGCCCACCCAACTACCTCATCCCCATATTGTTATTTATTTTTTGTTCCTTTGCACCCCAGTATCTCTACTTGCACATTCATCTTCTGCATATCTATCACTCGAGTGTTTAATTGCTAAATTGTAATTATTACGCCACTATGGCCTATTTATTTTCTTACCTCCCGAATCTTACTCCATTTGCACACACTGTATATAGACTTTTCTATTGTGTTTTTGACTGTACGTTTGTTTATCCCATGTGTAACTCTGTGTTGTTTGTGTCGCACTGCTTTGCTTTATCTTGGCCAGGTCGCAGTTGTAATTGAGAACTTGTTCTCAACTGGCCTACCTGGTTAAATAAAAATAAAATAAAAATAAAATAAAAATAATAAAATGGATTAAAATGCTTTTTCCCCCCTCATTTATATACACACACACACACATACCCCAAATTACAAAACATGTATTATAAAAATAAAAAAAATGTGTTTGCAAATTTATTTAAAAAAATACAAAACTGAAATTTCACATTTATGTTAGTATTCAGTATTTTGTTGAAGCACCTTGGGTATGACGCTACAAGCTTGGCACACCTGTATTTGGGAAGTTTCTCCCATTTTTCTCTGCAGATCCTCTCAAGCGCTGTCAGGTGGGATGGGGAGTGTCGCTGCACAGCTATTTTCAGGTCTCTCCAGAGATGTTCAATCGGGTTCAAGTCCGGGCTCTGGCTGGGCCACTGAAAGACATTCAGAGACTTGTCCCGAAGCCGCTCCTGTGTTGTCTTGGCTGTGTGCTTAGGGTCATTGTCTTGTTGAAAGGTGAACTTTCTCCCCAGTCTGAGGTCCTGAGTGCTCTGGAGCAGGTTTTCATCAAGGATCTCTTTGTACTTTGCTCCATTCATCTTTCCCCTCGATCCTGACCAGCAGGATGCTGCCACCACCATGCTTCACAGTAGGGATGGGGCCAGATTTCCTCCAGACGTGACGCTTAGCATTCAGGCCAAAGAGTTCAATCTTGGTTTCATCAGACCAAAGAATCTTGTTTCTCATATTCTGAGAGTCCTTTAGGTGCCTTTTTGGCAAACTCCAAGCGTGCTGTCATGTGCCTTTTACTGAGTGGCTTCCGTCTGGCCACTCTACCATAAAGGCCTGATTGGTGGAGTGCTGCAGAGATGGTTGTCTTCCTGGAAGTTTCTCCTATTTCTACAGAACTCTGGAGCTCTGTCAGAGACCATCGGGTTCTTGGTCACCTCCCTGACCAAGGCCCTTCTCCCCTGATTGCTCACTTTGGCCGGTTGGCCAGCTCTAGGGAGAGACTCGGTGGTTCCAAACTTCTTCCATTTAAGAATGATGGAGGCCACTGTGTTCTTGGGGACCTTCAATGCTACAGAAATGTTTTGGTACCCTTCCCCAGATCTGTGCCTTGACACAATCCTATCTCGGAGCTCTATGGTCAATTCCTTTGACCTTATGGCTTGGTTTTTGCGCTGACATGTTCATGGGAATTGGGTGAAAAGGTGTGTGTGTTTGGGTGTGCGTGTGTAGGAGGTGGGAGGGGACCAGGGGACAGAGTATATTCTGTCCATCTGTTAGTCATTCAATCTGACAATCCCAGTAATTCCATTTCATTACGTAGTAAATGCAGTGGACCGTCTGGGGACGGAAATAATGGAGAGGGAGAAACATAATGCCTGCCAAAAATGTGAAATACACAAATAATTAACAACAACAAAAACTGCTTTACACCACTGTTCTGTGCCTAGTCCTACAGTATCCACAGTCTTGCCTCCTGCCAGGGTACCCCTCTGAGTACTTGTTGTTGAGGCAGGATCCCTGGGCCTCGAGAGCAGCCAGTCTGCAGAAGTTCTGTAGGGAGGAGAGAAAAACCAGAAGAAACATGTACGTCAGGATCAGATCAATGCAGGAGACAGAAGGACAAGACCTTGTTAAATTAAAAACTGCTAAGTGATTAGCAGAAGTCTCCCCTGGAGCCAGTAACAATCATTACACTATCGAACCCAGTCTTCATACACTTATCTACAACAACAAAAAAGAAAAGGGCGAAAAAGCACAACCACTTCTATAAGCGGTGGCAAAGTTTCTCCTCCTAGTCACCTGGCTCGGTTGCCCCCCGCCTAAGAGAACTTGGGTTCTATTGACAGTTTTGGTGGTAGAGGTCCTGGATAATACTTTGTTCGCCTTTGGGCCCCGCATGGAAAATAAAGTAGGGGGAAGACTAAGCGGTGGTAATGCACCGTGTAACGTTTAATCAGAATTCTGAACACCCTCACAGTTTTTTTTGCCAGTGGTGCTAGTGGGGAATCCTAGGCCTGCTATAACCACCATAACTACAGTGTCAGTTCCCACCCATGAAGAGCGAGGGGACTATAAGCACTATTCACAGTGTCATGGAGATGACAGGGGACAGACAGGCACCTCAGTGTGGCATTCTGACACTCCCAGCCCAGATTATCACAGCGCCTGTCGGGTGTCAGGTCACGCTCTGCCACACACACACACTGATACACACATGTCTGGCACAGCGGCCTCCCTATAGGGTTGTATGCTAATGCCTCTCAGGACCTCCACTAGAGAAGGATATGAGAGATAACATAAAGGCTCAGGTAATAGCTTACAGACACACACACACACACACACACACACACACACACACACACACACACACACACACACACACACACACACACACACACACACACACACGTAACGGCTGTCTGCTGTGTGCGTGTGCCATGCTGAGAAACAACCCCACTCCTCACATTAGACTTGGAAATGCAATCGCTGCCTGCGTGTTGTCCTTTTAAAACAAGCAAGCAAGCGGAGTAGCAGCAAGCTGAGCTAGTGGCACCTCAACCAGGAAGCCTTGGCTGTGGCCTGCCTGCCGAGAGGAGGCGAGGGTGTGTGTCTGTGTTTCAGAGGAGAGAAAGGAGGCGGTATGAAGATATCAGCTTTATCTCAGACTGAAGTGGGCCAGTTTTGTGTTGAGAGGAAGCTGATATACTCCACTGAGCAGGTTTTGCAGGGCTGGAAGGAAGGAGGGAGGAATGGCGGGAGGAGGAGAGAGGATGAGGAACCTCACAGGATATAAAGGACCCGTGCGTTACGAATTTCCCTGCCGAGGGCGCTGTAGGACTATTTACCAGCGTGTGTTTGTTTATGTCTGGCTGGCGCCGCGTAGTTTAGCTCTCCCCCTCACTTGAGAGATATCGATCCCCTCCAGCTCGTTGCTTCAGCCAATTGGACTCTCCCCATGCATCCACACACTGTTCATGCACTGGTCATGCATGCTCGCTAGCACTGCAATGGCCGGACAGGTCCGTGGCACACTCTAGTAAGTGTATAAATACAGCCAGGGCCTGGACGGTGATATTCCAGTCTCAGAACGTGGGTGGACTTATGTGCATGTTGTTATTGTTGTTTAGCTTGGCTATACTTTACCTCTGTAATCATTATTTAGCAATTACTACGTTAAGTATGTATGCCATCTCATTGGCTTGTAGCTCTGCTTTAGGTTACTTACTGTCATGTAAATAGTCCTTTCTTGCACTGCTGCCATTTATTACTGTTAGCAGCCATTGCTAACATTACTGCTGTGTAATACATGCATATTACCTTAGATACAGTCCTTACCTATTGTGCTATTGCTGTTCTGTTCCATTTCTATTCACTGTTGTGTTCCATTTGATATGCATACATTCATCCTGCTCTATTCATCACACTCCATGTGTATTCCTTTCATTTCAGTATTACTGACCCATCCCCATGTACATCTCTTGCTCTCTCTCTCTGTGTGTGTGTTTGAATAAAGTTTCCTGTGTGTATTAACTCTTGGGCTCCCTTATTAGCCTCTAACCGGGGGCAGTGTCAGTGGGTCACAGACCAGCAAACACAGAGTTGGGTCACGTCCTTTCACCATGTGTCTTTGTTTGAATAGTAAAAAATCTCCTGGTTCCGTCAAATGTTTATGGAATGGAAACAAAAATATGCACTGATTTATCTATTGACGTGTACAGTGTTTCCCCCAATGTTTTATTTTTAGCTAAGGCAATGGAGGGGAGGGGGGATGGGGTTGGGTGCCTGGCTTAAATCGGACAGAAATTGGAGGCAGAGGAAAATGTGCTGTTATTCAGGTAATTTCATGCAATTCTATGAATTTTTCCATGGAGCTAAGAGAATATTGCAGTGTGAAAGCTAATTTCTTACAATTCTAAGCATTTTGCCATGGCTAATTCTGTGTCCTTCTGCTCAAACATTATAACAAAACCAATGGGGACCCCAATCGGGGACATTGGGCATGTACCCTGCGTGCTCCGTTATGGTAGCCATGCCAAAAACAAATTAATCGTTTTTAGAATTTTTGATTCTCCCTGATTGTCTAGCTTTTCTTTAGGTGGTTTCTACTTCTCAAAGATTATATTATTTGAAAATATATTGGAAATTAGTTAGGCTGCATTTAGATAGTCTTTAAAACCTGAACCTAAGCAACACAAGGACTAGGGTCTGGTTTCAATGATGGACTCTTTTGGTTAAGGTAGTTGATGAAAATTAGCCACTTGTGAAATGCACTCATTAGCTACTATTTAGTATTTTATTCAAGCGGATAAACTAGTGACCCAGGCAGTGACGTAGTTCCTCTAAAAGAGCCCATATCATTGAAACCAGACCTTAGTCACTGTGTTGCCTAGGGAAGGTTTCCGAGACTAGCGTTTAGACAGGCAGCCCAGTTCGGATATCTGAGAAAGATCTGATGTAAAAAGGGCAGATGTGATTTTGTCAAAAGACCAATTAGTGGAAAAAAGATCAGAATTGGGCTGCCTGTGTGAACGTCAGTTAATGATCAGGATCTGGGGTCATATGTAGGCTATCAAGTGTATCAGAGTAGGAGTGCTGATCTAGGATCAGGTCCCCCTTGTCCATGTAATTGTATTCATTGTGATCTAAAAGGCTAAACAGATCCTAAATCAGCACTCCTACACTGAGACTCTTGATGCATACAGCCACCGATTGAGAGTGAATGGGATTAGGCCTAAGTGTGTCTTGTAATTACTAAACTGACAGTGCCAGCCTGACAGCTCAGTTTACCTCTGACGCGATGAGCTCCAGTCCTCTGCACTGTCTGTCCTCTTTCCGCAGCAGGCCCCACATCTCAGGGTCCTCCTGGGCCAGACTGTCCTGCCCTGTCCATGGGCCTTGTGTTCCACATTACTGGTATGTAATGCTGACCCTCCTTGCCCCCACGCTGCAGAGAGCCACCGGGGCACGGTTGGCACAGCAGCTGGAAGAGGGGAGAGAGAGGACACAGGGACAGAGAGAGGTTATTCATGGGTCCATGATACAAGGACAACTTTGTCGTGTTCACTTGGTGCCTTGGGAACAAAACGTTTGGAAACGGAGGATGTATTGGCATGCTAGATTAGCAATTGCCCAACAGCACATAGCTCTTCCACAAATCTCAATAAATTAAGACAACAATGGTAGCATGACATGTTGTTATGTACATTCATACGATTACTAAAGCTATCATAAAATCCAACAGGATTATGAATAGTTGTTAGGGTTGTAAAATGTAAGGCAATTCCAGAAATTCTGGTTTGGAGGTTCAAGTTACCGGAATTATTCAAACCTAGTTGGCGTAGTTGGCAGTGCTTGCACATCACCAGCTCTTGGCTGTAAATGTATGTGTTGTAGATACAGAAGAAGCTAGAAGTGTGTCAGAGACTGTGACTACATAATCAAAGTGGCTTCTTGGGAACTTACTGTGTCTTGTGAAAAAGAGACACATGGAGTGTGTTCTCACTATCATTTTAAACAATTAATACATTTGAAACCATGTTCCAACTTCAAACGCACGAAGTATAAAAATAGAATCTTATGTCTCCCTCTCATGCAGTCCAATATGTAACGAAAAACAGTCAGCTGGGGTGTTTGTCAGATATCAATAATCAGCGTGGTTGTTCAATTATGTCTATCAGCAGTACTGAGAGGAGGGTGCGACGCTGGCTCCTTTACTGCCCAGTGTACCAGACCCTGGCAGAGGAACAGTATAGCACATATTCAGCACTTCCTCTTATCTAATCTCAGCTAGCCCAGTGTGCCTAGCGGCTCCATACTCTGTTCCATACTGCTGCTGCTCACTACTGGATATTATCCACACAGTTGAAACTTCCCTCTTTCACACATTTAACATAGGCCTATTCCTATTAGATCCCTTGGGAATAATGTCTTCTGACCTCAATGGAACTTTCCTGGTTATATTAAAGGTTAGATCCTGTTCTGGGCCCGATTTTGCGACAGCGATGGAATTTATGCTTACAAGTTTTTTAACGATGCATCTTTCCTACAATGGCCAAAGATGTAACATGGTTTCCTAAAACACCACGCAGAGACAACGTTTACCTAAGTGCGTCGTTGAGGCATGTGTTGATACTGATAGGATCGAAAGGCAGCACTGCTCAAGGATTAGCTTCATCCATTAAAATCTTCATTAACATTAGAATTATTTGCCAATACTGACAACGGATCAGCTCCTAGAAAGATATTGGTCGCGTTCCCCTGCTCAAACGTTGCATGCATCAACCAATGGATACATGCCACGTCATGAACTGTGTCATCGACTGATAGATTGCTTTAACATATGGTTAGCTGACACGTAAAATACCTAACGAGTCGTAAATTCTGGCAGGCGTCAGCAACGCCTGGGCAGAGAAACGAGCCCATTATCACCTATGGTTGCAAATATTGAGTATGTTTACATGCACACTAATAATTCAATATTAAACTGATTATGGCAGTAGTAAACACCTTACTCTGCTTATCTTAATCGGCGTAAGGTCAAAATCGAAGTAAGCATACACCGATTAAAACACCTGGTTTTCTGAGCAATCTTTCGAATTATAAGGACACGTAAAAAGTTGAATCAGTGTTCCAGCGGGTGTGTATTTGATGTGCACATGTGCCAGTACCGGTAGCGCAAGCCTCCCTCTTATACACTAGTGAAGGGAGTTCGGAAAAACTGGAAGTATGAAAACTATTTGTAAGATGCTAAAGCTTCATGTTCGAACTCAAAAATAACATGGTCACTGTGGTAGACTTGGGCTAATCCCACTGCTGACAACATGTGAGAGAGCTGGCCTACTCTAACACTTAAAAAGGCATAAAAGGTCCAATGCAGCCGTTTTATCTCAATATCAAATCATTTCTGGGTGACAATTAAGTACCTTACTGTGATTGTTTTCAATTAAAATGGTCAAAAATAAGCAAAAATCACTTCTTAGTAGTGATGTTACGTGTACCGATGCTTGTATTCACCTTGTCAGAAGTATGTCATCAATGACGTCCGAAGATTGTTTCGTTGAACAACAACCTAAATAATGTAATGAACCTATTTGACACAATTGGCTGCAAAACCTCTGATTAAGGAAGCTTCATTTCCCAAAGTACTACTTCTTAGCAAAGACCAATTTCTCTGTCTGAGTGAGGAGGGGGAAACTGAAAACTAGCTGTTATTGGCTTAGTGGTTTGGAACTCTATTTTATTGATCTATTAACTAATTTAGGTCAAAACTCCATCCAACCAAAACAGGCTGAAATTTAAGGTGGTTTCTTTCAAACAGCTCTTACACTAAAAGGGCATTATCATAATTTTCCAGTATTATTCCAACCTCATTGTGGAAATATACTGTATATAAAACATAGGAAAATCACATTGACTGCACAGGGCCTTTAAAAACAATAACTAATGAAAAAGGTTCAAAATTACTTAATTTATTTTAAAACTGCAGCGCAAGTAAAACCATTGGCAGTAACAACCATCACCTTGCTTGAAGAACCTCCAATTAGCTAAAATCATGTGCACTTGTGTCAGTTTGCCAGCATGAAAGGAAACAACCAATCAGAACACAAACGATTGACAAGACAATTAGTATTTGGGGTGTGTGCTATTGACAATCAGCGCAGACTATGGAACATCCTGCTGTTGGAAATTAAATAAAATAAACAAACATTACTTGCTTTCACAGTTAAATAAGTTACTTTAAAATTAGTCTTTAGTCCAAGTGAAGGTCTCTCCTTTACACTTTCCCTTCACCCTCCCATTTACTCAGTCTCTCCCTACACAGCCAATTAGGGGGATAGTATTCACATACTGTACATGTAAGGGGGTGGAAGATGTTGTGTGCTGTAAGATTTCCCAGTCTTGGATAGTCAGAAGAGGCTGTCGAAAAACACTGAATAGATCTGGGACCGAGGTACGGCCTCAGTTTGTGTAACTACAAAAGTGCTGAGTTGTTACAATCTTTGCAGAGGAGGGTGCATACTAAATAAATAGCTCATCACCATTTATTAAACAGCAGGACTAGCCTAATAATTAGGGATGTAACGTTTCACCGATAAGCATCGGTCCCCGGTTCAAATGTTTAAGGCTGTATACCAAATCACACCCTTCTCGTCGCCCCTCCACCTCCACGTCCGCGTTCACGTGCACCTCTGCGATTTGCACAAATTCCCCGAAGCTGAGGGAGTGAAAATGACAGAGTGTATGGGCTAATTAGCCCCTCTGGTAAGTACTTCGACTGAGCCTGCAACACTGCTGGCTTCATAGCAAAGTGGAATCTGGCACCGCGTTCTTGGAGTTTGCTCAATTTCACACAAAAGAATGGAGAGGCGTGCCTAATTATATGACACGAGCATTTGTTTGTCTGATGTTGTAAAATATGTTTAACTGTTACCAAGGTTTATATTTTGTAAAAAAAAATCATAAATTGCATCATTCATGTCACAAGTGTGTCCCAAAGATGATGGGTTTATTGATCCTCTCTGCCACTCTCTGGAAGTCACCCTCGGTGTTTTGTCCAAAACACGTGACACCAGAGGGCCCTCCAAGTGAGTTGGTAGGTTCGAGGCGGTGGTTTGGGATTCACCATAAGATAGGAGTGCGTTGGCCGTCATTACAAATCGTCAGTTCACTTGATTTTTGGGCTGATATTACTTTCTACCTTACTATGGCGTCCTTTCCATCTCACATTTTGATGGCGCAGGGGGGCATGACGAGAACGTGGAAAATATTGTTGAGTGCGGGTGGAAAGAATTGAAAGTTCAGATAAAACATTGAGGGCGCAGAGGATGTTGAGGAGCTGAGAGAGAGTTATAAGAGAGAGTTATAAGAGCTTAAACAAAAATGCCAGAAAGTGGGATTGAGCGCAATAAATTAAGTGTTGAGCACTGCTCACAGTATACTAGTTAAGGATCATATCCCCTCCACCTTACCTGACATTCTTTTGATAGAATGGCTCCAGAGGAGACGGCTGCCGTTTTATGGGCTCCTAACCAATTGTGTGCTATTGTGTGTTTTTCGTGTTATTTTGTACATAATGTTTTTGCCACCGTCTCTTGAGACCGAAAAGAGATTCTGGATATCAGAACAGCCATTACTCACCTCATACTGGACAAAGATTTTTTCTTTAACGAGTCGGACGCAAAGGATTTACTTCAGACACAGGAAAAGGCCCAAATCCCTGACATTCGCAGGAAGAAGAGATGGAGATATAGGGGATGTAGGTCGGGGTGCCTTGTAAGGATCCGACAGCAAGTGGGTAATCTGCCTCTACCATCTGTCCTATTAGCCAACGTGCAATCATTGGATTTTTAAACTGGATGAGCTCCGATCAAGTCTGTCCTAACAACGGGACATTAAAAACTGTAATATCTTATGTTTCACCAAGTCGTGGCTGAACGACGACATGGGTAACATACAGCTGGCTGGATTTTCAGTGCATCGGCAAGCTAGAACAGCTCCCTCCGGTAAGACAAGTGGTGGCAGTCTGTGTCTATTTGTCAATAACAGCTGGTGCACGAAATCTAATATTAAGGAAGTCTCGAGGTTTTGCTTGCCTGAGGTAGAATATCTCATGATAAGCTGTAGACCACACTATTTACAAAGAGAGTTTTCATCTATATTTTTCGTAGCTGTCTATTTACTACCACAAACCAAACTGGCACTAAGACAGCACTCAACAAGCTACTGTATATAAGGCCATAAGCAAACAAGAAAATTCTCACCCAGAGGCGACGGTTCTAGTGGTCGGGGACTTTAATGCAGGGAAACTTAAATCTGTTTCAACTAATTTCTACCAGCATGTTACATGTACAACCAGAGGAGAAAAAAACACCTTTACTCCACACACAGAGACGTGTACTAAGCTCTTCCTTGCCCTCCATTTGGAAAATCTGACCATAACTCCATCCTCCTGATTCCTGCTTACAAGCAAAAACTAAAGCAGGGAGTACAAGCAGGGAGTCGCTCAATATGAGAGTGGTCAGATGAAGCAGATGCTAAGCTACAGGACTGTTTTAATGGCACAGACTGGACTATGTTCCGGGATTCTTCCAACGGCATTGAGGAATACACCACATCAGTCACTGGCTTCATCAATAAGTGCATCGATGACATCGTCCCCACATTGACCGTACGTACATACCCCAACCAGAAGCCATGGATTACAGGCAACATCCGCACTGAGCTAAAGAGTAGAGCTGCCGCTTTCAAAGAGCGGACTCTAACCCGGACGCTAATAAAAATCCTGTTATTGCTTCCGAAAAACCATTAATCAGGAAAAGCATCAATACAGGACTAAGATCGAATCATACTACACCAGCTCCGACACTCGTCGGATGTGGCAGGGCATGCAAACCATTACAGACTACAAAGGAAAGCACAGCCGAGAGCTGCCCAGTGACATGAGCCTACCAGACGAGCTAAATTACTTCTATGTTCGCATCGAGGCAAATAATATTGAAACATGCATGAGAGCACCAGCTGTTCTGGACGACTGTTTGATCACGCTCTCCGTAGCCGATATGAGTAAGACCTTTAAACAGTTCAACATTCTGCAGGGCATGACCAACTGGCAAGTGTCTTCACCGACATTTTCAACCTGTCCCTAACCGAGACTGCAATACCAACATGTTTCAAGCAGACCACCATAGTCCCTGTGCCGAAGAACACCACGGTAACCTGCCTAAATGACTACCGACCCATAGCACTCAAATCTGTAGCCATGAAGTGCTTTGAAAGGCTGGTCATGGCTGACATCCACACTATTATCCCAGAAACCCTAGACCCACACAATTTGCATACCCCCCCAACAGATCCACAGATGACGCAATCTCTATTCAAATCAAATTCAAATCAAATTGATTTATATAGCCCTTCTTACATCAGCTGATATCTCAAAGTGCTGTACAGAAACCCAGCCTAAAACCCCAAACAGCAAGCAATGCAGGTGTAGAAGCACGGTGGCTAGGAAAAACTCCTTAGAAAGGCCAAAACCTAGGAAGAAACCTAGAGAGGAACCAGGCTATGAGGGGGTGGCCAGTCCTCTTCTGGCTGTGCCGGTAGGAGATTATCCTCTCTAGGGTAGGGGGCAGTATGTTCACATCCGGATAAAAAACGTACCCGATTTAATCTGGTTATTACTACTGCACAGAAACTAGAATATGCATATAATTGTTTGATTTGGATAGAAAACACCCTAAAGTTTCTAAAACTGTTTGAATGGTGTCTGTGAGTATAACAGACCTCATATGGCAGGCAAAAACCTGAGAAGATTCTGTACAGGAAGTGCCCTCTCTGACCATTTCTTGGCCTTCTATACCCTCTTTATTTAAAACAGAGGATCTCTGCTGTAACGTGACACTTTCTAAGGCTCCCATAGGCTCTCAGAAGGCGCCAGAACGTTGAATGATGACTTTGCAGTCCCAGGATGAAAAACAGTAGCGCATTTGGATAGTGGTCGATCTGAGAACAATGAGACGGGGGTGCGCATGCACGTGAAGCGTCCATTTTACATTTTCAGTCTTTGAACAAAAAAGACGTCTCCCGGTCGGAATATTATCGCTATTTTATGAGAAAAATCGCATAAAAATTGATTTTAAACAGCGTTTGACATGCTTCGAAGAACGGTAATGGAATATTTTGGATTTTTTTGTCACGACATGCGTCTGCGCGTCACCGTTCGGATAGTGTCTTGAGCGCAAGAACAAAACAGAGGATATTTGAATATAACTATGGATTATTTTGAACCAAAACAACATTTGTGGATGAAGTAGAAGTCCTGGGAGTGCATTCTGACAAAGAACAGCAAAGGTAATCCAATTTTTCTTATAGTAAATCTGAGTTTGGTGAGTGCCAAACTTGGTGGGTGTCAAATTAGCTAGCCCGTGATGGCGAGCTATCTACTCAGAATATTGCAAAATGTGCTTTTGCCGAAAAGCTATTTTAAAAAAGGAGTTCTGTATCTATAATTCTTAAAATAATTGTTATGTTTTTTGTGAACGTTTATCGTGAGTAATTTAGTAAATTCACCGGAAGTTTTCGGTAAGTTTGCTAGTTCTGAACGTCACATGCTAATGTAAAAAGCTGGTATTTGATATAAATATGAACTTGGTTGAGCAAAACATGCATGTATTGTATAACATAATGTCCTAGGAGTGTCATCTGATGAAGATCATCAAAGGTTAGTGCTGCATTTAGCTGTGGTTTTGTTTTTTGTGACAATATATGCTAGCTTGAAAAATGGGTGTGTGATTATTTCTGGCTGGGTACTCTCCTGACATAATCTAATGTTTTGCTTTCGTTGTAAAGCCTTTTTGAAATCGGACAATGTGGTTAGATAAAGGAGTGTCTTGTCTTTAAAATTGTTTAAAATAGTCATATGTTTGAGAAATTGAAGTAATAGCATTTTTAAGGTATTTGAATATCGCGCCACTCGATTCCACTGGCTGTTTAGTAGGTGGGACGATTTCGTCCCACATACCCTAGAGAGGTTCTAACAGCACATGGCCTAGATGTTCAAGTGTTCATAAATGATCAGCATTGTCAAATAATAATAATCATAGTAGTTGTCGAGGGTGCAACAAGTCAGTAACACAAGAGTAAGTGTCAGTTGGCTTTTTCATAGCCGATCTTTGAGAGTATCTCAACCGCTCCTGATGTCTATAGAGAGTTGAAAACAGCAGGTCTGGGACAGGTAGCACGTCCGGTGAGTAGGTCAGGGTTCCAGCAGGTCTGGGACAACAGGTCTGGGACAGGTAGCACGTCCGGTGAACAGGTCAGGGTTCTATAGCTGCAGGCAGAACAGTTGGAACTTGAGCAGCAGCATGGCCAGGTGAACTGGGGACAGCAAGGAGTCATCAAGCCAGGTAGTCCTGAGGCATGGTCCTAGGGCTCAGGTCCTCCGAGAGAGAGAAAGAAAGAAAGAGAAAGAGAGAATTAGAGAGAGCATATTTAAATTCACACAGGACACCGGAAAAGACAAGAGAAATACTCCAGATGTGACAGACTGACCCTAGCCCCCCGACACATAAACTACTGCAGCATAAATACTGGAGGCTGAGACAGGAGGGGTCAGGAGACACTGTGGCCCCATCCGATGAAACCCCTGGACAGGGCCAAACAGGTAGGATATAACCCCACCCACTTTGCCAAAGCACAGCCTCCACACCACTGGAGGGATATCTCCAACCACCAACATACCATCTCGGGACAAGGCCGAGTATAGCCCACAAAGATCTCCGCCACGGCACAGCCCAAGGGGGGGCGCCAACCCAGACAGGACTCCATATTGCACTCCACACTGCCCTTTCCCTCCTGGACAAAAGGAACACCTACATGAGAATGCTATTCATTGACTACAGCTCAGTGTAAAACACCATAGTGCCCTCAAAGCTCATAACTAAGCTAAGGACCCTGGGAGTAAACACCTCCCTCTGCAACTGGATCCTGGACTTCCTGACAGGCCGCCCCCAGGTGGTAAGTGTAGGTAGCAACACATCTGCCATGCTGATCCTCAACACGGGGGCCCATCAGGGTGCGTGCTCAGTCCCCTCCTGTACTCCCTATTCACCCATGACTGCATGGCCAAGCATGACTCCAATACCATCATTAAGTTTGCCGACGACACAACAGTGGTAGGCTTCATGACCGACAATGATGAGACAGCCTATAGGGAGGAGGTCAGAGACCTGGCAGTGTGGAACCAAGTTAACAACCTTGCCCTCAACTTTATCAAGACAAAGGAGATGATCGTGGACTATAGGAAAAGGAGGGCCGAGCACACCCCCATTCTCATCTATGGGGCTGTAATGGAGCAGTTTGAGAGCTTCAAGTTCCTTAGTGTCCATATCCCCAACAAACTATCATGGTCTGGACACACCAAGACAGTCGTGAAGAGGGCATGACAACTCTTATTCACAAAATATTTGGCATTGGTCCTCAGATCCTCAAAAAGTTATACAGCTGCACCATCGAGTGCATACTGACCGGGTGCATCACCGCCTGGTATGGCAACTGCTCGGCCGCAAGGCACTACGGAAGGTAGTGCGTACTGCACAGTACATCACTGGGGCCAAGCTTCCTGCCATCCAGGACCTCTATAACAGGCGGTGTCAGAGGAAGGCCCTAAAAATTGCCAAAGGCTCCAGCCACACTAATCAGAAACTTTTCACTCTGCTACTGCATGGCAATTATAGGTCCAAAGGCTTCTTAACAGCTTCTACCCCAAAGTCATAAGACTCCTGAACAGCTAATCAAATTTCTTCCCAGACTATTTGCATTGACCCCACCCCCATTTTTACGCTTCTACTACTCTGTTTATTATCCATGCATAGTTACTTTACCTCTACCTGCATGTACATATTATCACATTTATCTCAACTAACCTGTGCCCCCAAACGTTGACTCTGTACTGATATTTTCATTTTTTTACTTCAGTTAACTTTAGTAAATACTTTAACACTTATTTTTCTTAAAACTGTATTGTTGGTTAAGGACATGTAAGTAAGGATTTCACTGTAAGGTCTACCTACACCTGTTGTATTCAGCGCATGTGACAAATTTGATTTGATTTGACACCATAGACCCACTGCAATTTGCATTGCACACTGCCCTATCTGGACAAGAGAAATACCTATGTAAGAATGCTGTTCATTGACTACAGCTACGACTTCAACACCATAGTACCCTCCAAGCTCATCATTAAGCTTGGGGCCCTGGGTCTGAACACCGCCCTGTGCAACTGGGTCCTGGACTTCCTGACCGGATGGCCACAAGGTGGTGAAGGTAGGCAACAACAACTCCACTATGCTGATGCTCAAGACAGGGGCCCCACAAGAGTGCGTGCTCAGCCCCTTCCTGTACTCCCTGTTCAGGCATGGCCATGCATGCCTCCAACTCAATCATCAAGTTTGCAGACGACAACTGCTGTAGGCCTGATTACCAACAACAACGAGAAAGCCTACAGGGAGAAGGTGAAAGTCCTGGCGGAGTGGTGCCAGGAAAATAGCCTCTCCCTCAACATCAACAAAACTAAGGAGCTGATCTTGGACTTCAGGAGACAGCAGAGGGAGCATGGCCCCATTCACAGGGCCGCAGTAGAGAAGGTGAAAAGCTTCAAGTTCATCGGCATACATGTCACAGGAGGCTGAACAAATTCAGCTTGGCCCATAAGATCCTCACAAACTTTTACAGACGCACCATTGAGAGCATCCTATCGGGCTGTATCACCACCTGGTATGGCAATTGCACCGCCCTCAACCTCGGGGCACTCCAGAATGTGGTGCGGTCTGCACAAAGCATAACCGGGGGCACACTGCCTGCCCTCCAAGGCATCTACAGCACCCGGTCAAAAATGTAATTAAATACCTCAGCCACCCAAGCAACGGCCTGTTCACCCCATTATCATCCAGAAGGCGAGGTCAGTACAGGTGCATCAAAGCTGGAACCGAGATACTGAAAAACAGCTTCTATCTCAAGGCCATCAGACTTAAATAGCCATCACTAACCGGCCTGCACCTAGTACCCTGCCCTGAACTTAGTCACCGTCACTAGTCGGCTACCACCCCGTAACTCAACCCTGCACCTTAATAATGGTTACAAGTATGTGGATACCCCTTCAAATTAGTGGATTCAGCTATTTCAGCCACACCCTTTGGTGACAGGTGTATAAAATCGAGCACACAGCCATGCAATCTCCTATAGACAAACAGAGGCAGTAGAATGGCCTGAAGAGCTCAGTGACCATCATAGGATGCCACCTTTCCAACAAGTCAGTTCGTCAAATTGCAACACTCACTATCAAGTTTCAAACTGCCTCTGGAAGCAACATCAGCATAAGATCTGTTCATCTGGAGCTTCACGAAATTGTTTTCTATGGCCGAGCAGCTGCACACAAGCCTAAGATCATCATGTGCAATGCCTGGCATCGCCTGGGGTGGTTTAGAGCTCGCCGCCATTGGACTCTGGAGCAGTGGAAACGCATTCTCTAGAATGATGAATCACGCTTCACCATATGGCAGTCCGATGGACGAATCTGTGTTTGGAGGATGCCAGCAGAACGTTACCTGCCCCAATACATAGTGCCAACTGTAAAGTTTGGTGGAGGAGGAATAATGTTCTGGGGCTATTTTTCATGGTTTGGGCAAGGCCCCATAGTTCCAGTGAAGGGAAATCTTAATGCTACAGCATACAATGACATTCTAGATGATTCTGTGCTTCCAACCTTGTTTGGGGAAGGCCCTTTCCTGTTTCAGCGTGACAATGCCCTCATGCACAAAGAGAGATCCACACAGAAATGGTTTGTCAAGATCGGTGTGGAAGAACATGACTGGACTGCACAGAGCCCTGACCTCAACCCCATCAAAAACCTTTGGGATGAATTGGAACGCCAGCTGCGAGCCTGACCTAATTGCCCAAAATCAGTGCCCGACTTCACTAACGCTCGTGGCTGAATGGAAGCAAGTCCCCGCAGTAATGTTCCAACATCTCGAGGAAAGCCTTTGTACAAGAGTGGAGGCTGTTATAATATATATTGTATTGTGTGTGTATATATACACATAGTTGAAGTCGGAAGTTTACATTCACCTTAGCCAAATAAATGTAAACTCAGTTTTTCACAATTCCTGACATTTAATCCTAGTTGTCACGTTCATTGTAATAATTGGAACAAGGTGCAGCGCGATATGGTTTCCACATATTTAATATTAGAAACGCACAAAACAACAAAGAACGTGCACTAACTCAAAACAATATCCCACAAACACAGGTGGGAAAAAGGCTACCTAAATATTATCCCCAATTAGAGACAACGATTCCCAGCTGCCTCTAATTGGGAATCATACAAATCACCAACATAGAAATAATAAACTAGAACCCCACATAGAAATAATAAACTAGAATACCCCCCAGTCACGCCCTGACCTATTACACCATAGAGAAACAAGGGCTCTCTATGGTCAGGGCGTGACACTAGTAAGAATTCCCTGTCTTAGGTCAGTTAGGATCACCACTTTATTTTAAGAATGTGAAATGTCAGAATAATAGTAGAGAGAATGATTTTTTCCAGCTTTTATTTCTTTCATCACATTCCCAGTGGGTCAGAAGTTTACATACACTCAATTAGTATTTGGTAGCGTTGCCTTTAAATTGTTTAACTTGGGTCAAACGTTTCAGATAGCTTTCCACAAGCTTCCCACAATAAGTTGGGTGAATTTTGGCCCATTCCTCCTGACAGAGCTGTTGTAACTGAGTCATGTTTTTAGGCCTCCTTGCTCGCACACACTTTTTCAGTTCTGCCCAGAAATGTTCTGTAGGATTGAGGTCAGGGCTTTGTGATGGCCACTCCAATATCTTGACTTAATCCATTTTGCCACAACTTTGTAAGTATGCTTGGGGTCATTGTCCATTTGGAAGACCCATTTGCAACCAAGATTTAACTTCTTGACTGATGTCTTGAGATGTTGCTTCAATATATCCATATAATTGTCCTACCTCATGATGCCATCTATTTTGTGAAGTGCACCAGTCTCTCCTGCAGCATAGCACCCCCACAACATGGTGCTTCCCGGTTGGGATGGTGTTCTTCGGCATGCAAGCCTCCCCCTTTTTCCTCCAACAATAACAATGGTCATTATGGCCAAACAGTTCTATTTTTCTTTCATCAGACCAGAGGACATTTCTCCAGAAAGTGTGATCTTTGTCCCCATGTGCAGTTGGAAACTGTAGTTTGGCTTTTTTATGGTGGTTTTGGAGCAGTGGCTTCTTCCTTGCTGAGCGGCCTTTCAGGTTATGTCAATATTGGACTCGTTTTACTGTGGATATAGATACTTTTGTACCTGTGTCCTCCAGCATCTTCACAAGGTCCTTTGCTGTTTTTCTGGGATTGGTGCGAAAAGTGCAAATCAAAGTACGTTCATCTCTAGGAGACAGACTCCTTCCTGAGCGGTATGACGGCTGTGACTTGCGTACTATTGTTTGTACAAATTAATGTGGTATCTTCAGGCATTTGGAAATTTCCCCCAAGGATGAACCAGACATGTGGAGGTCTACAATATTTTTTCCCGAGGTCTTGGCTGATTTAAAAAAAAATAATTCCCATGATGTCAAGCAAAGAGGCACTGAGTTTGAAGGTAGGCCTTGAAATACATCCACAGGTACACCTCCAATTGACTCAAATTATGTCAATTAGCCTATTAGAAGCTTCTAAAGCAATGACATCTTTTTCTGGAATTTTCCAAGCTGTTTAAAGCACAGTCAACTTAGTGTATGTAAACTTCTGACCCACTGGAATTGTGATGCAGTGAATTATAAGTGAAATAATCTGTCTGTAAACAATTGCTGGATAAATTACTTGTGTCATGCAAAAAGTAGATATCCTAACTGCCAAAACTATAGTTTGTTAACATGAAATTTGTGGAGTGGTTAAAAAACAACTTTTAATGACTCCAACCTAAGTTTATGTAAACTTCCAACTTCTACTGTATATACAGTGCATTACCAAGGATCTTTCTGTCCTTTACTCTGTTCACCTGTCCCTTGATCTTGCCTAGTCTCCCAGTCCCTGCTGCTGAAAAACATCCCCACAGCATGATGCTGCCAGCACCATGCTTCACCATAGGGCTGGGGCCAGGTTTCCTCCAGACGTGACGCTTGGCATTCAGGTCAAAGAGTTCAATTTTGGCTTCGTCATACCAGAGAATCTTGTTTCTTATTGTCAGAGTCCTTTTGGTGCCTTTTTGGCAAACTCCAAGTGGGCTATCATGTGCCTTTTACTGAGGAGTGGCTTCCGTCTGGCCACTCTACCATAAAGGCTTGCTTGGTGGAGTGCAGCAGAGATGCTTGTCCTTCTGAAAGTTTCTCCCATCTCCACAGAGGAACTCTGGAGCTCTGTCAGAGTGACCATCGGGTTCTTGGTCACCTCCCTGATCAAGGCACTTCTCCTCCGATTGCTCAGTTTGGCTGGGCTGCCAGCTCTAGATAGAGTCTTGGAGGTTCCAAAATTGTTCCATTTAAGAATGGTGGAGGCCACTGTGTTCTTGGGGACCTTCAATGCTGCTGACAATTTTTGGTACCCTTCCCCAGATCTGTGCCTCGACACAATCCCATCTATCCCTTCTTTGGATTGGTGGATATAGCTCATTATTAGATGAGAATTGTTGACGTGAACCACCTGTAAGGAGAGAGTTGCTATGCTACTAGCCTCATGCCCTGAATATGCATAGCCATCTCGAAACAACTCTGATATAAAGTTTTGTGTTTTTTTGCCAGGATGTAACGTGTCCTACTTACGTATATCAGTACACTCATAACTGAAGCCTTATGAAACTTCTATTCCATCATATAAACGTAGCAAATAACCTAGAATTTGTTGGGTTGTTGACCAAACTCTCATTGATAAATACTCCTTGCCTGGGATACGAAACAATGAAAAAGCACCACTTGCTGTAGGGGCATAGACTTTTCGCGGAGTTGGGCATCTCTTACCCTTCCCCTCCGCCTGCGCTTTCTTGAAATGCAGCTGTGCTTGCGCGATATCTCTGTGTGCTCGCAAATCTACAATGACATGTTATTCTTGTTCTTTGTGTGAATTTCCGGCAGACTAGACACTTTTTGGCATATTGCTGCCTTTCTCAGGTCATAATGTGCATTCCACATTGTGACAAAACGAAACATTTAAAGGGAACAGGAAAAATGTTCAATTGCACCACCCATACCCCTGCAACTATAAAACCAAAACTCCTATGTATCCCACTACTTTGCCCTAACCGTTCCTATTCCTGGCCACCGGCGTGGGAGGACGGGACCTCCTTCCTTCAATACCTCCTGCAATTCTTCTGCCGTAAAATCTTTCTCTCCCAATTACTTTTCTGCTGCTGCTACTACTACTACTTTTAGTTTCTGTGACTTCCTTTCCATCTGTGCTGTACAGTTAATTACCATAGCAATGAACTCCAAGAAACCAACCTTGCTAAAACACAAACTGTTCAGGTCGTCCTTTACTTTCCTCACTGCCTCAGCATATGACAAGCTCTGCACTGTTCGAACCCTAGCAACCTCCACCTGTCTCACTCGCATGGGACATTCCTGATCCACAGCAAACTACACACTCCTTGGTCTCATGCCCTCCTGCACACTTCTCACACTTTGGCATCTTCATGCTACACACTGCTGCTACATGACCATAACCTTTGGAATAAACGGTCTCACGGGATAACATATCCTAGCATGACTTTATCAGTCAAACACTCAATATGAAAACTCAAAAGAAGAGACAGGGTCTCTTCTTTCTTGTGCTCGCCACGAAGTCTGAATCTCGCCAAACGTTGTGCATCACAGACTCCAGGTATCTTTAACTTTCATTGATCGAACTTCAAACTCAAAGCCACGCCCAAAATCACTGTTTTCAGCGGTGCTCTGCTCTGGAGAGCAAAGCAAGACACAGCTCTTATCCCGACGCAAGTGAGGCAAAACGCCTGCTCCTTCTGGGCGAAAGACATACACAAAATCAAAATAAGTCTACTTCTGTATACTATGACCGTGTTAACACCCAACTTCTTCTCCACCTAGTCCGATGCCAGAAAAGGGTCAGCCAAAAGACATGACTCCACTTCCACTTCCCCCACTGGGCCAGAGTCATCTCAGGCATTTTCCTGCTGATTGGGGTGAGGCTCGGAAGCCTTCCCCACACCTATCAACACCGGTTCTTCCTCTTCACTTTTGTCTCTGAACTCGCACTGGCCAACTCCATCTAAAGGTTCTCAAGCGACATACACTACTAGCTAAATGGAAGGAAGGACCCATACAATATGATGCTTACATCCCCAGGTAGCTAACCAGCAGCTACATTGCAACATGGTGGACTCCCTGCAATGCACTTCTTTTAGGTAAGAAAGCTATTTAGCCAATTCAGCCTAATTCTATTTCAACGTGTTTTTGATGATCTCATTTATGTAAAGATTTATGAGTGGATATATGTAATGGTAGACTCAGTAATTCCTGTTTAGTTAACCTCTTACATCTAGACGTTCCGCTAGCGGAACACCTGCTCCAATATCCAATGATGGGCGTGGCGCGAAATACAAACTCCTCTAAAATCCGAAAACTTCCATTTTTCAAACATATGACTATGTTACAGCATTTTAAAGACAAGACTCTCGTTAATCTAACCACACTGTCCGATTTCAAAAAGGCTTTACAGCGAAAGCAAAACATTAGATTATGTCAGCAGAGTACCCAGCCAGAAATAATCAGACACCCATTTTTCAAGCAAGCATATAATGTCACAAAAAACAAAACCACAGCTAAATGCAGCACTAACCTTTGATGATCTTCATCAGATGACAACCCTAGGACATTATGTTATACAATGCATGCATGTTTTGTTCAATCAAGTTCATATTTATATCAAAAACCAGCTTTTTTACATTAGCATGTGACGTTCAGAACTAGCATACCCCCGCAAACCTCCGGTGAATTTACTAAATTACTCACGATAAACGTTCACAAAAAGCATAACAATTATTTTAAGAATTATAGATTCAGAACTCCTCTATGCACTCGATATGTCCGATTTTAAAATAGCTTTTCGGTGAAAGCACATTTTGCAATATTCTCAGTAGATAGCCCAGCCATCACGGCTAGCCATTTAGACACCGACCAAGTTTAGCCCTGACCAAACTCCGATTTACTATTACAAAAGTGTGATTACCTTTGTTGTCTTCGTCAGAATGCACTCCCAGGACTGCTACTTCAATAACAAATGTTGGTTTGGTCCAAAATAATCCATCGTTATATCCAAATAGCGGCGTTTTGTTCGTGCGTTCAAGACACTATCCGAAGTGTAAATAAGGGTCACGAGCATGGCGCAATTCGTGACAAAAGATTTGTAAATATTCCATTACCGTACTTCGAAGCATGTCAACCGCTGTTTAAAATCAATTTTTATGCCATTTTTCTCGTAAAAAAGCGATAATATTCCGACCGGGAATCTGCGTTTAGGTAAACAGACGAAAGAAAACAAAGCATTCTGTCGACGCGGGCACGAGCCTGAGTCTCACAGTACTGTAACCAGCCACTACCCAAACGTGCTACTTTTTTTCAACCAGAGCCTGCAAAGCCACGATTCAGCTTTTTGCCGCCTTCTGAGAGCCCATGGGAGCCGTAGGAAGTGTCACGTAACAGCAGAGATCCTCTGTAATGGATAGAGATAATCAAGAAGGGCAAGAAATTGTCAGACAGGCCACTTCCTGCATGGAATCTTCTCAGGTTTTGGCCTGCCAAATGAGTTCTGTTATACTCACAGACACCATTCAAACAGTTTTAGAAACTTTGGAGTGTTTTCTATCCAAAGCTAATAACTATATGCATATTCTAGTTACTGGGCAGGAGTAATAATCAGATTAAATCGGGTACGTTTTTTTATCCGGCTGTGAAAATACTGCCCCCTAGCCATAACAGGTTAAAACCTCTTGGGGATCGAGGGTAACCTAATCCCTGTGACGGGATTGCTAGCAAGGCGGGAAATTCAAAACATAAAAAATCTAATAATTTCAATTTCTCAAACAATCAACTATTTTACACCATTTAAAAGATAAACATCTCCTTAATCGAACCACATTGTCCGATTTTCAAAGAGGCTTTACGGCGAAAGCATAAAGTTAGATTATGTTAGGACAGTACATAGCCAAAAAAGTACACACATCCATTTTCAATTCAAGGACAGGCGTCACCAAAAGCAGAAAAGCAGCTAAAATTATGCACTAACCTTTGACAATCTTCATCAGATGACACTCCTAGGACATTATGTTAGACAATACATGCATTTTTGTTCTATCAAGTTCATATTTATATCCAAAAACAGCATTTTACATCGGCGCGTGTCGTTGAGAAAATGTGTCTCCCCCAAAACTGCCAGGGAATTTACAAATAAATACTCATTACAAAACGTGGTTAAGGTATTAAACTGTTATTCAAAGCATTGACAGATTTCAAAATAACTTTACTGGGAAAGCATACTTTGCAATAATCTGAGTACTCTGGTCAGAAAAATACACTAGGCTATACAGCTAGCCGCTATGTTGGAATCATCTAAAACCATCAATAACATTAGCAATATTCCCTTACCTTTAATAATCTTCATCAGAAGGCACTTCCAGGAATCTCAGGTCTAGAACAAATGTTGTTTTTTTCGATGAAGTTCATAATTTATGTCCAAATAACTCCATGCTGTTCCGTGTTGTTAGCGCGTTCGGTAGGCTACTCAAAATGGGAGGGAAAAGTCACGACGAAAAGTAAAAAAAAAAATCTATTTACGTTCGTTCAAACATGTCAAACGTTGTTTAGCATCAATCTTTTGGTCCATTTTTAACGTGAAACATCAGTAATATTTCAACCCAACCTCTCCTGTGTCTTGAAACAAGTTTTGAAAAATGTCTGGCCTCATGTGCGCGCAATAATGAAGTGATGACCTCCCAGGGACGTCAACTTCCCTTCCTTCTCATCCGGTCTCTGTTCATCATAGGCACTTCAAACAACTTTATAAAGATCGTTGACATCTAGTGGAAGCCATAGGAATTGCAAAATGAATCCTTTGTCACTGTGTGATTTATTACCAATGACTTGAAAATAGTACAGCCACAAAATGTTCATTTCCTGCTTGTTTTTTCTCTCTCAAGGTTTTTGCCTGCCGTATGAGTTCTGTTATACTTAGAGACACCATTCAAACAGTTTTAGAAACTACAGAGTGTTTTCTATCCAAATCTACTAATACATGCATATTCTATTTTCTTGGCCGGAGTAGTAACCTGTTTAAATTGGGTACGTTTTTAATCCGGCCGTGAAAGTACTTCCCCCTAGCCCCTAGAGGTTAAACCTTTTTCTGATGTGATGTCATTCCTTCGGATTTCATCTCACTTTGGGCAACTCGGGTCCTCGAGGGCCTGATTGGTGTCACACTTTTTCTCCATTCCTAGCAAACACAGTTGATTAATCAAATTGCACTCTAAACTGAAGATCATGACTAGGTGATTATTGGAGTCAGGTGTGTTAGCTGGGCCTGGGGCAAAACTGTGAAACCAATCAGGCCCTCGAGGACTGGAATTGCCAACCCCTGAAAGGTCTCCCTTATACCAACCAATGTCACGCATTGCAATCATCCTAGCTATTGTACTATCAACTAGCTTGCTATATTTCACAGCTCTAGTTGCGAGGGGAAAACAAATATTTATACAATCTATAAAGATAATAAAAAGGTCATTAGGTAGCTAGCTAGCTAGCTTAAACGCAATAGGATCATTATTAGGGTCATGCTCTCTGGTATTGTCTGTTTCACTGCAGCTGTTGGATGAGCTAGCTAGCTAAGTTGAAACTGCTTGGGAAGAGCCAACTCCCACCATCAGCTGAGTTCATCAGTTTACTGTAGCTAGCTAATGATTTTAGAAAAGAAAAATGATATATTTGCTAGCTATATTTTAAAGCCTTGCTACTGACTATTAAACACCCTTTGTCAAACGAGTTCATTCCCCTGACTGCTACTTTTTCATTGACCAATTCTTCAATGAAAGGCAGAGACTGTTTTTTTGGTACAATTTGGCTGATAAAGAATAGGCTTGTACATGTACATGTATACATTAGTGTTTCATTAGTTAGTAAGCACATTGTTATTTATCTTTTTGTTGTTATTGCATTTCAGGAGGAGAAGTCATAAGATTACTAGAAAGGAGTATGCTGACCGATCAGGAAGAAAGCTATTGTTGCACTGCAGATGTATTACAGTCAATGCTTATGAACTGGAATAGTGTGTGAATTGCTCATTTATATAATTGGTACTAACAAAAGGGTTGGATTGTTCAGCAACATGAGCAGTACATGGTAACACAGCTTTGGTGATGAAAGGTATGTCACGGAGGTGACTATATATCTACATGAAGCTGCCCCCATACATTGCATTATATGCCCAGAACCTAAATCACCTGGTACTGGTTTCACCCAGACAAATATAAGGCGCGCCCCTCTTTTGCCCCTGAAAACTCCTTCCCTTGTTGATCACAGGAGTAATTAATTGACACATCACTGATTGGGACCTGGCAGTTGCTTGCACCTGTTCTTTGATTGATGTGAGCTGGGAGCAGCGTGGCTGCAGAGCCGGAGCAGAGGCGACTGAGCGGAACGCGTGCTGTTGCTGGAGCAGACTGGGACCAGTGATGAAACTGAGAGAAGGCCTTTATGGGAATTGGGAGGGTGAACGTGTCACCCTTCCAAAAGCTAAGTACCTTTCTATATCCAACTATAACATAGAGACATTCTCTACCGTGCTGCGTACTACACCCAATGCCAGTGTGTCTGTGGATTGAGCCTATAGCTGCCATGTGACCTGATGGGAGGACAAAAGATGAATCAACAAGCCACTGTGGACCGGATTGACGGCTGCCGGTGAACGGGAGGAACGATAAGGAAGCCTTTTGGGAAATTGGGAGGGGAAATGCGTCACCCTTCCCAAAGCTAAGTACCTCTCCATATTTCATTTCCAACATTTCAGCTAATAGCACTGCCTGCCAACATTCTCTTCTGCTTTTTTGATACTGGAAGGGTAAAGCACGTTAACCCTTCCCTAAGTTAAGTAGCCTCCCCATCTAATTCCATCCTCACCAGTATAGACTTCCAACCGCGGCGAATTCCATTTGATCATACTTGACAACTCATTGTGGATTATAGCGACTTTTCTACCTGAACAAGTAAAGTAGGACTTAGAAATAGCTTTTCAAAACATTGTCCTTTAGACAGAGTGGGATAATTCACCGAAAGGAAAACTCTTCTAAATTAAGACATCTAGTGCAAAGGGCTTCTCCACTCTTCATATGAGTGGAGTATTAGTTCTTGAAATGGTATCGGTAAGGAGTTGAACATATAACCAAAAGGTGGCTACTTTGGGGAAAAAAGGAGGGAATTGATCTGGAAACTGGAGGGCTGCTGGGTTCACATCCTATAGACATTCCCCTACTGTTGGGCCCTTAAGCAAGACCATTAACATAACAACATTCCAGATTTCCTGATTATTCCCTTCTGATTCTGGGATTCTTCCAACCGAGTTTTCTGGAAGACCAGGTAATTTTGGGAAAGTTACCAGACAGAAATTACCCACATCTGTATTATACACTGCTCAAGAAAATAAAGGGAACACTAAAATAACACATCCTAGATCTGAATGAATGAAATAATCTTATTAAATACTTTTATCGTTACATAGTTGAATGTGCTGACAACAAAATCACACAAAAATAATCAATGGAAATCCAATTTATCAACCCATGGAGGTCTGGATTTGGAGTCACACTCAAAATTAAAGTGGAAAACCACACTACAGGCTGATCCAACTTTGATGTAATGTCCTTAAAACAAGTCAAAATGAGGCTCAGTAGTGTGTGTCCTCCATGTGCCTGTATGACCTCCCTACAATGCCTGGGCATGCTCCTGATGAGGTGACGGAGGGATCTCCTCCCAGACCTGGACTAAAGCATCCGCCAACTCCTGGACAGTCTGTGGTGCAACGTGGCGTTGGTGGATGGAGCGAGACATGATGTCCCAGATGTGCTCAATTGGATTCAGGTCTGGGGAACGGGTGGGCCAGTCCATAGCATCAATGCCTTCCTCTTGCAGCAACTACTGACACACTCCAGCCACATGAGGTCTAGCATTGTCTTGCATTAGGAGGAACCCAGGGCCAACCGCACAAGCATATGGTCTCACAAGGGGTCTGAGGATCTCATCTCGGTACCTAATGGCAGTCAGGCTACCTCTGGCGAGCACATGGAGGGCTGTGCGGCCCCCCAAAGAAATGCCACCCCACACCATGACTGACCCACCGCCAAACCGGTCATGCTGGAGGATGTTGCAGGCAGCAGAACGTTCTCCACGGCGTCTCCAGACTGTCACGTCTGTCACATGTGCTCAGTGTGAACCTGCTTTCATCTGTGAAGAGCACAGGGCGCCAGTGGCGAATTTGCCAATCTTGGTGTTCTCTGGCAAATGCCAAACGTCCTGCACGGTGTTGGGCTGTAAGCACAACCCCCACCTGTGGACGTCGGGCCCTCATACCACCCTCATGGAGTCTGTTTCTGACCGTTTGAGCAGACACATGCACATTTGTGGCCTGCTGGAGGTCATTTTGCAGGGCTCTGGCAGTGCTCCTCCTTGCACAAAGGCGGAGGTAGCGGTCCTGCTGCTGGGTTGTTGCCCTCCTACGGCCTCCTCCACGTCTCCTGATGTACTGGCCTGTCTCCTGGTAGCGCCTCCATGCTCTGAACACTACGCTGACAGACACAGCAAACCTTCTTGCCACAGCTTGCATTGATGTGCCATCCTGGATGAGCTGCACTACCTGAGCCACTTGTGTGGGTTGTAGACTCCGTCTCATGTTACCACTACAGTGAAAGCACCGCCAGCATTCAAAAGTGACCAAAACATCAGCCAGGAAGCATAGGAACTGAGAAGTGGTCTGTGGTTACCACCTGCTGAACCACTCCTTTATTGGGGGTGTCTTGCTAATTGCCTATAATTTCCACCTGTTGTCTATTCCATTTGCACAACAGCATGTGAAATGTATTGTCAATCAGTGTTGCTTCCTAAGTGGACAGTTTGATTTCACAGAAGTGTGATTGACTAAGTGTTCCCTTTATTTTTTTGAGCAGTATACAATGAAATGACAATTCTGCGTGATAGAGAGAATAACGTTTATGGATCTACAGGTAACTGCCGAAATAAAGGAAATACCAACATAAAGTGTATTAATAGGGTGTTGGGCAACCACTTCAACAGCTTCAATGCATCTTGGCATAGATTCTACAAAAGTGGAGGCTGCTGAGGAGAGGACAGCTCATAATGTCTTGAATGGAGTCAGTGGAATGGTATCAAACATGTAGTTTTCATGTGGTTGATAACATTATATTGACTCGATTTCAGCCATTACTATGAGCCGTCCTCCCATCGGGCCTGTTCTACAAGTGTCTGGAACGCTATTGGCGGGATACGACACCATTCTTCCACAATACATTCCATCCTTTGGTGTTTTGTTGACGGTGTTGGAAAACGCTGGCTCAGGCATCGCTCCAGAATCTCCCATAACTGTTCAATTCAGTTGCTATCTGGTGACTGAGACGGCCATGGCATATGGTTTACATAGTTTTCATGCTCATCAAACCGTTCAGGCACTCGTGTAGCCGATGGGTCATTTGCGAACAAAAGGCTCTTTTTGAACGGCTGTTTTTAGTGAAGTTCGGGAACCTAATCCCATCGGTGAAAGAGCTGTTAATTTGACTCCCTGATTTGCATATTTCTACAACTGCTGTTTTTAGAGCTCAAAACAACATTTTTCTGCATATAAGTTATCTAAAGAGGGTGAATCCTCACTGCAGAAACAATAAATAGTGGGGAGAGTATGTCAGAGCAGTCATCTGATAATTTGGCCAGTTAAAAATGTATATTTGAATGTACATTTCACAATTTGACGTAATGGTATTCTCCCTTTTGGAGATTACATTGGAGATTTAAAAATGTTTCATGTTTCTAGGTGGATTTTGACGCATTTTGAACGAAGAGCCGTTTGGGACAAACAAAAAAACTCGGAATGCCGATCACTACATGGTAGCCAAAATAATGGCCAGCCCAGCATTTTTATACATTAACCTAAGCATGATGGGATTTGATTTGCTTATTTAACTCAGGAACCACACCTGTGTGGAAACACCTGCTTTCACAATGCTTTGTATCCCTCATTTACTCAAGTTGTTTCCATTATACAGTTACCTGTATTTTTATCTAACATGTTGCACCATCTTGAATTAACTCCAGAATAAGAACGAGATTTTCCTGGTGATCAGGATGTCCCTAGAGTTCTATATCTGTCCGGGTGTTATGTGTTTTTTTTTTAATATAACTAGCAAATATATAGTTATTTTTTAGAAACCTATCATTAGCTACATTGATGAACTATGTAGTTCTTCCCCAGCAGTTTCAGTCTAGCTAGCTACTTACCTAGCAAGCTACCTAATGGCTTTTTTATAATCTTTATATATATATATAAACACACACACACACACACACACAAGTTTTCCTCTTGCATTTACAGCTGCCTAATATAGGTCAGTTGATAGTACAGTAGCTAGGATGAATGTAGCTAGGTGTGACGTTAGATAATTGAGTGAGATGAAATCCAAAGGAATGACATCACATCAGAAAAAGGCTTAGAGCTAAACTGGAATTACTGAATCTACCATTACAGCTATCCACTGGCAAATGTTTACATAAATGAGATTATAAAAAAACGTTGAAATAACATTAGCTAGCTTTCTTACCTAAAGAAGTGGTGCCTTGTGGGGAGTCCTCTATGTTGCAATGTGGCTACTAGCTAGCTACCTGGGGATGTACAAATCACATATGGGGCCCACCTTGCATTAAGATAGCAAATAAGGCTGCTAATCATAGTTGAGTAACATATTATTGTAGATTTGTGAGCACAAAAGATTATATCAAAACAGTACAATATGAAGACAGGCTAAAACTGCTTCTCCATTAGAAATCCCGATCACATTTGTAGGCGACGTTGGCTATCTAAGCTCATACGTAGAAACACGTCATCAGGGCTAAGGGTCATCTTGCATCGAACTGTGCATGTGAAGGCTGTCAAATCAAAAGTACTCCTTCAATATTTTTTATATTTTTTATTTAACCTTTAACTAGGCAAGTCAGTTATGAACAAATTCTTATTTACAATGACGGCCTACCCCGGCCAAACCCTAACGACACTGGGCCAATTGTGCACCGCCCCATGGTATGGGACTCCCAATCACGGCCGGTTGTGATACAGCCTGGAATCGAACCAGGGTCTGCAGTGACGCCTCTAGCACTGAGATGCAGTGCCTTAGAAACCGCTGCACCACTCGGGAGCCAAAAGTTGTTTTTGACTAAAATAAAAATCTGTCATTTTGTCACTTAATAGCAATAACATGTAATAACATGCTCAACTACTTAATAATACATTGGCTTGAATCTAGGTTCTGTGTTTAGATTTCGAGAATTTATTAAATATACTGAACAATTGAGAATTTATTAACTATACTGAACAAAACATTAAATGCAACATGCAACATTTTCAAAGACTTTACAGAGTTAGTTTATAAAGGGAAATGAGTCAATTGAAATGAATTCATTAGGCCCTAATTTATAGAATTCACATGACTGGGAATACGGATATGCATCTGTTGGTCACAAATACCTTAAAATACAGGTAGGGGCGTGGATCATAAAACCAGTCAGTATCTTGTGTGACCACCATTTGCGTCATGCAGCGCAACACATCTCCATCACATAGAATTGATCAGGATGTTGAATGTTGTCCCACTCCTCTTCAATGGCTGTGTGAAGTTGCTGGAAATTAGCGGGAAATGGGACATGCTATCATACACGTCGATCCAGAGCATCACAAACATGCTCAGTGGGTGACATGTCTGGTGAGCATGCAGGCCGTGGAGGAACTAGGACATTTTCATCTTCCAGGAATTGTGTACAGATCCTTGCGACATGGGGCAATGCATTGTCATGCTGAAACATGAGATGGGGGAGGATGAATGGCATGACAATGGTCCTCAGGATCTCGTCACAGTATCTCTGAGAATACAAATTGCCAACGATAAATACAATTGTGTTCGTTGTCAGTAGCTTATGCCTGCCCACACCATAGCCCCACCTCCACAATGGGGCACTCTGTTCACAACATTGACATCAGCACACCGCTCGCCCACACAACGCCATGCTTGCCATCTGCCCGGATCAGTTGAAACTGGAATTCATCCATGAAGAGCACACTTCTCCAGCGTGCCAGTGGCCATCGAAGGTGAGCATTTGCTTATGGAAGTTGGTTACGACGGCAAACTGCAGTCAGGTAAAGAACCTGGTGAGGACGACGAGCACGCAAATAAGCTTCGCTTTGACGTTTTGTGCAGAAATTCTTTGATTGTGCAAACCCACAGTTTCATCAGCTGTCTGGATGGCTGGTCTCAGACCATTCCGCAGGTGAAGAAGTCAGATGTGGAGGTCCTGGGCTGGCATGGTTACACGTGGTCTGCGGTTGCAAGGCTGGTTGGACGTACTACCAAATTCTCTAAAACGATGTTGGAGGCAGCTTAAGGTAGAGAAATTAACATTAAATTCTCTGGTAACAGCTCTAGACATTCCTGCTGTAAGCATGCCAAATGCACACTCTCTCAACTTGAGACATCAGTGGCGTTGTTGTAACAACTGCACATTCTAGAGTGGCTTTTCATTGTCCCCGGCACAAGGTAGACCTGTGTAATGATCTTGCTGTTTAACCAGCTTCTTGATATGCCACATGTCAGGTGGTCGTATTATCTTGGCTAAGAAGAAATGCTCACTAAAAGGGATGTAAACAAATTTGTGCACAAAATGTAGGGCTGTCCCCAACTAAAAAAAAATCTTGGTCGACTGAAAGTGGTCTGTTCTTTCGGCCAATCAATTTGTCGTATTTTTCCATATAGACACACCCTATGCATTTTAATTAAATCAACTATATGCATTGAGCTTGTCTGATACTTTAAACTTATGGTTTGAAATAAGACCAATTCCTCAAGAGGGCGCCAGAGATCTAGATAACAAGAAGAAAAAAAACATAACCTGACCCAACTATTCTTTTCCCTCTCCAGCTTGTTTTCGCAGATTCTGCCCTTACTCTCCTGAAGTTGCCGGTAATGGAATGTGGAATGCCAATTTGTCTTACCATTTCTACCGGTCTGCATGCCAGTTATGGTTTTCATATGCACATTTTTGTGAAAGTTTCATTTTAATTTACAATAACGTCTTCATATCTCAATCATTGTCATTAATCAAAATTATATCCAAATCTAAATGAAAATGATACTAACCTAAAAAGTTACTTCTATTGCCATTGCCAACTATGTAAAAATAGCCTACAAAAAGCCAAGAAATAAAAACATTGCAGCCTCCAGGTAGAAAATATCCTGATAAAAATAAATCAGAGCATGACATTTTCCCCGTCCATGCTGAGTGGTTATCGAAAAGGAGAGTGCTGGAAAGATTTAAAAAATACATTGAGGAACTGGCGCCGGAGCAGAAGGCAGACGTTTTACGTGCCCCCAACCAATTGTTTTTTTGTTCGTTTATCTGCGTAATGTTGCCGCTACCGTCTCTTATGACCGAAAATAACTTCTAGACATCAGGACTGCGATTTTTCACCACGGACTAGCAGAGTCCTTTTCTTCTTTCACAACTCTGACGAGCCCGAGGCGGAGGATATATGGCTCCCTCGGGAACAGGCCCCGACCCCAGTGATCTGCGTGAAGAGGCGGAGAAAGAGAGTCTGGAGGGCGGGCTGCCTTCTGAGGAGTAGGAGGCGATCGCATAAACCCCCACTCCCCTCAATTCTGCTCGCAAACATGCAATCTTTGGGTTATTGGGAACATTAAACTACCAACGGGAAATAAAAACTGTAACATCTTATGCTTCACAGAGTCGTGGCTGAACGACAAGATTATCAAAATACAGCTAGCAGGTTAAACGATGTACCGACAGGATAGAACAGCAGCGTCTGTTAAGACAAGGGGCGGCGGTCTATGTATTTTTGTAAACAACAGCTAGTGCACGATATCTAAGGAAGTCTCGAGCCATTGCTCGCCTGAGGTAGAGTTTCTCATGATAAGCTGCAGACCACATTACCTACCGAGAGAGTTTTCATCTATGTTCTTTGTAGCTGTTTACATACCACCACAGTCAGAGGCTTGCACTAAGATAGCATTGAATGAGCAGTATTCCGCCATAAGCAAACAAGAAAACGCTCACCCAGAGGCGGCGCTCCTAGTAGCCGGGGACTTTAATGCAGGGAAACTTAAATCAGTTTTACCGAATTTGTATCAACATTGCAACGTGCAACCAGAGGGAAAATAGCTCAGGACCACCTATACTCCACACACAGATGCATACAAAGCTCTCCCTCGCCCTCCATTTGGCAAATCTGACCATAATTATATCCTCCTGATTCCTGCTTACAAGCAAAACTTAAATCAGGAAACACCAGTGACTAGATCAATACAAAAGTGGTCAGATGAAGCAGATGCTAAGCTACAGGACTGTTTTGCTAGCACAGACTGGAATATGTTCTGGGATTCCTCCAATGGCATTGAAGAGTACACCACATCTGTCACTGGCTTCATCAATAAGTGCATCGATGACGTCGTCCCCACAGTGACCGTACATACATACCCCAACCAGAAACCATGGATTGCAGGCAGCATCCTCACTGAGCTAAAGGGTAGAGCTGCTGCTTTCAAGGAGCGGGACTCAAACCCGGAAGCTTATAAGAAATCCCGCTATGCCCTCTGACGAACTATCAAACAGGCAAAGCATCAATACAGGACTAGGGTTGAGTCGTACTACACCGGCTCTGACGGTCATCGGATGTGGCAGGGCCTGCAAACCATTAGACGACAAAGGGAAGCACATCCAAGAGCTGCCCAGTGACACAAGCCTACCGGACGAGCTAAACTACTTCTATGCTCGCTGCGAGGCAACATGCATGAGAACACCAGCTGTACCGGAAGACTATGTGATCATGACTCCGCACCCGATGTGAGTAAAACCTTTAAACAGGTCAACATTCACAAGGCCGCAGGGCCAGATGGATTACCAGGACGTGTACTGCGAGCATGCGCTGACCAACTAGCAAGCGTCTTCACTGACATTTTCAACCTCTCCCTGTCCGAGTCTGTAATACCAACATGTTTTAAGCAGACCACCATAGTGCCTGTACCCAAGAACACTAAGGTAACCTGCCTAAATGACTACCGACCTGTAGCACTCACATCTGTAGCCATGAACTGCTTTGAAAGGCTGGTCTTGGCTCACATCAACACCATCATCCCAGAAACCCTAGACCCACTCCAATTTGCATACCGCCCCAACAGATCCACAGATGATGCAGTCTCTATTGCCCTCCATACTGCCCTTTCCCACCTGGACAAAAAGGAACAACTACAGTATGTGAGAATGCTATTCCTTGACTACAGCTCAGTGTTCAACACAATAGTGCCCTCAAAGTTCATCAATAAGCTACGGACCCTGGGACTAAACACCTCCCTCTGCAACTGGATCCTGGATTTCCTGACGGGCCACCCCCAGGTGGTGAGGGTAGGTAACAACACATCCGCCATGCTGATCCTCAACACAGGGTTGCGTGCTCAGCCCCCTCCAATACTCCCTGTTCACTCATGACTGCACGGCCAGGCACGACTCCAACACCATCATTAAATTTGACGATGACACAACAGTGGTAGGCCTGATAACAGACAACAATGAGACAGCCTATAGTGAGGAGGTCAGAGACCTGGCCGTGTGGTGCCGTGACAGCAACCTCTCCCTCAACGTAATCAAGACAAAGGAGATGATTGTGGACTACAGGAAAAAGTGGACCCCATTCTCATCGACGGGGCTGCAGGGGAGCAGGTTGAGAGCTTCAAGTTCCTTAGTGTCCACATCACCAACAAACTAACATGTCCAAGCACACCATGACAGTCATGAAGCGGGATTGACAAAACCTATTCTCCCTCAGAAGACCCGAAAGACTTGGCATGGGTCCTTAGATTCTCAAATGGTTCTACAGCTGCATCATCGAGAGCATCATGACTGGTTGTGTCACTGCTTGGTATGGCAAAAATTGTAGACCTCCTACAAGTCTGTTTCATCCTTGGGAGCAATTTCCAAACACCTGAAGGTACCACGTTCATCTGTACAAACAATAGTATGCAAGTATAAACACATATACTAAGTTGACTGTGCCTTTAAACAGCTTGGAAAAGTCCATAAAATGATGTCATGGCTTTAGAAGCTTCTGATAGACTAATTGACATCATTTGATTCAGTTGGAGGTGTACCTGTGGATGTATTTCAAGGCCTACCTTCCAACTCAGTGCCTCTTTTTCCTTGACATCATGGGAAAATCAATAGAAATCAGCCAAGAACTCAGATGAAAAATTGTAGACGTCCACAAGTCTGGTTCATCCTTGGGAGCAATTTCCAAACGCCTGAAGGTACCACGTTCTTCTGTACAAACAATAGTATGCAAGTTTAAACACCATGGGACCACGCATTTGTCATACCGCTCAGGAAGGAGACGCGTTCTGTCTCCTAGAGATGAACGTACTTGGGTGCAAAAAGTGCAAATCAATCCCAGAACAACAGCAAAGGACCTTGTGAAGATGCTGGAGGAAACAGGTACAAAAGTATCTATATCCACAGTAAAACGAGTCCTTTATCGACATACCCTTAAAGGCCACTCAGCAAGGAAGATGCCACTGCTCCAAAACTGCCATAAAAAAGCCAGACTACGGTTTGCAACTGCACATGGGGACAAAGATTGTACTTTTTCGAGAAATGTCCTCTGGTCTGATGAAACAAAAATAGAACTGCTTGGCCATAATGACCATTGTTATGTTAGGAGGAAAAAGGGGGATGCTTGCAGGCTGAAGAACACCATTACAACCGTGAACCACAGGGGTGGCAGCATCATGTTGTGGGGGTGCTTTGCTGCAGGAGGGACTGGTGCACTTCACAAAATAGATGGCATCATGAGGTAGGACAATTATGTGGATATATTGAAGCAACATCTCAAGACATCAGTCAGGAAGTTAAAGCTTGGTCGCAAATGGGTCTTCCAAATGGACAATGACTCCAAGCATACTTCCAAAGTTGTGGCAAAATGTCTTAAGGACAACAAAGTCAAGGTATTGGAGTGGCCATCACAAAGCCCTGACCTCAATCCTATAGAAAATTTGTGAACAGAACTGAAAAAGTGTGTGCGAGCAAGGAGGCCTACAAACCGGACTCCGATACACCAGCTCTGCCATTAGGAATGGGCCAAAATTGACCCAACTTATTGTGGGAAGCTTGTGGAAGGCTACCCGAAACATTTGACCAGAGTTAAAGAATTTAATGGCAATGCTACCATACACTAATTGAGTGTATGTAAACTTCTGACACACTGGGAATGTGAGGAAAGAAATAAAAGCTGAAATAAAACATTCTTTCTACTATTATTTTGACATTTCACATTCTTAAAATAAAGGGTTTTGCTTTAAACAATCGAGTGTTGAAAACAATGAGAAGACTTTCCAAATGGTCAAAACCATTCAATTTTGAGACAGGGTGAAATCCAAAATTGTGCTATATATTCATTGGCAATGTCATAGCACATTTCTTAAGAAATACCGATACATTACTAGCTCAAACACTTTTCATTTGGGAAAATGATAAGTCGGTATTGGGGATTTCAGATCAAAAGTGTGGGGAGAAAAAGGTATAGGCTACATTGCCCCCTTCCAAATTGATAGTGGGGTGGTAGATGCACACTAGTCTCCCTTATGGCTCAGCTCAGGTGACAACATACATCGTTTACCCACCCACACACGCAGTCAGCTCAGACAGATCCAGCTCTGAGAGGCCCAGCTCATAAGCTCCATCAGCAGCAGATTTTAATATTTACCCATACCCCCTACCTAGCCATGGTCTCAGCTGTTCAGGTGTACTGCAGTGTGATGGAAAACTTCACTTTAAGTGTTATTAAAAACCAATTAACAAAATTATGTTGAGTACTTATGGCAGGGATCATTAACTAGAATCAACCGTGGCCCGATTTTTCTCTTGAGCGTATGGTCGGAGCATAATTACAAAAATGTGTAGGCTGTAAATTGACCGCAAGAAGCCCTAAGAACAGATATGAAGAGATATATATTTGACTAAAACATAATAATTTCATACCTTGCTTACATTTGTGCATGATTACGTTTTGCTATGCGCGGGACTACTTTGGAACAGATTTCCAAAATTAAAATCACTTGGAGCTTACTTCCTGGCCTTTTATGTCCAACAATGAATACAATGTTTTATCTTGGGGAGCCAAATAAAGCCCGTTGGGGAACCCTGACTTATGGCCATCCAGATGAGTGTTCTATGCTGTCCTGTGTGTGTGTCACTTAGTCACACTAAAACAATGCATTTCTTGAAGCGAATGTTTGCTCCCAGTTTCCTGGGCAAGTAACATCAAGTAAAAACGGGCTAATTTCATGCCTTGAATAATAAGCTACATAAATTATTATGCATACTGCCAAGTAATAAATATGTTAGCTACAGACCATATGAACAGGTTAATTCAAATGACCAGTTTTTACGTAACATTACATCAGAACCGTTAAACTTCATGAGAACCTGCACCTGCTTCCTCTTAGAAAAAAATGTACAAAAACCTCCAGAAGCTGCCTGGCAGACCTGCAGTTATTTTCCCTCAATTTTCCCCTGGTGGTGGCGCCTGTGGTGATGAGGAGGATGATATCTAGCGCCCCATCCTCCCCATCCCAATGCATCCTCTCCCCAGAGAGGCTGGCGGACATGGGGACAGGGGCTTCATTTATAACCATTATGTAGATTTCACACTAAATATCTGCCTGCGCCATTTCTGAAAACTGCGCACGTACATAGAGATTTATAAAGTTGGCACTCGCCATATATACTGTACGCATGTGTCCCGTTATGAATCAGACTGTCCTGAAACTGTGCGCGTGTGAATGAGCATCAAAACTCCACCTGAAAACCTCCATTCACCTTTTATTGGACAATATCGCCCTTATCTGCTGTATACTTTGGAAGTATTGGAATTAACCCAAGACAGTATGTAAAGGAAATAGCAATGACGAACTTCATCAAATGTCTCTGAATGTGTTGGCAGAATGTTTGCAACTTTTACAGTGACATTTGCTGTATGTGACAGTTTCTGAAAGAAATACAATTGTTGTGGACCTTTAAACAGATTGAGCATTTACTTTGTACTTTTTCCCCGAACCTAAATATGCTGCAATGCCTGTGAATTCTGAAACATTGTCTAGTATGTCAACTCAAGATAATGTTACACTACAGTAGGCCTACAGTGAGGGAAAAAAGTATTTGATTCCCTGATGATTTTGTACGTTTGCCCACTGACAAAGAAATGATCAGTCTATAATTTTAATGGTAGGTTTATTTGAACAGTGAGAGACAGAATAACAACCAAAAATTCCTGAAAAACGCATGTCAAAAATGTTATAAATTGATTTGCATTTTAATGAGGGAAATAAGTATTTGACCCCTCTCAATCAGAAAGATTTCTCTCTCGAAGGTGTCTTTTATACAGGTAACGAGCTGAGATTAGGAACACACTCTTAAAGGGAGTGCTCCTAATCTCAGTTTGTTACCTGTATAAAAGGCACCTGTCCACAGAAGCAATCAATCAATCAGATTCCAAACTCTCCACATGGCCAAGAGCAAAGAACTCTCCAAGGATGTCAGGGACAAGATTGTAGACCTACACAAGGCTGTAATGGGCTACAAGACCATTGCCAAGCAGCTTGGTGAGAAGGTGACAACAGTTGGTGCGATTATTCGCAAATGGAAGAAACACAAAAGAACTGTCAATCTCCCTCGGCCTGGGGCTCCATGCAAGATCTCACCTCGTGGAGTTGCAATGATCATGAGAACGGTGAGGAATCAGCCCAGAACTACACGGGAGGATCTTGTCAATGATCTCAAGGCAGCTGGGACCATAGTCACCAAGAAAACAATTGGTAACACACTACGCCGTGAAGGACTGAAATCCTACAGCGCACGCAAGGTCCCCCTGCTCAAGAAAGCACATATACATGCCCGTCTGAAGTTTGCCAATGAACATCTGAATGATTCAGAGGACAACTGGGTGAAAGTGTTGTGGTCAGATGAGACCAAAATGGAGCTCTTTGGCATCAACTCAACTCGCCGTGTTTGGAGGAGGAGGAATGCTGCCTATGACCCCAAGAACACCATCCCCACCGTCAAACATGGAGGTGGAAATATTATGCTTTGGGGGTGTTTTTCTGCTAAGGGGACGGGACAACTTCACTGCATCAAGGGGACGATGGACGGGGCCATGTACCGTCAAATCTTGGGTGAGAACCTCCTTCCCTCAGCCAGGGCATTGAAAATGGGTCGTGGATGGGTATTCCAGCATGACAATGACCCAAAACACACAGCCAAGGCAACAAAGGAGTGGCTCAAGAAAAAGTACATTAAGGTCCTGGAGTGGCCTAGCCAGTCTCCAGACCTTAATCCCATAGAAAATCTGTGGAGGGAGCTGAAGGTTTGAGTTGCCAAATGTCAGCCTTGAAACCTTAATGGCTTGGAGAAGATCTGCAAAGAGGAGTGGGACAAAATCCCTCCTGAGATGTGTGCAAACCTGGTGGCCAACTACAAGAAACGTCTGACCTCTGTGATTGCCAACAAGGGTTTTGCCACCAAGTACTAAGTCTTGTTTTGCAGAGGGGTCAAATACTTATTTCCCTCATTAAAATGCAAATCAATTTATGACATTTTTGACATACATTTTTCTGGATTTTTTTGTTGTTATTCTGTCTCTCACTGTTCAAATAAACCTACCATTAAAATTATAAACGGATCATTCCTTTGTCAGTGGGCAAACGTACAAAATCAGCAGGGGATCAAATACTTTTTTCCCTCACTGTAAGCACATTCTCACGTCAAGTTCAGTTTTTATAAATGCCAACTTTTGCTTAAAATAGCATGTATGTTTTGGGGTATAATTTGTATGTACGCTACGTTTTATAAATGAGCCCCCAGGGGAGGGGGTTGGCACATTAATGGGTGACGGTTGAGCCCAGCTCCCTTGGCCTTCTGTCAGACTGCGGGGCGTGGGTTGGCCACTCCGTGTGAGAGAGGCCTGGGGGCCAGGAACAAAAAGCGTGAGGTGGGTGAGAGAGGAGCCCTGGAGGTCAGGGAGACAAGGGAGAAGGGGAGAGAGAAGTCCTGGGGAGACAGCTCGGGTCCGCCCGCCTGTTCTCTGAGGACACGTTCCACACAAAGAAATCACACGGGTCATTAAGCTCTGACGGGACCCGTCCTTCGCTGTCTGCGTTTCCGCTGGGACACCCAAGGCTGGCGCGCACACGCACAAAGTGTCACACACAGCCTTGCTTACAGCAGAGAGAGCTGTGCTGAGGGCGTCCCCTCTCCCCTTCTCTCTCTCCATCCCTCTCTCCTTCCCTCTTTGCCCTGGTGTCACTGTAAGATGCTAAACAGTCTGAGCTGAGTGGCACTGCAGCCTTTTTATTAGTCTCTCACACTCAGTCCATCAATCAAGCGCTCCCTCTGTCTTGCTCTCCATATCAATGTCTCCCTGTCCTCTCTCTGTGTGGCCTGGGCAGCAGCTCCTCTCCTCTAAACAAACAGATCTGACGTCTTGTCCTCCCTGAGGTCTGCTCTGCCTGCTGCATCTCCTCATTACTAGATTAATTAATAAGCAACATGATGAATTGATCCTAGAGAAGAAGTGAGAGGATGCTATGATGCTGAGGACCAGATCTGTCACTGTTGTGTTTGGACTATATTTAGATGACAGATTACTGTCTTTTGAAGGTGAACTTGATGATAAACTTTGGAAGTGAGGAGAGTAGTACATCTGATCAGCATGTTGTCTAGTGTATTTTAGTAGGGAGGGAGGCATCACACACACACACACACCTCTCTCCGCTGCTCTGTGTCATGATGTTGATGATGCATTGGTTTGTCATTTCCTGGCTGGCCGGTATCTAGGCCTAGCCTGCTACTATCCGGTAAAAAAAAAACACACACACAATCATGCCATCTTACAGATGACTGCTGCCCATCAGGCTTGGTGCGAAACAATAATCAGCCTCGAAACAACAATCAGCCTTGCAACACGGTTGACAGAGAAAAGAGTGAGTGAGGAGGAGAAAGGAGGGCAGGAAAGGGGAGTCAACAGGGCAGCAGTACCAGTCAGGCTGACAGACTGACTAATAGGAGAACTGCCATTACAAATTGCCCTCTGATTCAGCTGGGATGACACGAGGCGCACGGAGCGAGAGGGGAAAAGAGAACTGGCCAGGGTGAAGGGGATGGACATGTGGCTGGACGAGGCCTGTGTGTGTAGGCAGGCATCTCTCTCACACACGCATGCACAAACACATGCGCACACACATTTTAGGCCAAGGCAATGTCACAAGAACAATCAGCAGGGCTCAGCCTCAGTCTAGAGGCAATTTCCAGGAGAGCTTCCAAAACATCATGACAATAGCACTAACCCCTTGTAATACTGTAATAGCCCAGTGTCAGGAGCAAATCTGGCCTGTTCATTTCCCTACAACTTCCCATGTTTACATGTGGAGTAAACAAAGCGGATTCTTTCTGGTGTATTTCATCTTTTACTTTGTACTTATAGGCATCTGTGCAAATCAGTTCTTCAAACATAATGTCAGCGTCATAAGCAAGAACGTGTTAACGATGGTTCGTCATTGATAGAGGGGCAATTCCATGGTAAAAGAATGATGCTGAGACTCAGATTTTTCACATTAAAAGTATGCCAAACAAAAAACATTAATTGCAAAGTTAAACAAACCATTAGGGATGTAACGATTCACCGCATTGGTCCCAGTTCAAATGTTTAAGATATGAGTGCATCGGTCCGCGGGACCCCAAACCAATCCAAATGTAGCATGCATCATCAGGAAATCGATTCAAACGTTACGAATCGTGAGCTCACTATTTTTTTTGCTCAAATTACTTTCTACCTTCCAAAAATAACTCTAATCTTTTGTGACAACTGCAACCTCTTCTTCAGTGTCAAACTAATTATGTCATTGTGTTGACAGTCATTGATCTACAAGTAATTTTGCATGCTGAACAACTCCAGGAATATCAGTAGCCTAGTCATCCACTTACCAAGGAGAGGAAGGCCTATTCCTGATCTGGCACCTGTGTCACCTTCAGCATTGAAATGTTTGTAAAATGGTGCAATGTTAGTCTTTATTAGTTGAGTGACTAACTGGGGGGGGATAAATCGGGAGAATAAATACATCGGGGGAATAAATAAATCAATACAGTTAACATATGGAGATATTATTTTTGAAGATAATAACCGATAATATCGCAATATTACCTTTACGCTAGTTGGCTGTACCTGCACCAAAACTCCTTCATAGCTTGTTCTCCATCTTTTTAAAATTGAGAGCCAATTTGTTTCCAGCACTTTTATTTCCATGACTGATCAAAACAAGTTTTCTCATGGCTCTCTCTTGTCCCTCTGTAGCAGACATAATGGTGAGCAATATGTTTGGAACATCGAATCGCAGTAAAATCACAGTATTGAATACAAATACATATAGAATTGTGAAAATCGCAATACATATCATATCGGCACCTAAGTATCGTGAGGTCCCTGGCAATTTCCAGCCCAACTAACAACCAATATAATCTGCTTAGGCACACACGTGCTCCTTGTAAGAAATGGTCACCGTAGAGCCCAGTATGTTATTTTTATCAAATGCAGTTGAAATGTTTTACTGGAATAAAAGTACCATAAACTACCCCCGGAGACACTACCCATCTGGCTATATATTCTGATCGGGGCTTGCATTAGATTTTATTTTCATTTTTCAGGTTAACCATCAGCAATAGTTTTTGTAGTTTTGCTTGAAACTGTTTGTGTGTTTGTGTGTGTGTGTGTGTGTGTGTGTGTGTGTGTGTGTGTGTGTGTGCGCGCGTGCGTGCGTGCGTGTAGTGGTAATTTTTAGATATAGAGGGTGAAGTTAATAATTTCACAACGAGGACTGCAATCCCTAAAGCCACCCGCACTGCATGGTCAAAGAGGGAGAAGATAAGTGTCAAAACGTCCAACGGTCTAAACCATTCGATTTTGAGACGGGGGTGAAATCCAAAGGTATGCTTAATATTCATTTGCAATGTCATAGTGAATTTAAGATAAATATTGATACATCACTAGCTGTAATACTTTCAATCTGAAAATAAAATTGAAATGAATGGGTAATGGTGATTTTAGATCAAAAGTGTCTGTAGGGGGGACACAAAGCAAACATTTCCCTCTCTAACTGATAGTGGGGTGGCACAGGGCTCTACGCTTTTACAATGAGCACATGTGCCTACATAAATTAAAACATGTAGGGGCACACAGACATTTTAGGAGCACGATGAAAGATATTAAAAGCTACAATCTTACATTTTCTAGGCGCACTGTTGCTCTTAAATTAAAATTGTGAGTAAAATGGTCACACTGTAGAGCCATGTGGTAGATGCCCAGCTTCCCTTATGGCTGAGCTCAGGTTCCTAAATACATAATTGATTTGTTCGCACGCACAGTCAGTGTAGGCAGATCCAGCTCAGAGAGGCCCAGCTCATGAGCTCCATCAGCCGCAGATTCTAATTTAGAATGGAAAATGAATGTGCTTATGCAACAAGAGTAGTGCGCCGAATCGTTTCAAACCGATTTGTTCCTCTAATCAAACAATTGCACCAAATCATTTCAAACTAAAACGTACTGTTCCTCTATCTTAGCCAACGTATCTAGGTGCGTATCAAATCGTTTTGAACGAGAAACCATAAACTCTATGTTTAACAATCTCCACTGAAAATGTTACTAAACACATTTACTCAAAGAACAGTGCAGATGTAAAGCTTGGTAACAGAATGATGGTAAAATCTCCCGCAGGTTTTTTTTAAATATCCGGATTAAAATTCAAAGTTGTCTGCAGAAAGAAGGGGGTGTCAGGTATGATATGACACATTGAGTTAGAATTTTTTGGGGGGGTGATTGAACTACAGTAACTGAAGAGGATTAACACGTGGGCTTGTCGCCAACAAAATGATGGTAACAGAATGACATCACGGGTCCCTGATATGTACTATACAGAAATGCATAATTATGAATGTCATTCTCTTCATGGTGATCTATCCTGAATAGATAGATAAAGGTAGAAAAATGTAATATCCTCCTTTGCATGTTTGGGTATTATTATTCTTCACACTGGCTATTTATTTGAATGATCTCTGCCCCAAACAATACCAAATTTGGTTGGTCCACACCGAATATGTACCAATCATAGACATCTATGTTTCAAAGTACAGCACAGTATAGTACAGTATAGTTAATTGCAGTACAGTAAATTAGCCAACAGAATACAGTAAATTATCCTGTACTCTAGTGTGCTATTCTGCACTGTACTAAACTCTACTGTACAGTACTACTCTACTTTTCTTTACTGTGCTCTGCTGTTCTGTACTGTCCATACTTGTGAAACAGACATCTAGAATTGGTTCAGATTTGAACTTGCCAAATTTCAACTACTTGTCAACATCCATGGACATCCGGTGGCGGTCAGTGCTCAGTGGGTGAGAGGACTGGTTACAATAAATGGAAAGAGGGGGCTCGTGGGAAGGTGTCAGTAAGAGCCAGGAGAGGTGACATTAACTGGAGAGAGAGACTGTTTTCACACATTTGCTTTGACCACTAGTTGACAGAAAGAGCTGAACACAAGTATGCCACTGGAAGAGAGGACAGAAGCAGATGACCCAACTGTGGTTTGTGTAACTACTATGAATTCCCATTGTAGCCAATTCAGTTGCAGTCATTCTGTCACCGATTTTCTGGTCCTTCTGTTACCGATTTGGTAACAGAATTATCTGCTTTAATCACTTAATAAATCATAAATAAAATGTATCAGTAAAAACACTAACTAATTGTTAGGTCTACCTTGTTACTTCTGTGAGAGAAATTTGAAAATATCTTAAAGATGTGGGGTTTGGTAACAGAATGACATGAGGCAATATTTCTTAAACTTACAGAAGGAAAATAATTTCTGCAAAACTAAATGTAAATGTTGATATTAGTTGGCAAGCATTTTTACTTGAACCATAGTATTTTCATGTATTTCTAATACCTTTTAAGACTTTTTCTTCTAGATGTTTTCTAAGACCCCTTTTCCATCTGTTTGACCAGAAATCAAAGCCTTTGCTTATTCCAAATTTTTAGGATGGAAAATGGTTGAAATGTAAGTGCCTTAATTGAAAAAACAAATGGACTTTTCACTTTCATTTGACACCAAATTTGATGTGCTCCTATGAACTTCACATGTTTATGCTCATGGGGCCTTTTACATGGAATGCCCAGAGGCTATTTTTCATCTTCAATTATATGCATAACCACCCAGCTTTGAAGTAGTTAGATCTATTTCACTGCTTTTGAGAGGAGCCAACTACAGTACCTGGAAACTTCCAGCAATTATGCTAAGCTAACTATATGCTAACTTCAATCATCTCCAAACTGCACACAGAGACAAAAAAAATGGTAGCCATGAGTTCATCTGACTCTGGGTAAGTAGAACAATCTCACAGTATCCCTTTAAAAGTGTTATGACAGAGCTTTGAATTTGATTTATTTGCCCAATAAAAAATCCTATCAAAATCAAGCTATTAGGCGGTGCACAATTGGCCGGCCGGGATGTCCTTCCATTGTTAAACTTTAGGAACCCATAGCCATTGCATTGGGATGTCAGCCTGTGACCACAAATAGTGGAGAGTAAACTCGAACTACCCCCCTTTCTACCCTCCTTTGCCAAGTAATGTTATTTGCATTAGAGATACATAGGCTGATACAGTCTATAATATATACTCTCCTACAACCTTACACACTACGTACAGTAGTTGGCGACACCTCTTAAACCCTCACAGAAGAAGCCGGAAAGACCAATGTCATCAACAAGAAGTCAGTATCCTCCCTCGAATGTGGTAGTAGCTATAGAAAAATGGTGATGGTAGGCTTTTGGAACAAAATAACAGTTTAATTGTTTGTATTTATCACCACCAAACGTTTTGAAATACCGAATATATGCTAGTGGCACACTGTTAGTCAATAGATGGAGCACCAATTCACTGACCTGGATTTTGAATCATGTAGAGCAATTCTATTGGTCCTTGAGCAAAACCCCGACCCATGTTATCTCACAGAAAGGAAAAGGTCTACTGGGATTGGCTCGTGGGCTTGTCGCCAATTCCAATCCATCAATTTTCATTGTTGTTGGATTCCAAACGTCGATTTTCTGGAGGAAAAAACCTTCTCTACAGCAGATTGTTTTTTACTGCGACACATCAAGTAACATTACATCTTTCCTTCTGTTGTTACATGTTACCATTCCGACTATTGTCATATATAATACAAACTTTTATAACTTACGATTGTCTGTCTGTAATGTTTGCTTAAACAATAACCTTAACATGTTAAGCTAGCAAAGTAAACTCAACTTGACGTTGAAGTACATGCTAACTTAGCTGGCGTTTTTCACTGCATTATTTTTAGAACAACATTAACGAAAGTTGCTAACGTTAGTGTGGCGGTATGTTAGCTTGCTAGCTAGCAGCTTGTATGACATTGCTAGCCTAATATTAGCTAGCTAACATTAGTTGCTAAACAGTTTTGTGTTTAAGTTGGCTAGCAGGAAAGAAGTTGCTAAACTATACTTTTGTCAAGTCGCTTAGGACATCTACTTTGTGCATGACACAAATAATTTTCCCAACAATTGTTTACAGACAGATTATTTCACTTATAATTCACTGTATCACAATTCCAGTGGGTCAGAAATGTACATACACTAAGTTGACTGTGCCTTTAAACAGCTTGGAAAAGTCCAGAAAATGATGTCATGGCTTTAGAAGCTTCTGATAGGCTAATTGACATCATTTGAGTCAATTGGAGGTGTACCTGTGGATGTATTTCAAGGCCTACCTTCAAATTCAGTGCCTCTTTGCTTGACATCATGGGAAAATCAAAAGAAATCAGCCAAGACCTCCGAGCAATTTTCAAACGCCTGAAGGTAAAAAATTGTAGACCTCCAAAAGTCTGGTTCATCCTTGGGAGAAATTTCCAAACGCCTGAAGGTACCACGTTCATCAGTACAAACAATAGTACGCAAGTATAAACACCATGGGACCATGCAGTCGTCATACCGCTCAGGAAGGAGACGCGACATCACCTGAAAGGCCGCTCAGCAAGGAAGAAGCCACTGCTCCAAAACCACCATGAAAAAGCCAGGCTACGGTTTGCAACTGCACATGGGGACAAAGATCATACTTTTTGGAGAAATGTCCTCTGGTCTGATGAAACAAAAATAGAACTGTTTGGCCGTAATGACACTCGTTATATTTGGAGGAAAAAGGGGGAGGCTTGCAAGCCGAAGAACACCATCCCAACTGTGAAGCACGGGGATGGCAGCATCCCCGTGCTTTGCTGCAGGAGGGACTGGTGCACATCACAAAATAGATGGCACCATGAGGAAGGACAATTATGTGGAAATATTGAAGCAACATCTCAAGACATCAGTCAGGAAGTAAAAGCTTGGTCGCAAATTGGTCTTCCAAATGGACAATGACCCCAAGCATACTTCCAAAGTTGTGGCAAAATGGCTTCAGGACAACAACATCAAGGTATTAGAGTGGCCATCACAAAGCCCTGACCTCAATCCTATAGGAAATTTGTGGGCAGAACTGAAAAAGCATGTGCGAGCAAGGAGGCCTACAAACCTGACTCAGTTACACCAGCTCTGTCAGGAGGAATGGGCCAAAATTCACCCAACTTATTGTGGGCAGCTTGTGGAAAGCTACTCAAAATGTTTGACCCAAGTTAAACAATTTAACGGAAATGCTACCAAATACGAATTCAGTGTATGTAAACTTCTTACCCACTGGGAATGTGATGAAAGAAATAAAAGCTTAAATAAATAATTCTCTCTATTATTATTTTGACATTTCACATTCTTAAAATAAAGTGATAATCCTAACTGATCTAACACAGGGAATTTTTACTAGGATTAATTGTCAGGAATTGTGAAAAATGGAAATGTATTTGGCTAAGGTGTATGTCAACTTCCGACTTCAACTGTAAGTCTTTTTTCTACATAGAATTATTTGTCTCCTCTATGAAATGGACGCCACTTCAAGGGGACGAGTCCAAAGTAAGTGAAGCTTTAATCTAATGGAATTTCAGAGGAGAAACAAGCCACTTTATTAATGTAATCTGTCTTTTAATTAGGACATGTGTCATATTCTCCAGCATCATATTCACCACAGCTGCATGTGGAGGACAGCCATGGAGGTATGTAGTACATGAGAGTTTGCCTATGTAATTGTATTAAAAAGTGTTAGATTCTGGGTTAAATTTGGAACATTGTTATACTCAGAAGTTTAGTATCTGAGGAGTGATAGAGACTGGTTTTTACATCAGAAGTTAATGGTTATCTGTAGGAGCCAGATGGCTTTGGAATGTGTTGGGTGGACAGGAGGAAGTCGCAGGATTGCTATAGGGGACACAGATGGACATCTGTGGATTAGGCAAATGAGGGGTTGAGGTCAGGTCAGGTCAGATCCCCTTAAGGGAGAAATTATGGTTAATTACCCTATTACTTTGTCTTCCTGTCTAACCATAATATATGTAAGGATTGGAGAGAAGGATTGCCTAAATTGGAGTATATATACTTGTGGTGGTGGAAACATGTTTTGTCTGAATGCAGCTGTATTGACCCTCTGGGAAGAATTATAGCTTTCATACTGTCCGTTGAGTTATTTACTCTGAGAATTAGAACCTAACAAAAGTAACCTGTAATTTTCCACGAGGGTAACTTTGAACCTTTTTTAAAAAAAAATATTTTTCGGGGTAGAAATCGAAAGACACCAGCAGGAAAACAAATCGCTGAAAGAAGACAGGGCAGAAATGAAAAGACTCCAGCAGGAAAACAGTGCCCTGAGGGAAGAAGTTAAAGTGTTAAGGAATGGCAAAGCTGGTTAGATCTTACTGTATATTTATTCTAATGTTGACTTCTTCCGAGACTCCAGAAATAACTCCCTTGACAGGTGCCCTACTCCGTAGATCAAAACACTTCCCATAGTCCTCCACTCCAGAAGCTGTTATGACTCCTCCCTCCCTACGTTGCCAAAAGGGTGTTCAGGAGTTGTAGTTTTGTAAGGATTATGCAAGAGTCATGTAATATTTTCACGTTATCAGCTGTGATCATTATATTATACTTTTTTTTGTCATAAATGATCGGTTCAATAATCTATCATAAGTGCAGCTTTCCTTCTTTTGGAGGGTGTTTTGTTTTATTTGTCGATTTTGTCAAGACAATGCAAACATTATATTACATGATTATGATCCCTGTGTAAAACATTTTCACTTGAAATATGAATACATATAGCAGACCTTATTTTTTTAAAATGTATTTAAAAAGTGAAATCCCATTGAGACCAATGCCGCGTTCACATGCTAGTCGGAACTAGCAAACTCTGACATTTCCAACTTGCTAACTGGTTGAACACAGCACGTGTATAACGACAGCCAGTACTGACAATTCCGAGTTTCCTGGTTACGACTAGCATGTGAATGCGGCAATAGGCCTATTTTACAAGGGAGCTCTGCACACAGTCATACAAATTGACAATATTTAACATTTCTAATGCAATAAAAACATGCAATACACATTTGATAAAAATGCACAAAACATGAACATGAAAAATAAATACTTCTCAGTAAAATTCATCCAACTTTAGAGTTCTGAAGATCATTCCACAAGGTGCAAAAAAACTAAATGCAGATCTAGTGACTAACACTTGAAGGAGTAGAGGCATAAACATGGTAGCAATAAAACTGGGATCCCCTTCGATTGCGTTAACCTGTTAGGGCTAGGGGGCAGTATTTACACGGCCGGATAAAAAACGTACCCGATTTAATCTGGTTATTACTACTGCCCAGAAACTAGAATATGCATATAATTATTGGCTTTGGATAGGAAACACCCTACAGTTTCTAAAACTGTTTGAATGGTGTCTGTGAGTATAACAGAACTCATATGGCAGGCAAAAACCTGAGAAGATTCTGTACAGGAAGTGCCCTCTCTGACCATTCCTTGAGCTTCTTGACTCTTTTTATTGAAAACTTAGGATCTTTGCTGTAACATGACACTTCCTACGGCTCCCATAGGCTCTCAGAACCCGGGAAAAAGCTGAATGATGTCGAGGCAGCCCCTGGCTGAAAAACATTAGCGCGTTTGGATAGTGGTCGGTCAGAGTACTATGAGACTGAGGCGCGTGCACGAGACGACCCCATGTTTTTATTTTCTCTCTCTTTGTACTGAAACACAGATTCCCGGTCGGAATATTATCGCTTTTTTACGGGAAAAAATGGCATAAAATTTGATTTTAAACAGCGGTTGACATGCTTCGAAGTACGGTAATGGAATATTTCGAATTTTTTTGTCACGAAACGCGTCGTGCGCTTCACCCTTCTTTACACTTCGGATAGTGTCTTGAACACACGAACAAAACAGAGGATATTTGAACATAACTATGGATTATTTTGAACCAAACCAACATTTGTTATTGAAGTAGAAGTCCTGGGAGTGCATTCTGACGAAGAACAGCAAAGGTAATAACATTTTTCTTATAGTAAATCTGACTTTGGTGAGGCCTAAACTTGGTGGGTGTCTAAATAGCTAGCCCTGTGATGCCGGGCTATCTACTTAGAATATTGCAAAATGTGCTTTCACCGAAAAGCTATTTTAAAATCGGACATAGCGAGTGCATAGAGGAGTTCTGTATCTATAATTCTTAAAATAATTGTTATGTTTTTTTTGTGAACGTTTATCGTGAGTAATTTAGTAAATTCACCGGAAGTTTGCGGGGGGTATGCTAGTTCTGAACGTCACATGCTAATGTAAAAAGCTGTTTTTTGATATAAATATGAACTTGATTGAACAAAACATGCATGTATTGTTTAACCTCTCAAGGGTAGGTGGCACCAAATCGTCCCACCTACGTAACAGCCAGTGTAATCCCGTGGCGCGTTATTCAAAAACCTCAAATGCAAAAACTTCAATTTTTCAAACATATGACTATTTTACACCATTTTAAAGACAAGACTCTCGTTAATCTAACCACACTGTCCGATTTCAAAAAGGCTTTACAACGAAAGCAAAACATTAGATTATGTCAGCAGAGTACCCAGCCAGAAATAATCAGACACCCATTTTTCAAGCTAGCATATAATGTCACATAAACCCAAACCACAGCTAAATGCAGCACTAACCTTTGATCTTCATCAGATGACAACCCTAGGACATTATGTTATACAATACATGCATGTTTTGTTCAATCAAGTTCATATTTATATCAAAAACCAGCTTTTTACATTAGCATGTGACTAGCATGTGACTAGCATTCCCACCGAACACTGCCGGTGAATTTACTAAATTACTCACGATAAACGTTCACAAAAAGCATAACAATTATTTTAAGAATTATAGATACAGAACTCCTCTATGCACTCGATGTGTCCGATTTTAAAATAGCTTTTCGGTGAAAGCACATTTTGCAATATTCTTAGTAGATAGCCCGGCATCACAGGGCTAGCTATTTAGACACCCAGCAAGTTTAGCACTCACTAAAGTCAGATTTACTATAAGAAAAATGTTATTACCTTTGCTGTCTTCGTCAGAATGCACTCCCAGGACTTCTACTTCAATAACAAATGTTGGTTTTGTTCAAAATAATCCATAGTTATATCCAAACAGCGGCGTTTTGTTCGTGCGTTCAAGACACTATCCGAAAGGGTAAATAAGGGTGACGAGCATGGCGCATTTCGTGACAAAAAAATCTAAATATTCCATTACCGTACTTCGAAGCATGTCAACCGCTGTTTAAAATCAATTTTTATGCCATTTTTCTCATAAAAAAGTGATAATATTCCCACCGGGAATCTGCGTTTAGGAAAACAGACGAAAGAAAATAAAGCATTCGGTCGACTCGGGCACGCGCCTAAGTGCATAGTACTCTGATCGGCCACTTGCCAAAAGCGATAATGTGTTTCAGCCAGAGGCTGCCTCGATATCGTTCAGCTTTTTCCCGGGCTCTGAGAGCCTATGGGAGCCGTAGGAAGTGTCACGTTAGAGCAAAGATCCTCAGTCTTCAATAAAAAGAGCCAAGATGAAACACAACTTGTCAGACAGGCCACTTCCTGCATGGAATCTTCTCAGGTTTTGGCCTGCCATTTGAGTTCTGTTATACTCACAGACACCATTCAAACAGTTTTAGAAACTTTAGGGTCTTTTCTATCCAAAGCCAATAATTATATGCATATTCTAGGTACTGGGCAGCAGTAGAAACCAGATTAAATCGGGTACGTTTTTTATCCGGCCGTGTCAATACTGCCCCCTAGCCCTAACAGGATAACATAATGTCCTAAGATTGTCATCTGATGAAGATCATCAAAGGTTAGTTCTGCATTTAGCTGTGGTTTGGGTTTATGTGACATTATATGCCAGCTTGAAAAATGGGTGTCTGATTATTTCTGGCTGGGTACTCTGCTGACATAATCTAATGTTTTGCTTTCGTTGTAAAGCCTTTTTGAAATCGGACAGTGTGGTTAGATTAATGAGAGTCTTGTCTTTAAAATGGTGTAAAATAGTCATATGTTTGAGAAATTGAAGTAATAGCATTTCTAAGGTATTTGAAGAACGCGCCACAGGATTCCACTGGCTGTTACGTAGGTGGGACGATTTTGTTCCACCGACCCCAGAGAGGTGGATGTGCATTGACTGCTTCCTATGGCTCTCGTAATTTGAATGCGCCTCGAGAGGGATGTCTATCTCACATAGTACACACAACAAGCCGACCAGGTAAATGGGTAAACTATTCTACTATGGGGTTGTCTGATTTGGTTTTCTTAACAACGTTACATGGCAAAAATAGTAGCACTGGAAAGTTACATCCTGAGTGATAAAGTATAGGCTTTGAATTACTTTGCCAGCATGTACAGCTGTAGGCTACAGTAGGTATTGCTTTCTGGGTTGAAAGCTGCTGTGGATAATATACTATTTAATTCCCTTGATGCATGTCAGTTCTGTGCACACAGAGTAACAGAGAACATCAAATATTTGGGAATATATTTTGTAGAACAGATTATTTCTGTATTATGCTATGTCAACATTTATTGACCCAGGGGTGTGAATACTTATGTAAATGAGATTTCTCTATTTCATTTCCAATACATTAGCAAACATTTCAAAAAATATGTTTTCACTTTGCCGTTATGGGGTATTGTGTGTTTAAAAAAAAAATCAATTTTGAATTCAGGCTGTAGCAAAACAAAATGTGGAATAAGTCAAGGGGTATGAATACTTTCTGAAGGCACTGTAACTAACTAACAACATTATGCTTTTTGAAACACAGCCTTTCGTCAATCCAGATACCCAGATATTTATAAGCAGGGACACGGTCAATCCAATGTACACGTGAATAAATGATCAGACAAATCTTAAAGCTTTTTGGAAGAAAACACATACCTCTATTGAACTAGGCAAGTCATTTAAGAACATTCTTATTTTACAATGACAGCCTACCCCGACCAAACCATCCCTTAACCCAGACGATGCTGGGCCAATTTTCCTCCGCCCTATGGGACTCCCGTTGACGGCTGGTTGTGATACAGCCCAGGATTGAACCAGGCATAAAACAAAATGTAATAGCTATATAAGCTATTTTGCTTGCTGTTTAATGAATGATAGAGCCAGAATAGTGTTGTTTCACTGTGACGCTAATATTGCATTGCATTACGACTGCTGGTGATGTATTTCCAATGAACAGGCTTGCATTGTGATAAATTCATACAACGATAACACCCATGCATATTATTAAATTAACCTGATGTTCAAGATGGCTTGATTTCATATTCACCTTATGCATAGGTAAATAATATTCATAGGCGATATGCAATGTAACTAGATTAGAAGGCCTAGGCTACTTCATCTTAAGCTAAATGTATTTGGATACAAAACAAACACTGGCATATTATAAAGGAGGACATGTCCAATTTAATTATATGCATGCATATCAAACAGGAATATATTACATTAAATGAATATACCATTGTAATATTATTAATGGCTTTCTCTCTCCTTGCAGGGGATTAGACAGATGAACTGCAGCCCCCAGATGCCCAAGCCTCAAAACCAGAACCGTGTGGAGACTTCAAACTTGTCATTGTTTATAAATTACCACTTTTATTGGTGTCCTTTAGTAGTGGTTTCTTTGCAGCAATTTGACCATCAAGGCCTGATTCACGCAGTCTCCTCTGAACAGTTGATGTTGAGATGTGTCTGTTACTTGAACTTCGAAGCATTTATTTGGGCTGCATTTTCTGAGGCTGGTAACTCGAATGAACATCCTCTGCAGCAGAGGTAACTCTGGGTCTTCCTTTCCTGTGGCGGTCCTCATGAGAGCCAGTTTCATCATAGTGCTTGATGGTTTTTGCGACTGAACTTGAAGAAACTTTAAAAGTTCTTGAAATTTTCCGGATTAACTGACCTTCATGTCTTTCAAGAATGATGGCTTGTCGTTTCTTTTTGCTTATTTGAGCTATTAATATAGCTCGCGTTCTTTGATATTTGGTTAGATGGCATTATGTATTTCCAAAACTTTGGTTTACTTTAATCAAGGTTAAAAGTCTGTTTGTGCCACTGAGCAAGGCAGTTAACCCACTGTTCCCCGGGGCGCCGACTCAGAGGGATTGTGTTAAATGCGGAAGACACATTTCAGTTGTAGAGCTAACTAGGTATCCCCATTTCCATTCCCTTTAATGTAGCTGTAAGCTAGGTCTTGATATCAACTGGCTGACTCATTCAGTACTTATTTAATGTTAGCAGACTAGTAGGGCTAATGTTCGCAGGCAAGTATGGCTAACGTTAGCAGGCTTGTTGGCTAGAAACCTTGCAAGTTGATTAGTAACAATAAATTCATAGAGTATTTGCTTGTAATTTGACATTTAAATTGAAAGCAGTAGTCATGAGCGCAAACGATATGGTTTAATTTGAAGTTACACATTTTGAACTGATTTTTTTTTTGAGTTTACAATATAGGTAATAGGCTGGCTTAGCAAGTCCTCCATATTACATCACACCATGAAAAAACATGACTTCGTCGACTTCGGAATTCTGATCGGCTTTATGTAGTAATTGAACAAATTGAAAAGTTAGGTGTAACTCGTTTTTTTCAACCACTCCACAAATTTCTTGTTAACAAACTATAGTTTTGGCAAGTTGGTTAGGACATCTACTTTGTGCATGACACAAGTAATTTTTCCAACAATTTTTTATACAGATTATCTCACTTATAATTCACTGTATCACAATTCCAGTGGGTCAGAAGTTTACATACACTAAGTTGACTGTGCCTATAAACAGCTTGGAAAATTCCAGAAAATGATGTCATGGCTTTATAAGTTTCGGATAGGCTAATTGACATCATTTGAGTCAATTGGAGGTGTACCTGTGGATGTATTTCAAGGCCTACCTTCAAACTCTGTGCCTCTTTGCTTGACATCATGGGAAAATCAAAAGAAATCAGCCAAGACCTCCGAGCAATTTTCAAACGCCTGAAGGTACCACGTTCATCTGTACAAACAATAGTACGCAAGTATAAACATCATGGGACCATGCAGTCGTCATACCGCTCTGTAAAGAGACGCGTTCTGTCTCCTAGAGATTAACGTACTTTGGTGCGAAAAGTGCAAATCAATCCCAGAACAACAGCAAAGGACCTTGTGAAGATGCTGGAGGAAACAGGTACAAAAGTATCTATATCCACAGTAAAACAAGTCCTATATCAACATCACCTGAAAGGCCGCTCAGCAAGGTAGAAGCCACTGCTCCAAAACCACCATGAAAAAGCCAGACTACGGTTTGCAACTGCACATGGGGTCAAATATCGTACTTTTTGGAGAAATGTCCTCTGGTCTGATGAAACAAAAATAGAACTGTTTGGCCATAATGACCATCATTATGTTTGGAGAAAAAGGGGGAGGCTTGCAAGCCGAAGAACACCATCCCAACCGTGATGCACGGGGGTGGCAGCATCATGTTGTGGGGGTGCTTTGCTGCAGGAGGGACTGGTGCACTTCACAAAATAGATGGCACCATGAGGAAGGACAATTATGTGGAAATATTGAAGCAACATCTCAAGACGTCAGTCAGGAAGTTAAAGCTTGGTCGCAAATGGGTCTTCCAAATGGACAATGACCCCAAGCATACTTCCAAAGTTGTGGCAAAATGGCTTCAGGACAACAAAGTCAAGGTATTGGAGTGGCCATCACAAAGCCTTGACCTCAATCCTATAGATATTTGTGGGCAGAACTGAAAAAGCATGTGTGAACATGGGCCTACAATCCTGACTCAATTACACCAGCTCTGTCAGGAGGAATGAGCCAAAATTCACCCAACTTATTGTGGGACGCTTGTAGAAGGCTACCCGAAATGTTTGACCCAAGTTTAACAATTTAAAGGCAATGCTACCAAATACTAATTGAGTGTATATAAACTTCTGACCCACTAGGAATGTGATGATAGAAATAAAAGCTGAAATATATCATTCTGTCAACTATTATTCTGACATTTCACATTCTTAAAATAAAGTGGTGATCCTAACTGACCTAAAGCAGTGAATCTTTACTTGGATTAAATGTCAGGAACTGTGAAAAACTGAGTTTAAATGTATTTGGCTAAGGTGTATGTAAACTTCCGACTTCAACTGTATATTCGGAGAGCCTGTTTTTGTCCTGCCCTTGACGTTGGTGCAGGGCATGTGATGTCCTTTGCGACAAGAGGTCTTCTCAAAAAGATACATTTGTCTAGCTGTGTCCAGTCCAGGTGGTGCTTGTACAGGCAGACCATCTATGGGAGGAAGGATGGCAGCGTTTCGCACCAGCTGACACCTGGTCCCGACTGAGTCCGAACGCTCCTTGGCGATAACACCAGGCTCCAGAGCATCAACGCTGTAAAACAAGAAATTACAAAAAGACATTACCACTTTGCACAACATCAAGTCACCTCCCAAGTTTAGATAAGAAGAATAACCTCATGCAATGAAAATTATATTCGCCTGAAGTGCTGGTACTGCTTGATCTGTGGCACCGGCCTTAAGTACTGAGTCAGGTGTTGTTGCCACCCATAGCTTTCCACCAGCACCGTACCATCCTCCAAGTCCAACCAGCTGTGGGATGTTGACCCCTGTCAGTGCTGTCCTTCACAACACAAATAATGTCAGACAGTGTTCACTCTGGTCTTTCTGAATCGCTGCTTTTTTGAGGCCGACACACCAGTGGGGGCAAACTTGGTGTCGACTGTGATCAGGAAGTGAAGGTCCAGACTGGTGGAGCTTGTGCATGGTCCGCCAGGCACAATACCAGAGCACAAGCTTGTTCTTGTTTTGGCCACTGCAGTTATCACAATTCAGGTCCACACGTGTTTCCCCAACTCCGTAGTTGGTGAAGAAATGATGCATGTAGTTGATGACTGCGCTGCTGCCTTTGCTGGATGACATGCCTTCATCAATCAAGTAGTTGACTTGTTGTTGTATTCCTTCACAGCAGACACCAAACAAGCCACACTTGTAAGGAGTTAAAAAGTAGATGGGACCTGGCTGTATAGAGTCAGAAGAATAGTGCATCTGCAAACAAAAGAACATTAAGATAAATTACAATTAATTGTCTCACCCCTTCTAGTCTGTCTTTACACATCTCAGTGAAAAGTATTTGCTTGCCTCCCATATATATATATATTTATGGGAGATAACATCACTACACACAGTTCATACACGTAATGTTAGCTAGCAAGCCAGCCATCTAACGTCAGCTAGCTAGCTAACAGAAAGCTTTAGCTTGGGGTATTTTGTTTAGACATGTAGTTAGCTAGCTAAACAATTAACCATTTTTTTATTTAACTAGGCAAGCCAGTTAAGAGCAAATTCTTATTTACAATGACGGCCTACACCGGCCAAACCCGGACGACGCTGGGCCAAATGTGCACCGCCCTATGGGACTCCCAATCACGGCCGGTTGTGATACAGCCTGGATGTCTGTAGTGACGCCGAAAAGCACTGAGATACAATGCCTTAGACTGCTGCGCCACTCGGGATCCCTAATCCCAATCAATACAGTACTAGCAATACAAACCGATTGTCATAGCTAGCTAAAGTTAACTAAATAGGTTCAGTGTTAGCTAGAATGTGTAATAGCGTTTATGTCTTTCTCTCACAGATAATACTGCTTAGATACAAATCACTTGATGTCTCTCAAGAGGAGATGTGAAAAGTCCCATCACAAATCTCCCCTTGTATCAAAGTGACTCCAAACCCCTCACTGCACCTCCCAAACACACCATATGTATCACGACTCAGGATATGACCCAGATGCAGACACGGGAGGCGGATAGTACAGTTCTCAAATGACTTATTAGAAACATAGTACAGGCAAAGGGCAGGTCGAGGGCAGGCAGAGGTTCATGATCAGGTCAGAGTCCGGCAGGTACAGGACGGCAGGCAGGCTCGGGGTCAGGGCAGGCAGAATGGTCAGAACCGGGAAAAACTATAAAACAGAACTAGAGAAAGGTCTCCAGGTCCTGATTGGCTCGCTCCGAATGGCTGTTAGATTGGGGGTGGAACCAGGAGGACAGACTGGCCGACGACATAATGACCGTGCAGAAAGCCTTCCAGAACTGGGACGAGAACTGAGCACCACAGTCGGAGACCATGTCCACCTGAATTCCATGGATCCGGATGACGTGCTGCACCATGAGCTGGGCTGTCTCCTTGGCTGAGGGTAGCTTGTGGAGAGGGATGAAGTGGGCAGCTTTGGAAAACAGGTCCACTATGGTAAGGATAACCGTGTTGCCATCAGATAGGGGGAGACAGTGACAAAGTCCAGCGATGTATGTGACCAGGGACAGTGAGGGACAGGAAGTGGTTGAAGGAGGCCAGCCAGAGCTTGCAGAGTAGTCTTATTGTGGGCGACGAACGCGGACACGTCAGGAACCAAGGTGGGCCACCAAAAACGTTGTTGTACAAAGGCCAGGGTCCGACGGGATCCAGGATGCAGGCCAGTTGAGAGGAATGAGCCCATTCCAGAACCGAGGAACAGACAGAGTCTGGGACAAATATCCGGTTATTCGAAATCAAGGATGAGCGTCGGCGACAGTAAACAGACTCCCTCTCCCGCCTACATTCCCGTAGTCACCAATCGATCTGTATGGTCAAGGCTATGAGGGAGTCGAGGTCCAGGGGCAGCTCGCGGGCTGCCAGCTGATCTTTAATCCCCTCCGACAACCCGTAAAGGAACGCGTCAAACAGGGCTTCCGAGTTCCAGGCACCCTCAGCCACCAACGTGTGAAAATCCACTGCGTAGTCTGCAACACTAAGGAAATCCTGATGTAGTTGGAGCAGCTTACGAGCTGTCTCTCTCCCAGATAACGAAGAATCGAACACTTTCCGTACCTCTGCCACAAACTCTTCCAATCTGAAGCAAATAGTAGATTGTTGCTCCCACACCACCGTAGCCCAGGCAAGAGCCCTCCCGGACATCAACGTTATCACGAACGCTATCCTCGAGCGAGACAATGGAAATGAAGAGGGCTGCAGCTCAAAGATGAGAGAACACTGGGAGAGAAACACCCAGCAGGATCCGGAATCTCCAGCATAGTGCTACGGAGGAGGTAAGCAGGGTTCTTGGGAAGCCGGGTAGATTGGGGAGAAATTCCACTGGTAGCGGGTTAATTGACAGTCTGGGGGATTACTGTAGTGGCGGGCTGCCTCACAGATAATCCGCGTAATTGCTCCAGCAATGTGTTGAAGGCATGGTCCTAGCATTCCGCCAAGGTCTAGAATTCTTCCATATGACCTTGAAGTAACTCCTTGTGTCTTCCAATGGTGGCTCCCTGGGAGGAGATGGCATTGCGGCATCTCAGCACCCCCTGCAGCAACTCCCCCGCCCCCCCCCTCTGCTTCTCCTTCACCCAAATCCAGACAGCTGATGTTCTGAAAGAGCTGCAAAATCTGTATCCCTACAAATCAGCTGGGCTAGCCTCTTCGGGCTAGGGGGCGGTATTTTCACGTCCGGATGAAAAATGTGCCCAAAGTAAACTGCCTGCTACTCAGGTCCAGAAGCTAGGATATGGATATAAATATATATTATATAATTTGGATAGAAAACACTCTAAAGTTTCTAAAACTGTTACAATTATGTCTGTGAGTATAACTGAACTTATTTGGCAGGCAAAACCCCGAGGATAAACCATCCAGGATTTTTCTTTGAGGTGACTGTGTTTTCAATTAGGTTTCTATGTGAATCTAGATTTCTGAGGCATCTGGTTGCAGTTCATATGGCTTCCACTAGATGTCAACAGTCTTTAGAAACTGGTTGATGTTTTTCCTTTGAGAAATGAAGAGGTAGCCCTTTCCTTTCTGGGTGTATAGCCAAGTGGACTGTTTTGTTTGGGGGCGTGACCTGAAGCTTGCTCCACGTTAATTTTATCCGCTATTGAACACAGTTTATTCCATCTTAAATTTTTTAGATTATATACGTTTTAAAATACCTAAAGTTGGATTAGGAAAGTTGTTTGAAATGTTTGGACAAAGTTTACAGGTAACTTATTAGATATTTTGTAGTCATGTTGGGCGAGTTGGAACGGGTGATTTTCTGAGTCAAACGCGCCAAATAAATGGACATTTTGGAGATATAACAACGGAATTAATCGAACAAAAGGACCATTTGTGATGTTTATGGGACATATTGGAGTGCCAACAGAAGATGCTCTTCAAAGGTAAGGCATGAATTATATTGTTATTTCTGAGTTTTGTGTTGCGCCTAGCGGGTTGAAATATGATTGTCATGTGTTTGTTTGATGGGGCTGTCCTCAGGTAATCGCATGTTTTGCTTTTGCCATGAAGCCTTTTTGAAATCTGACATGGTGGCTGGATTAACAAGAAGTTAAGCTTTAATTTGGTGTATTGCACTTGTGATTGTATGAAAGTTAAATATTTTGCGCTCTGCAATTTCACCGGATGTTGTCGAAACGTTCCGCTAGTGAAACCCCCAGCAACAGGCTAGACAATCTGGACCCTCTCTTTCTAAAATTATCTGCCGAAATTGTTGCAACCCCTATTACTAGCCTATTCAACCTCTCTTTGATATCGTCTGAGATCCCCAAAGATTGTAAAGCTGCCACGGTCATCCCCCTCTTCAAAGGGGGAGACACTCTAGACCCAAACTGTTATAGACCTATATCCATCCTGCCCTGCCTTTTTATATCTTCGAAAGCCAAGTTAATAAACAGATCACCGACCATTTCAAATCCCACCGTACCTTCTCCGCTATGCAATCTGTTTTCCAAGCTGGTCATGAGTGCACCTCAGCCACGCTCAAGGTCCTAAATGATATCATAACCGCCATCGATAAAAGACAGTACTGTGCAGCCGTCTTCATCGACCTGGCCAAGCCTTTCGACTCTGTCAATCACTGCATTCTTATTGGCAGACTCAATAGCCTTGGTTTCTCAAATGACTGCCTCGCCTGGTTCACCAACTACTTCTCAGATAGAGTTCAGTGTGTCAAATTGGAGGGCCTGTTGTCTGGACCTCTGGCAGTCTCTATGGGGGTGCCACAGGGTTCAATTCTCGGGCCGACTCTTTTCTCTGTATATAACAATGATGTCGCTCTTGCTGCTGGTGATTCTCCGATCCACCTCTACGCAGACGACACCATTCTGTATACATCTGGCCCTTCTTTGGTCACTGTGTTAACAAATCAAATCAAATCAAATCAAATGTATTTTTATATAGCCCTTCGTACATCAGCTGATATCTCAAAGTGCTGTACAGAAACCCAGCCTAAAACCCCAAACAGCAAGTAAAGCATGTGAAAGAAGCACAAACCTCCAAAAGTTAACAAACCTCCAAATGAGCCTCAATGCCATACAACACTCCTTCCGTGGCCTCCAACTGCTTTTAAATGCTAGTAAAACTAAATGCATACTCTCCAACCGATTGCTGCCCGCCCCCAGCCCGCCCGACTAGCATCACTACTCTGGATGGTTCTGACTTAAAATATGTGGACAACTACAAATACCTAGGTGTCTGGTTAGACTGTAAACTCTCCTTCCAGACTCACATTAAGCATCTCCAATCCCAAATTAAATCTAGAATCGGCTTCCTATTTCGCAACAAAGCCTCCTTCACTCATGCCGCCAAACATACCCTCGTAAAACTGACTATCCTACCTGTCATTGACTTCAGCGATATCATTTACAAAATAGCCCCCAACACTCTACTCAGCAAACTAGATGTAGTCTATCACAATGTCATCCGTTTCGTCACCAAAGCCCCATATACTGCGACCTGTATGCTCTCATTGGCTGGCCCTCACTACATATCCGTCGCCAAATCCACTGGCCCCAGGTCATCTATAAGTCTTTGCTAGGTAAAGCCACGCCTTATCTCAGCTCACTGGTCACCATAGCAACACCCACCCGTAGCACGCGCTCCAGCAGGTATATTGCACTGGTCATCCCCAAAGCCAACACTTCCATTGGCTGCCTTTCCTTCCAGTTCTCTGCTGCCAATGACTGGAACGAATTTCAAAAATCTCTGAAACTGGAGTCTTATATCGCCCTCTCTAACTTTAAGCTGTCAGAGCAGCTTACCAATCACTGTACCTGTAAACAGCCAATCAGTAAATACCACACCCGACTACCTCATCCCCATATTATTACTTACCTTCTTGCTCTTTTTTCACCCCAGTATCTCTACTTGCACATCATCATCTGCATATCTATCATTCCAGTATTAATGCTAAATTGTAATTATATTCGCCCCTATGGCCTATTTATTGCCTACATCCCTACTCTTCTACATTTGCACACACTGTACATAGATCTTTCTATTTTTATTTTATTTTGTGTTATTGACTGGACATTTGTTTATGTGTAACTCTGTGTTGTTGTTTTTGTCGCACTGCTTTGCTTTATCTATAATTGACAGACTAATATACTGTTTTATTGAAACATGTTGACTTCAAATCAAATTGTATTTGTCACATGTGCCGAATACAACAGGTTTAGTCCTTACAGTGAAATGCTTACTTACAAGCCCTTAACCAACAATAAACTAAAGAAAAATAAGAAATAAAGGTAACAAATAATTAAAGAGCAGCAGTAAAATACTTGCCAACTTGCCAAATTTAAGTTTAAAAGATACACTCACTTCCTGCATCATTTGTTTTAGCAGTAAGACTGAAGCTAGTTTATCCAAATACATTTCAGGAATATCCCTTATAAAAAGATACTGCAGTAAAAGTTCAGTAACTGCAGTCGACGGTAGTATTTTGGATGCAGTATTAGCAGAATACTGTAACTGCAGTGTAATGCAGTAACACTTCAAAATTACTACAGTAAAAAAAGTATCTTGAACCCAGTATTTGAAGCATACTGCAGTTATACTGCACTCTAACTACAGTTATACTGCAGTGTACCACAGTTATACTGCATTCTGACTGCAATCTTTTTTCGTAAGGGATCACAATGAATTGATCCAACACTTTATTGGTTTCTGATACAGCTGGAATTCCATTTAGTCACTTGTCAGTACACTTGTACAAAATATCACATACGACACCATTATATACATATGTACAACAGCTATATATATATAGCACAATGCAGTAATGAACATACAATATTATACTACAACAAGAGTTTAACTGAATAAGGTGTTGTGTTGGTTGAATGTTCCAAGCAGGTTCCAGAATGTTCTTCAACTGGTGAACCTCTTCTTGTGCTGCGTAATGGAAGCTGTTTTCGCAGGCTTTGGTGCTGTGGCGATGTTGGAAGGGATGTTGGGTTTGGGGAGCTGTGACTCAGGCTCCTTGTAGACAACCGTCTGGTCCTTTCTGCACTCCACAGCCAGGTGGACAAGCCTCTCGTACACTTTCTTCACTTCCCAATGCTTTGATTTGTACTGCAAGTCTCCTGTAAAGACATGAAGGCTGATCATGAAGATGTGTAACCATACAATAATTCATGTTCATCTGTAAACAAAAAAGGGTGCAGTAGACTGGTGTGTGTTTTGTTACACTCAGTCAATAATGGGGCATTGAGATAGGCTGTTAGCAAATTTTGAGGGGGGCTTGATTTGTAGACAGTCTAGTCGTGTGTTGTTGTGTATAAGCACCTACAGTTGTGCTGTTGAATAGACAAATACTGCCAACAATAGAGTGAACTGGCTAGAAGAGCATACTAACAGTCCCTCTCCCCCATGCCAAAACACTGACTGCAAAGGTGTGAAAAGTTTGAGGAGCACTAGACAGTTTAGTGTATTGGTGATTTTTCTTTCTCAAGAGGGTGTTGTGCTTTCATAAATACCTTTGGCTGTCCTGGCTTGTTTCAAAGTCAGATGATGTTGAGCTTGAGCTTATTCCAGTCTGAAAGCATTCATCCAATGGGTCTACAGGCTCTGTACTACTAACGCTGGTGTCAAGGTCATCGTCGTCATCAGCAGCAGGATGAGTCTGTAGGACACACAGTAGTCAGTGACTAGCCAACATTTTACTACTTTGCCCCCATCAATACACACTCAAACAAGGTACTACATCCACCCACCCCCTTAATGTCAATACATTTTGCAGACTAAGTTTTACACACAATACCCACCCACAACAGACACCAGTCAGTCACCCACACAATGCCTTCCTTACTAATACCTACTTGAACAGTCAACTGAGCCTGCATAATACAGAAAAAACTACAGTAGAAGTTGTAGCCTACTTGTAAACACACCAACTATGACAACAAGACACGAACCATGTTCATGCCTAGCTCCAGTATATTTATTTGCTCATCATGGAAATATTGAGTTGATTTTAGTAAGGTTTTAGAAGGTGACTTGCACTACTTCCTGGTGCTGAGCTTGATGTTGATGCATCTGCAGAAGTTGATGGGATCAGACTCAAAGTAGAACATAGTCACATTAGCCTATGCGATAGTTAGTTAGCTAGCTAGCTAACGGTTAGCGATTGGAACCTAACAAAGCTTGACATTTTCCGGATTGACTGACCTTCATGTCTTAAAGTAATGGCTGCCGTTTCTCTTTGTTTATTTGAGCTGTTCTTGCCATAATATGGACTTGGTCTTTTACCAAATAGGGCTATCTTCTGTATACCACCCCTACCTTGTCACAACACAACTGATAGGCTCAAACTCATTGAGATGGGAAGAAATTCCACATATTAACTTTTAACAAGGCACACCTGTTAATTGAAATGCATTCTAGCTGACTACAGTGGTTGCTCAACTAAAAGTTTTGTGATTATGCTGCGGGATTTAGAGGAAATTTGTGGTTTAGTATGGTACCCTGCGTCACTACTTCATTGCTCCAGACCAGCGCAAAGGGAGTTAGAGCACTTATTATGTTTTTGTGTCCCAATGCGCTACTGTGTCACTAACTGACAATGAATGGGCGTCATAAACCAAATACAAACTGATAATTGTGAGCGACTTCAAAATTGAATTTCAATGAACTGAATGATGAGGATGAAGAAGGTGATTGAGTTTAGAACAATAGTGTAAGAATTGCTATTCCTCTGTCCTGCACTCGCACACCCAGAAAAATACACTTATTTTTTTGTTACTACTCATCAGTATTACATACTAAAACTGTTTTTACACTAAGTTTTTTTATTCTAAGAGAAACTTAGACTCTAATTAGGGTGTGGAAATGTTAGGATTATTTTGCCCTTACTGTAGTAGAGTAGCCTACTCCCAACCAGTCATGTTGTACAGTGCCTGAGTGGTGCAGCGGCCCAAGACACTGGCGTTGCTACAGATGCTGGTTCAATACCTGTGCCGGCTGTGACCGGGAGACCCATGAGGCGACAGTAGGCTTTTGGTTTCTCTCCCTCCAAAAACAGAAATAAATAATTCTAAATAACAAACTGGCTATATTTACAAATTAGTAACAATGTCTCACCCTATTTTCAAGAATGGCCTTTTTGTCGCTCACTCTACATTATTTGAAAACAAAATCATCTCTAAAATATTTGTATTTTTTAAACAAAGCGATTATTACGAATTCATTTACAATGACATAAAAGCCCCTTAGATATTCTCACAGATCAGATTTGCCCTAATGAAAAATGCCCCTTAGATATTAATTTAGAATCCTCCAATCCTCTAAATCTAATAATTGGCTGAGAGTCAAGTCATTGAAAAAATATTTTTCAATATACTGTGGGCATACCGTAGAGTAATATGCTGTTAAAAGTGGTGTAGGTCTTATATATTTAAAAAGCATATTGAAGTTAGAAGCAATAGGATTTGAAGCAATAGTCTACCTGCTGTGGTCAACTATTTCAGCACTGTTCTGCGTTGCTCTGAGACAAGCATGGGGACTGATAAATCAATGAGATTTTTTTTTCACTGAATCTCTGTTTGGGTATTGGTTAGACTACAATTAGCGTGTGGAAATGTTATTACATTTAAGTCAGAGAAAAGAAAGAAGGGATACTGGTCTGTAGTTGTTGACATCGGAGGGATCGAGTGTAGGTTTTTTCAGAAGGGGTGCAACTCTCGCTCTCTTGAAGACGGAAGGGACGTAGCAAGCGGTCAAGGATGAGTTGATGAGCGAGGTGAGGTAAGGGAGAAGGTCTCCGGAAATGGTCTGGAGAAGAGAGGAGGGGATAGGGTCAAGCGGGCAGGTTGTTGGGCGGCCGGCCGTCACAAGACACGAGATTTAATCTGGAGAGAGAGGGGAGAAAGAGGTCAAAGCACAGGGTAGGGCAGTGTGAGTAGGACCAGCGGTGTCGTTCGACTTAGCAAACGAGGATCGGATGTCGTCGACATTCTTTTCAAAATGGTTGACGAAGTCATCCGCAGAGAGGGGGGGGGGAGGATTCAGGAGGGAGGAGAAGGTGGCAAAGAGCTTCCTAGGGTTAGAGGCAGATGCTTGGAATTTAGAGTGGTAGAAAGTGGCTTTAGCAGCAGAGACAGAAGAGGAAAATGTAGAGAGGAGGGAGTGAAAGGATGCCAGGTCCGCAGGGAGGCGAGTTTTCCTCCATTTCCGCTCGGCTGCCCGGAGCCCTGTTCTGTGAGCTCACAATGAGTCGTCGAGCCACAGAGCAGGAGGGGAGGACCGAGCCGGCCTGGAGGATAGGGGACATAGAGAGTCAAAGGATGCAGAAAGGGAGGAGAGGAGGGTTGAGGAGGCAGAATCAGGAGATAGGTTGGAGAAGGTTTGAGCAGAGGGAAGAGATGATAGGATGGAAGAGGAGAGAGTAGCGGGAGAGAGAGAGCAAAGGTTGCGACGGCGCAATACCATCCGAGTAGGGGCAGAGTGAGAAGTGTTGGATGAGAGCGAGAGGGAAAAGGATACAAGGTAGTGGTCGGAGACTTGAAGGGGAGTTGCAATGAGATTAGTGGAAGAACAGCATCTAGTAAAGATGAGGTCAAGCGTATTGCCTGCCTTGTGAGTAGGGGGGGAAGGTGAGAGGGTGAGGTCAAAAGAGGAGAGGAGTGGAAAGAAGGAGGCAGAGAGGAATGAGTCAAAGGTAGACGTGGGGAGGTTAAAATCACCCAGAACTGTGAGAGGTGAGCCATCCTCAGGAAAGGAACTTATCAAGCTCATTGATGAACTCTCCAAGGGAACCTGGAGGGCGATAAATGATAAGGATGTTAAGCTTGAAAGGGCTGGTAACTGTGACAGCATGGAATTCAAAGGAGGCGATAGACAGATGGGTCAGGGGAGAAAGAGAGAATGTCCACTTGGGAGAGATGAGGATTCCAGTGCCATCACCCCGCTGGCCAGATGCTCTCGGGGTATGCAAGAACACGTGGGCAGACGAGGAGAGAGCAGTAGGAGAGGCAGTGATATCTGTGGTAATCCTTGTTTCCGTCAGCGCCAAGAAGTTGAGGGACTGGAGGGTAGCATAGGCTGAGATGAACTCTGCCTTGTTGGCCGCAGACCGGCAGTTCCAGAGGCTGCCGGAGACCTGGAACTCCATGTGGGTCGTGCGCGCTGCGACCACCAGGTTAGAGTGGCAGCGGCCACGCGGTGTGAAGCGTTTGTATGGCCTGTGCAGAGGGGAGAGAACAGGGATAGACAGACACATAGTTGACAGGCTACAGAAGAGGCTACGCTAATGCAAAGGAGATTGGAATGACAAGTGGACTACACGTCTCGAATGTTCAGAAAGTTAAGCTTACGTTGCAAAAATCTTATTGACTAAAATGACTAAAATGATACAGTACTGCTGGCTGGTAAAGTAGGCTAGCTAGCAGTGGCTGCGTTGTTGACTTAGTTTGAAAGTGTAGCTGGCTAGGTAACCTCGATAGTTTCAGTACTACACCTTATCATGATACAAAGGCAACTATGTAGCTAGCTAACATAGCCCTAATCAAGACGTTCCTTTGTAATGTATTTAGTTTCTACAATGCTGCTCGTCGGTAATAGTTGGCTAGGTTTGGAAAAATGGCGTCGCGGGGGACGAAAATAGCTGGCTAGCTAACCTCGATAATTACTCTAAACTACACAATTATCAAACTATGACAAAGACAACTATGTAGCTAGCTAACACTACCCTACTCAAATCGTTCCGTTGTAATGTATTAGTTTCTACAGTGCTGCTAGTCGGTAAAGGTTGGCTAGCTAGCAGTGTTGACTAAGTTAGGTGAACGGCGTCAGCGCGGCGGACGAAAATAGCTGGCTAGCTAACCTCGATAATTACTCTAAACTACACAATTATCTTTGATACAAAGACAGCAAAGACAACTAGGTAGCTAGCTAACACTACACTAATCAAATCGTTCCGTTGTAATGTATTAGTTTCTACAGTGCTGCTAGTCGGTAGAAGTTGGCTAGCTAGCAGTGTTGACTAAGTTAGGTGAATGGCGTCAGTGCAGCGGACGAAAATAGCTGGCTAGCTAACCTCGATAATTACTCTAAACTACACAATTATCTTTGATACAAAGACAGCTATGTAGCTAGCTAAGAAATTGCTCAGATCAAACAAATCAAACCTTTGTAATGTAATGAAATGTAATATTACCTGCGGAGCGAAGTGCAGCACGACTACTCGCTCCAAACCCGTGGTTTCTCATAGTACTGTAGCCTACTCCCGACCGTCACATTGTACAGCACCATATTTTCCGTTCCATCCTAATGGAAACCCTGAAGGTTTCGTTTTTCATTTTCCTTGGAATAGAAACACCATAATATTAATCAAATGAATTAAGCTACATTTCTTGAAATCAATTCCATATATTCTATGTTCTTACCAAAAAGGTTTTAAATTCTCTAGTACAGCCAATATTGAAGTCTATCAAATGCTTCTCAAAGATGCCCTCAGATAGTCAAACTAGCATTAATTAGCATTAATGGTAACAATGGCTGACAATTAAATAACGTGCCATAGAATTCCGCGGCAGCCCGCAAGGTGTGCTGCAGTATGATGCAACTTTTAAAGGAAGAACCACTTTTTTGGTTACTACATGATTTCATATGTGTTATTTCATAGTTTTGATGTCTTCACTATTATTCTACAATTAGAAAATAGTAAAAATAAAGAGTAGTAGTGTCCAAACTTTTCACTGGTACTGTATATACCTGGAATGCATTTCATTTAACAGGTGTGCGTTGTTAAATGTTAATTTGTTAAAAGTATTTCCTTCTTATTGCGTTTGAGCCAATCAGTTGTGTTGTGACAAGGTAGGGGTGGTGTACAGAAGATAGCCCTATTTGGTAAAAGACCAAGTCCATATTATGGCAAGAACAGCTCAAATAAGCAAAGAGAAACAACAGTCCATCATTACTTTAAGACACAGGAATGGAAGACCCAGCATTACCTCTGCTGCAGAGGATAAGTTCATTAGAGTTACCAGCCTCAGAAATTTCAGCCCAAATAAATGCTTCACAGAGTTCAAGTAAAAGACACATCTCACCATCAACTGTTCGGAGATGACTGCGTGAATCAGGCCTTCATGGTCAAATTGCTGCAAAAGGACACCACTACTAAAGGACACCAATAAGAAGAAGAGACTTGCTTGGGCCAAGAAACACGAGCAATGGACATTAGACCGGTAGAAATGTGTCCTTTGGTCTGATTTGAGATTTTCGATTCCAACCGCCGTGTCTTTGTGAGACACAGAGTAGGAGAACGGATGATCTCCTCGTGTGGTTCCCACCGTGAAGTATGGAGGAGGTGGTGTGGGGGTGCTTTGCTAGTTATGCTGTTGGTGATTTATTTAGGATTCGAGGCAAACTTAACCAGCAGGGCTACCACAGCATTCTGCAGCAATATGCCATCCCATCTGGTTTGCGCTTAGTGGGACTATAATTTGTTTTTCAACAGGACAATAACCCAACACACCTCAAGGCTGTGTAAGGGCTTTGGACCAAGAAGGAAAGTGATGGAGTGCTGCATCAGATGACCTGGTCTCCACAATCCCCCAACCTCAACCCAGTTGAGATGGTTTGGGATGAGTTGGACCGCAGAGCGACGTAAAAGCAGCCAACAAGTGCTCAGCTTATGTCTGAACTCCTTCAAGACTGTTGGAAAAGCATTCCTCATGAAGCTGGTTGAGAGAATGCCAAGAATGTGCAAAGCTATCATCAAGGCAAAGGGTGGCTACTTTGAAGAATCTCAAATATAGAATATATTTAGATTTGTTTAACACTTTTTTGGTTACTACATGATGCCATGTGTGTTATTTCACATTTTTGATGTCTCCACTATTATTCTACAATATAGAAAATAGTAAAAATAAAGAAAAACCCTTGATGCCCAAACTTTTGACTGGTAATGTAGAGATATTGTGGTGAAAAAAATACCAAATTGACATACTTGAGTAAAAGTAAAGATACCTTAATAGGAAATGACTCAAGTAAAAGTTACATAGTAAAATACTACTTGAGTAAAAGTCTAAAAGTATTTGGTTTTAAATATACTTAAGTATCAAAAGTAAATGTAATTGCAAAACGGTACTTTATGTATCAAAAGTAAAAGTATAAATCATTTCAAATTCAAATATTAAGCAAACCAGATGGCACAATTGTTTATTTTTTTTTTACATTTGCAGATAGCCAGGGTCACACTCAAACCCTCAGACATTCAGAAACGAAGCATTTGTGTTTATTGAGTCCGCCAGACCAGAGGTAGTTGAGATGACCATGTTCTCTTGATAAGTGTGTAAATTGGACCATTTCTGTTCGGCTAAGCATTCAAAATGTAACGTTTTACTTTGGGTGTCAGGGAAAATGTATGGGGTAAAAAGTACATAATTTCCTTTGGAATGTAGTAAAGTTAAAGTTGTCAAAAATATAAATAGTTGAGTACAGATACCCAAAAAATATCTTAAAATATCTTAAAGTATTTTTACACCACTGCATAAAAAACACAACTATCTTTGTAGTTATAGGTAACCAGATTGTGAATACAGCTAAGTTACTAAGTCTTTGACCACACTGCTTCCTTTAAGACTCCATCTTGGGCTAGCCTGCTAGCTTGCTCGCTATCGTGTCTGACGAGCTAACTTAGCTTGGCTAGCGGGCTTATAAACAGCAGTGACTCAACATTTGTATGAAAAATTAATGTGGAAGTAATTTGTTGAGCATTTTAACATAATTTGGTTAATAAATAAACGTAATACTTACATTTTAGAAAGGTATTCCTTATTCCTCTAGAACATTTTCTCCCAAGCGGGGACTTCAGTCCTCCATTAATTCAGAAGTTTTGGGAATTTTCACAGCGACCCAAAGTGTTATGGGATAGCCTCCCCGGCGAAGGGAATGAAAAAGCAAAGACAGTATAAGTATGCACCCCTGCGTGCTGTTTTCCAGACCTCCCAAGTAAGGGTATAAAACTTCTAGTAAGCTTAGTACATACTTGCCTTTTCACGTTCATATGTTTGGAATCCATAGTGATAAATAGAGGACTCATCATGGACGGTATAATGGCACAGATACAAAGATGAGTCCTCTATCTCTATGTTGGAATTGAATTTGAAAAATGACAGTTGTCTTCTGTACTTGCTACACACCCTAGATAGAACACAAGTACACATTTTTAAACACAGCCAGTGTCCTGTCTTTCAGGTTGTTTTCAAACCAAATGCAGGCCAATTGCAAACAGTCTACGAATTAATAATGAATGGTCAATAGAGTTGAAAGCTTTGACAGGTCTATAAAAACGGGCAGAACAATGCTGCCTTTTGTCCATGCAATTTACAGTGTAATTTAGAACCAAAGAAGCAGCAGAAATAGTGCTATGACTTGGTCTGAAACCAGACTGATGGACACTTACTTTACATTTTGAAGCTGTAAAATATTTAAAGTATACTTACTTTCTATATATCATAATCATTCAACATGCAGGGCTCCTTCATTCATCGTAGACTATATGTTTACTTATCTTGCATCTCTAAAGATTCTTCAAAATAAATGTGCTCTGTAAATACAACAATTGGCAATATAGACTACAGGGCTGGCTATGCAGTCTGTCTGGTCGGGTTCACCCCCAGTCCTCAGGGCCTTGACACAGGCTGCTCACTGTCAAAGTGGACAAGTAGGCTTAAGAGAATGCAATATCAAAGCAATGTCCTCGCTGCAGAACATATTGTTGCATGACCTGTGTAGTTACTTTTTACATGGCCGATTTATTATTGATTAAACACACACACACACACAGATGCACATACACGTGCATGCACACGCACACAGAGAGAGAGAGAGCGAGAGATCGAGACACAAAAAGCTAGAGACATTCACACATCCTCATATTACTCTTCTGGGAGAGTGTCACAGTCAGTGTCAAGGAGATGGAACATAACACGGAGACCCTTCCCAACCACAACAGTGAGACGTGATAAAGAGGTGCTCTCCTGGGACGAAGAACTACATAAATCTCTGTGTCCTGTGTGTCCTAAACAGCTCCAGAAGAAACAGTCCATTTTGTGTGTGTGCGTGTGCGTGTGTGTGTGTGTCCTGAGCAGATCCAGAAGATACATGGGTAGTAGAGCTCCGGGGTCTTCCATTCCATCTGAACGTCATTGATCTTGATGATGAGTTGGTTATTTGAATCAGCTGTGTAGTGCTAGGGCAAAAAAACAAAAAGTGCACCCAGGGGGGGCCCCAGGACCGAGTTTGGGAAACCCTGGTCTATCCCTGAAAGTGTAGCAAGACAGAGAGAGAGCTGACAGTGATGCATAGTATAAGAAGACCGGTATAGGGAAGGTGATTAAGAAAGACACAAACATCTGAATGAAGATTATTTTGCACGGTTATTTTTTTCAAGCAAATAAATACAAATCATGATGTCAAACTGAAGATTAATTTAAGATTCCTTTATTTTTTATATAATGCCTCATACAATGCTCTTGACTCATACAATGCCTAATAAATTTGTTCAGTGAACGTAAAATATAATATGATGTGAAAATAAATCCCAGTACGTTTACCATTATTCAATGACCTGAAACAGATCATTTTAATGTGCTTTGCTCATATATTGTATGCATATCCAGCGTATCATTTCTCATACATATAACTCCAGGACTATATATTCTCTTGAATCCAGGATTTAAAAATGTTGAATGAAAACATAACAGTCTTCTAGAACCTATAATGTCATACAAGGTCTAGTCTCTTGTGGCAGACTGTTGCGCGCACGCAAGATTTGGTTCCGGGTTCCAAGACTCTGGGTTCCGAGATTATACTGCATGATAGTATAATAGGGACAGCATGACACATTCAGATCATCAGATAGAATATGACATCATCAAAATCAAACGTCCATACTTCCCAGCTTGTTTTGAAAGTTTAAATCGAACAGACAGAAATTATTTAAAATTGATAACCAATGTCTAAAGAGCAGAGCTGTATAGATTTTTTTAAACATTATTTACATAGAAATTAAAGTAAACTAATACAAGGGTTTTTAGGTCATTTTGAAAAATCTGCCATATAATGTATTTCATCCATGATGCCAACTAGCCGTACTTCTCATTTATAATATCCACAATCCAACAGGAGGTTGAGAGCAGAAAAATACTATCCCTGTGGTCATCAGTCCTGTCATTGTGAGTGTTTGAGATCGACTACAATACATTGGAGTCGGACTTCATGGGATCACTGATCTACAAATCACCTTGCATCCCAAATAACTACACATTCTCTGATCAATATTAGCGATTCTGCATCTGGACCCTTTCCCAAACGGATCCCCTCAAACGTGCTTAAGATTCTCTCCCCTCCCCTCTCCTCTCCTCATTCCTCCTCTCTTATCCAAGGTAAGGATGATCACTCTGGAAGTTGTAGTCTGGACACACTTTCTGCACGAGCTTATAATCGATACTGAAGAAGGAGATGAAGATGCAGATGACTTTAAATGGTTTGGCGCAGAGCCAGGCGGCATGGGACTGAGTGTGCTCTGAGAAGCAGGTCTGGGAGGGGTCGTAGAGGCAGGGCTTGGGCTTCTTGGAGCGGTTGGTCTTCTCGTACTCCACCCGGCAGTTGAAGGTCTTTATCTCTTTGGGGTCGATGGTGGACTGGTGCGGGGTCTGTTGTTGGGTGATCTGGGTGAGCTCTGGGTGGAGCTGAGCGTGTAGGCTTGGTTGGTGGTGCTGCAACACCTCGAACTCCACCACCTTGGTGGGAGGGACAATACTGACGGAGACGTTACCGAGACTGGACGAGTTGTGGCGGAAGTAGACGGTGAACGTGCCGTTGATGTGGTCCACGATCTTCCCCGTGACCAAGAGGCTGAACTTCATGGTCTTCACGTTGAAGTAGAAATCCCCCCAGCCGAAGATCTTCTTGGTCTTCTGGGCCGTCTTAAGTGAGGGTTTGCGTTTGTTGCGGTAGCCTGTCTGGTCGAGTAGGAGCGACTGATTACGAGCCCAGTCGTAGGGGTTAAAGAAGCTGTAGGTGGGGGTTTTCAGAGGAGGCTTTATGGGCGGGTTGCCGACCCCGTCCATGCCGGTGGAGAAGATGCGGGAGGTGGTTTGGTAGGGGGGTTTGACTCCCCCTGTGGCCCCTCCGCCGGTGCCGACGGCTCCCTCTCCCATGCCATACGGTAGGGTCTTCATCACTGAGCCTGCTGGACCCAGGTCTAGTCCAGGGTAGCCCTTGGCCACCTGCTTCTCCAGTCCCTGCACCTGAGGAGAGAGAGAGGGAGAGAGTGAGAGAGAAAGAGAGAGGGGGGGAGAGAGTTAGTGTCAAGGAATATTGATTATCATTCATCTCATACACTATGCAGGTTGTTAGATGACTTGGATGGGTTTTCTTCATCCCCCGATTCCAACCACACACAAAGAGTCTATTTTTATAACGACAGAATTTGTTGTGGATGCTGTTTTACACAGTGAAGCAGATTTTACATGTGAAGATAATGGACATGTTTGTTCAGACAGGCGACACAGCTTTAATCCACAGTCTAGTAAGTGGTTATTCACAGAGGTGATTGACTAGACATCTTCCCTTGTTCTCCCTTCATGTCTCATCAATCATGTCACTGCCAAACACATAGACTGTGAAGCACTGTCACATACACACACTCTGCCACACACCCCAGAAGATGACGGTTTGATGTTTAAAACTCCAGCTTTTCTTAAAGGGTTATAACACCAACACAAGCTCCCCACAACAGAGACACATCGCAATCCAGCTACAGTAGAAACAATTCTCCTAATAGATAAGCAAACCAGCAAACAAGCAAAACCAAAACTCAAAAATGAGAGCAACACCCCCCACAGTCAGACGTCGGCGTAAATAGTCATGCAAGAATGATTTTTGTCTCTAATTCTGTCTGAACAAACCAGCGACGTAGAACAGACAGGTTTGTGCCAAAACTCTGCTCATTTGCTATCAATCATTAATCCCAATAATAACCTCATGTTGCCATTTGTCTCAGACTCCTAATACAGTACTCAATACACACATTAATGGATCTATGTCTGCATTCCAAATGGCACTATATGGTGCATTACTTTTGACCAGGGCCCATAGGGTTTGGCCATAGGGCTCTGGTCAAAAGTACTGCACTATATAGGGGATATCGGGTACCATGTGGGACGCAGCTACTCATTCAATGAATGTATGCATTTCTCCTGCTCATTCATTAACATGGGGCCAAGCGGGCCTCAGCAGTCTGGTTTTAAGGTGAATTGATCGGGGTGAAATGACTGGAAGTATATTGAGCGCTGGCTGAATTAATTAAAAGACAGATGTTGATGAATGGCTATTGATCTGATAACGAGTTGCTGGTGGATTTTTAACAGTCGCTGGAGTCCCCTGGGTGGGTTGCTATGTGTGTGTGTCTGAGGAAGAGGGCAGTGAACTCACAGAATCTAAATCAAAGATAGGTAACATGGACTTGACTGCGAGATGACCGAGAAAGTCAGTAAGTGTCTAAAAACCTATTTAAACATAATTTACATAGAAAGGACAGTAAAAGTTGAAGTCTGAACTTTGCGCATGACACAATTAATTTTCCAACAATTGTTTACAGACAGATTATTTCACTTAATTCACTGTGTCACAATTCCAGTGGGTCAGAAGTTTACGTACGCTAAGTTGACTGTGCCTTTAAACAGCTTGGAAAATTCCAGAAAATTATGTCATGGCTTTAGAAGCTTCTGATAGGCTAATTGACATAATTTGAGTCAATTGGAGGTGTATCTGTGGATGTATCTCAAACTCAATGCCTCTTTGCTTGACATCATAGGAGAATCAAAAGAAATCAGTCAAGACCGCAGAAAATAAATGTGTAGACCTCCACAACTCTGGTTCATCCTTGGGAGCAATTTCCAAACGCCTGAAGGTACCACGTTCATCTGTACAAACAATAGTACGCAAGTATCAGCACCATGGGACTAGGCAGCCGTCATACAGCTCAGGAAGGAGACGCGTTCTGTCTCCTAGAGATGAACATACTTTGGTGCGAAAAGTGCAAATCAATCCCAGAACAACAGCAAAGGACCTTGTGAAGATGCTGGAGGAAACAGGTACAAATGTATCTATATCCACAGTAAAACAAGTCCTATATCAACATAACCTGAAAGGCCGCTCATCAAGGAAGAAGTCACTGCTTCAAAACCGCCATAACAAAGATCGTACTTTTTGGAGAAATGTCCTCATGTCTGATGAAACAAAAATAGTACTGTTTGGCCATAATGACCATTGTTATGTTTGGAGGAAAAAGGGGGAGACTTGCAAGCCGAAGAACACCATCCCAACCGTGAAGCACGGGGGTGGCAGTATCATGTTGTGGGGGTGCTTTGCTGCAGGAGAGACTGGTGCACTTCACAAAATAGATGGCATCATGAGGTAGGAAAATGATGTGGATATATTGAAGCAACATCTCAAGACATCAGTCAGGAAGTTAAAGCTTGGTCGCAAATGGTCTTCCAAATGGACAATGACCCCAAACATACTTCAATGACCCCAAGTTGTGGCAAAATGGCTTAAGGACAACAAAGTCAATGTATTGGAGTGGCCATCACAAAGCCCTGACCTCATTCCTATTGAAAATTTGTGGGCAGAACTGAAAAAGTGTGTGCGAGCAAGGAGGCCTACAAACCTGACTCAGTTACATCAGCTCTGTCAGGAGGAATGGGCCAAGATTCACCCAACTTATTGTGGGAAGTTTGTGGAAGGTTTCCTGAAATGTTTGACCCAAGTTAAACGATCTACCAAATAATAATTGAGTGTATGTAAACTTCTGACGCACTGGGAATGTGATGAAATAAATAAAAGCTGAAATAAATAGTTCTCTCTACTCTTATTCTGACATTTCACATTCTTAAAATAAAGTGGTGATCCTAACTGACCTAAAACAGGACATTTTTATTTGGATTAAATGTCAGGAATTGAGAAAAACTGACTTTAAATGTATTTGGCTAAGGTGTATGTAAACTTCCGACTTCAACTGTACGTAGGTGTAGTGTAATTCCAGTGTATTTTGTTACATGTCATGTAGGTTTTAGCATAATTACAATAATACATTATACATGTATGAATGTACATGTAACACATGCATGCAGTGGTTAACCTTCTCTGACAGCCATGTCAGCAGTGCTGTCAGGTAGCGCCATGTGTGGCAATCTCTCAAACTAACACTGAATTACACAGCATTATTAGACCTAATCATCACAGCTCTGTCAGCATGGTGTTATGCAGAGGCTCCATGGTCTTGGTGTGTGTGTGTGTGTGTGTGTGTGTGTGTGTGTGTGTGTGTGTGTGTGTGTGTGTGTGTGTGTGTGTGTGTGTGTGTGTGTGTGTGTGTGTGTGTGTGTGTGTGTGTGTGTGTGTGTGTGTGTGTGTGTGTGTGTGTGTGTGTGTGTGTGTGTGTGTGTGTGTGTGGTGGGAGCTTTAGAGGTCAACTAACTGATACTCCTCACTACAATATCCAGGCTACATATGATGTGCGGTGCCTTCAGAAAGTATTCAGACCCCTGGACTTTTTCCAAATGTTGTTGTGTTACAGCCTGAATTTAAAATGTATTACATTTAAATGTTGTGTCACTGATCTACACACAATACCCCATAATGTCAAAGTGGAATTATGTTTTTAGAAATGTTTACAAATTAATAAAACATGTCAACCTGAAAAAAGCTGAAGAATTTGCTTAACAAGTCAGATATTAAATTGCATGGATTAACTCTTTCTGCAATAATGGTGTTTAACATGATTTCTGAATGACTACCCCATCTTTTTTCCCCAAACATACAACTATCTGTGATAGGACAGAAAACTGAGGATGGATCAACAACATTGTAGCTACTCCACAATACTGACCTAAATGATGGAGTGAAAAGAAGGAAGCCTGTATAGAATAAAAATGTTTCAAAACATGCATCCTGTTTGCAATAAGGCACTAAAATAATACTGCAAAAAATATATCAAAGAAACTTTTTGTCCTAAATACAAAGCATTGTGTTTGGGGCATATCCAACACATCACTCAGTACCACTCTTCATATTTTCAAGCATGGTGGTGGCTGCATCATGTTATGGGTATGCTTGTCATCGGCAAGGACTGGGGAGTTTTTTAGGATAAAAAGAAAAGGAGGAGCTAAGCACAGGCTTTCCAACAGACACGGGGAGACAAATCTACCTTTCAGTAGGACAATAACGTTACTTACCAAGACAATATTGAATGTTCCTGAGTGGCGTAGTTACAGTTTTGACTAAAATTGCTTTGTAAATCTATTGCAACACTTGAAACATTTTAAAAAGAATAATGGGCAAATATTGTGCAATCCAGGTTTGCAGCATTCTTAAAGACTTACCCAAAAAGACTCACAGCTTTAATTGCTGCAAAGGTGATTCTAACATGAATTGACTCAGGGGGTTGAGTACTTATCCAATCAAAATATATTTGTGTTTTATTTTCAATCAATACTTTTGTGTTGATACATTTTTCTTCCACTTTGACATTACACGGTATGCTGTGTAGATCACTGACAAAAAATACAATTAAGTCAGTTAAGAACAAATTCTTATTTTACAATGACGGCCTACCCCGGCCAAACCCTCCCTTAACCCGGACAACGCTGGGCCAATTGTGCGCCGCCCTATGGGACTCCCGATCACGGCCAGTTGTGATACAGCCCGGGATCAAACCAGGGTCTGTAGTGATGCCTCTAGCACTGAGATGCAGTGCCTTAAACCGCTGCGCCGCTCGGAAGCAAAATCCCACTTTGTAACACAACAACATGTGGTCGGGTATGAATAGTTTTTGATTCACTGCATTTCAATCAAAATATCCAATTACTTCAATGATGTATGCTCACTGTATTTATGTTTATAGCACAATATTTCTGAATTATTTCATGAATAAAACAATACGATTAAAAACAATCCACAGTTATTAAAAAAATAAAAATAAGCTAATGATCCTCTGTGGCCGAATCATGCTTTTTGGTGTAGTTGCCTATTTTGAATGATTTATATTAATGTATGTATAGACAGGTGTAGGCTAATTAGGTTACATCATTTTGGCAATTTAATTCAATTTACTTTACTTTAGGGTAAGCTTAGTGATCTCATCAAACCACATTTTGGAGTCCATTCACTCATTTTTTATGCTTCTGACATGCGGTTACAGGGTTGGGTAGGTTAATTTCTAAATGTAATCCGTTACAGTTACTAGTTACCTGCCCAAAAATGTCATCAGTAACGTAATTTTTGGATTACCCAAACTTAATCTGAGTACATTCAGTTACTTTTAGATTACTTTCCCCTTAAGAGGAATTTGAAGAAGACAAAAATGTATGTTACCAATTGAACGACATCCATTCCAGGATAAATCAATGTTAAAGTTTACATAGCTGGCCATATCGATGTAAAATTTTACTTCATGGGTTGGTTATGCAGACTTATTCTAACCCATCGCTTTCTACTACATATAATAATACGATTAAATGATATCTTTACATTAATATAGATAATTTATACGTCCAAAAATGGATGTAGCAACTACAGATTGCCCCTTTAAGTCTATTAAAAGTGTGCGATTTTGAGCATGTGTCCATTAGGTCTATGGATTTGTTTTGTTTTCGTCAGAATGAATTAGATTGAGTAATAAAAGCCCTACTTTTATTCCATAGGCTGGGATCCGCACTATGCAGCTGTTACATGAGCACATTTTCACTGGCTGTCCATTGGTTTCAAAAACAATGATTGATAGGCAGCCAAACTTCTTGAATTCAACTATTATTGGGTTCAAATACACATTTAGATTTGTGAATAGCCATCCACAACAACCACAATAGTAAGGCGCAAATAGCTAAATGAGACTCAAGCAGTGTGAATCACATCATTGCGCTATGTAGATATCAATAAGTGATATCCATATCGCCGTAGACTACACCACTGCTGTCATCCTTACCTCCAAGAGTTTATTTAAGTTGGATAATCTTTGGATGCCGACAGCAGTCGCACCATTGGAAGACATAGCTTCGACTGTAGCCTACAAAAACCTATTCCTGCTCTTTTCCCGCGATCCATCAAACACATTTGGTGTGTCATCATAGTGGTCTCTGACTTGTGGTCAGACTCGCTCAGGTGGAACGAACTTAAACTTGCGCCTTTTTCAATTACGATTTGAATGTCATTGAGAAAACAGAGAAGTGTCAAAGATTTTTTTTCACAAACATCCTTTCTGAATTTAAAAGTAATCCATGAAGTAATCATCTAGTTTTTCAAAAGTATCTGTAATCTGATTACAATATTTTAGCTGGTAACGTAACGGATTACAGTTACAGTTTTATTTGTAATCCCTTACATGTAACGGATTACATGTAATCCGTTACTCCCCAACCCTTTGCGGTAATGATAAATAGTGATGAAATAGCCTGAAGCTTTCTTGACATTTTGTTTCAATTATTGCTATAGGCTCATATTTTACCGGTATGGTAAATATTTATTTTGCTGGGATGTCGTACCGGACCGTATCGCCTTACTTTCACCCCTGCATACACCTCACAGCAGATACAATATCCATGTGATAACCTGGACTTGTCATTCTCATTTCAGCAGCCGAAGCTGGATCCCCAAACAGAAAAAGGTTGACGTATAAAACAGACAGAGTACCCCCTTTGAATGCATCAGTGAGGAGGAGTCCTAAATACTCCTATTTTATATGTGGAGTCAGTCCAGGATATTCATCCTTACAGAGAGATTTAAGCTACATCTGTCCATCAAAAGTGACTATCTTGAATCAAAGACACACACTAGATAGAGGTTGGTAAGGACTAGGGCTGTTACGGTGACCATATTACAACTACACCGGCGGTCACGAGTCATGAAGAAAGTCAAATTCCATATAACCGTTTAATCACAGTAATTAGGCTTCTCCAAGCTCTGATGCTGCTGATGGTCATTAGTAGTCTACCAAACTTGCTAACTGCCTGGTACTCAGCACGCTATTGTCCCTCTAATCACTCTGACATCAATGCAAATGTGATTGAAAATCTAATCAAACACTTAATGAGAGCCCATGAGCTCATGTTGCGCAACATTTCTATAGTCTATGCAATTGCGTGAGAAAACAGAGTGATGACCTTTATTAAAAAGAGGGGGATCCCATCAGCTTTCTATAGGCTAGGCCTACTATATTTGTACCTCAACTTTCCTAGTATTAAGCACATTGCATGTCTTTACAACAGGAGTATAGCCTACCTGGCTGGCATGAAAATGAACCACGGGAAAAGCGTTCTCCATTTGCTATTTAAGTGCATAAATGGCATGTATTCTTTTCCCCCTGCCCCTGTGAGACAGATGCATGATAATGGCCCATTCTTAATTAAAACACATTTCACACATGATTTAGTATATGTAAAGACAAGATTGAATCAAGAATAGTCTGATAGGTGACATTATTAGCCTTGCACTTAGCCTTATCACTTGCGAATGATGCCCAGCATAAGGCAAGAAACAATGCATACCTTTCTTTTGCGACTTTTTCAAATCATAGTCTCACACCTCATGTAGCCTAGCCCATAGGCCTATATGTTTTGATAAGGTTTGTATTACAACTAAAGTGACCAAATAACTTCTTAAAATTAAGCACATTAATCCGCTTTATAATGGGTGTAGAGCCTAACTGGCATACATAAGCAGCGCATGAGTTTCAAGTTTGGGGAAGATCATTTTCACCATAAAAACGCACCTTTATAATAAAAGCATTACATACATAATCACATTTGCGGTCCCTTTTGATAATGGTGTTTTCCCGCTAATGGAACATTTGCGCTTATAGCCTACTGCCGTGTGCGCACTGCTGCGCTTATAATGTGAAGAAATAGCCTAATAGTTTATCAACATTTTAAGCTAAATGTTCTGATCTGTTGTGTCAGCCTCATTGAGTAATAAAAAGTGTCTTTGATGCTAGTGGTTGTATTATTTTGGGATCTATCGCATCCCACAACTGTCCCAGACTATGTTTGTTGGAATATTTATTTCTCGCACAGAATACGTCAACTTTTGTACTACGGGGGATAGTAGATTGACATAGGCTAGTGCTTTTGGTGTTCGTTAGGCCTACTCATCTTGTTGGCTGACGAAAAGTAAATGTGGACAGTTCTTCCAATATCTTCAATATGCGCCTCGGAATTGGATAAGGATGTGTGCAGTTGCGTCCCCGATGTGTCTGTCTTCACTTGTAGCCTGTGAGAAAGACTCAATCAGAGAGCCATGTGAGTGAGAGGTGCTTCAGAGCATGCAGCACACAGGGAGGAGGGAATACAAATTATTATATTCAGCCCAATAGCAAAATGGCATGGATTTTTTTAGGGGGCATCACGGCCACACAAAGGCGATGTAGCCGGGAAATGATCAAGTGCTTGTCAAATTGTGAATAAGAGACTGATGAAGTGTGTACAGCCTGCACAAAAAAACAAAGCAGAGCTCATGCCTTTCATGCAACTTTTTTTCAAATCATCATTAAAGTCGCATCATGCAGCCTTAGAATGTATAAAACATCTAAACATATAGCCCAACGTTTGTATCACAACTAAAGTTACATTAGTAACTCTAAATGAAGCATAGAAGTGCCTGTTTCTTTGTTAACCGCTCGACACAGAATAGCCGCATGTGCGCACTCTCTCAAATTGTTTGGAGAAAATATCCTTTCTATTTTATTCAGCTTTGTTAAATTGTATTCTTGATACTATAAAATAATCTAAAATAATGCCACCGAATTCTAAGCAAATCCTGTCTGCTAAATGAGTGTAGCCCACAGCCATATCACATAGCCAGATCAGGACCTAACATAAGGACAACACTATTCTGTTCTTCTGAAATAGACTACATTTTCTTCATATCATGTTTCTTTAGACCTGTCTAAAATAAATAATGGATTTATTGTGAAGGTGTAGGATATATTACATGGATTTATTAGACATTTTAAAATGTAGGTGCTCCAAAGGTCTGCATCAGTTGATTGTAGGCTATGTGTAGAAGTCAGGAGATGCTAAATGTGTTTATGTTAATTAACGATCAATTACCGTGAGACGGGCAGTTATTTGCTTGACAATCACCGGCTGATGAAATTTCATGACCGCCACAGCCCTAGTAAGGACACGGCCCCGAGGTTGGTAAGCTAAAGATATGGTTCATATTTTAAATCAGACACACTGGGTAGAGGTTGGTAAAGGGTGAAATGGCTCCTCTCACATGGGGAGCAGATAATGTTTTAGCAAATTAGCCACACGCCAGGAGATCACACAGTGAGGTCAAAGATTAGGGTTGAAAGTATGGAGTCAGTAATGTTGCTTCAAACACGGCAGGAAAGGGAGGGTATAGCTATAGGATTCCTTTAAAATCAATGCTGGTTGTTGCGGAATAAATACAATAAATAAATAATTCATATGTCCAGAAATGTATATACTGTAGGCCTACAGCTATTTGTAGAAATCTAAATTAAAACACATACACAGTATATTTCACTTATCACAGACTGGAAAATCCAGACCAGTGGAGGTACATAAAGCTGCATTAGCTACATGCAGAGCCTTCGGAAAGTATTCAAACCTCTTGACCTTTTCCAAATGTTGTTGAGTTACAGCATGAATTTAAAAATGTATTAAATTGATACAATACAGGAGTATTTCTCCTGTCTTATCCGGTGTCCTGTGTGAATTTAAGTATGCTCTCTCTAATTCTCTCTTTCTCTCTTTCTTTCTTTCTTTCTTTCTTTCTTTCTTTCTTTCTTTCTTTCTTTCTTTCTTTCTTTCTTTCTTTCTTTCTTTCTTTCTTTCTCTCTCTCGGAGGACCTGAGCCCTAGGACCATGCCTCAGGACTACCTGACATGATGACTCCTTGCTGTCCCCAGTCCACCTGGCCGTGCTGCTGCTCCAGTTTCAACTGTTCTGCCTGCGGCTATGGAACCCTGACCTATTCACCGGACGTGCTACCTGTCCCAGACCTGCTGTTTTCAACTCACTAGAGACAGCAGGAGCGGTAGAGATACTCTCAATGATCGGCTATGAAAAGCCAACTGACATTTACTTTTGAGGTGCTGACTTGTTGCACCCTCGACAACTGTGATTATTATTATTTGACCATGCTGGTCATTTATGAACATTTGAACATCTTGGCCATGTTCTGTTATAATCTCCACCCGGCACAGCCAGAAGAGGACTGGCCACCCCTCATAGCCTGGTTCCTCTCTAGGTTTCTTCCTAGGTTTTGGCCTTTCTAGGGAGTTTTTCCTAGCCACCATGCTTCTACACCTGCATTGCTTGCTGTTTGGGGTTTTAGGCTGGGTTTCTGTACAGCACTTTGAGATATCTGCTAATGTAAGAAGGGCTATATAAATACATTTGATTTGATTTGAATGGAGCTAAGCACAGTCAAAAGCCTAGAGGAACACAAGGCCAGATCTACACTGGAGTTGCTTACCAAGTAGACAGTGAATGTTCCGGAGTGGCCGAGTTACAGTTTTGTCTTAAATCTAGTTGAAAATCTATGGCAAGACTTGAAAATGGTTGTCTCGCAATGATCAACAACCAATTCGAATTTTGAAAAGAATAATGCGCAAATGTTGCACAGTCCAGGTTTGGAAAGATCTTAGATACTTAACCAGAAAGACTCACAGCTGTAATTGCTGCCAATGGTGCTTCTACAAAGTATTGACTCAGGGGTGTGAATACTTATGTCATTATGGGGTATTGTGTGTAGATAGGTGAGAAACAATATTTAATCACTTTTGAATTCAGGCTGTAACACAACAAAATATGGAATACATCAAGGGGTATGAATACTTAAATACACAAAGTAATTCCGCACTACCATTAAAAAAGACTTAAGTACTGTAGGTCTACACCTGAAAAGCTGACAAATATAGCCGTCCCTCTGACCCCCTCAGATAATAATCATAAAACGGAGTGAAGCAATCTTTCCCTCTTCTCTGACAGAAATAGATTTCTTCACACCGTACAAGAACTTCAAATCAACCCAATAATCTCATTCACCAAACTCAGTTCACCTCTAAGGGACAGGTGGTCAATTGAAGTAATGCATCTGTGTTATTTGGCATGCCAGCATGATATATGTCAGCAACGTTCCACAGCTAAGATGATTTTACACAAGATTCTCTCTCAGTCCCCCCCCCCATTTATTTGTCAAGCTTATGGTTTGGGAGGGGAACGGATAAAGATGGAGTGTTTTTTTTTCTGGTAAAATACATATGTATGATACAGGCAAGCAATTTACCAGGAAGAGAATTGGATTACGAGACATTACAGGAGAGAGAATAAGCTAAGGAAAATGTTATTACTGAAGAGGTGAGATGAGAGAGAAGAGCAAGAACATGCACTTTCTCTAGGGGATGTTGAAACATTAATAACACTTTAACTTCATTTGGTGGGTCTACGAGCAAAAAGCATCTTAATACACTGTTAAGGAAAGAGGAGCGAAGAGCTAGCCGATCAACTGTAAGTGCATACAGAGAGAAGCAGGCTCTGTCCCAAATGGTACCCTACTCCCTGTGAATTGCACTACTATTCCAGGGTCTTTTGACCAGGGCCTATCGAGCTCTGGTCATGAGCAATGCACTATATGTGGAAGAGGGTGCCATTTGGGATGCACTTGCAGTGATTGGAAAGCCAGAGCATGTTCGATGCAGCAGGACGAGAGTAGGTTCATACTCACTTATCAAATGCTAGAGGGTTAGGGTGTCAGGTGAAATTGACTTCTGATCTGTCAATGACTGTTACAATTAAGATCTATTTTCATCATTAGGAAGCTTTGGATCAATGAGCTGGCAGCTGCAATGGTCTGATCCTTGATCTACAGTTCACTCATACTCACATTTATCCTTTAAAACCTGTCCTCCCCCTAGAGAGAGAAAGATTGATTGAGTGAGTGAGTGAGTAAGTGAGTGAGTGAGTGAGTGGCCAGAGGATGTGGCCTGCCCTGCTTGCCCACCATCCCATGGCTGACATTGCTCTCTCTCCCAGAAGAGTAATATGAGGATACATGACTCTCTCTCTGTCCCGTCCCCCGTCCCCCAAAGGAGTGATAGTAGGAGGATGAGTGCAGCCCATCTTGGAGCATTTGACCCTCCAGGCTGTTCGTTTGCTTAATTGGAGTTTTATTTGTGACGATCAATTCATTTCTATCTCTCCCTCTGCCCTCTCATCTTCCATTGATCTGCTGTCACTGAGAAGAGTCAAATTGACCCCCCATCCTCTCTCTCTCTCTCTCACACACACACACACACACACACACACACACACACACACACACACACACACACACACACACACTGCCTCCCGAGTGGCACAGTGGTCCAAGGCACTAGTTGTGCCACTAGAGATCCTGTTTCGAGTCCAGGCTCTGTCGCGACCGGCCGCGACCGGGAGACTCATTGTGCGGTGCACAATTGGCCCAGCGTCATCCGGTTTAGGGGAGGGTTTAGCCGGCAGGGATGTCATTGTCCCATCGCGCTCTAGCGACTCCTGTGGCGGGCCGGGCGCATGCACGCTGACACGGTCGCCAGGTGTACTGCGTTTCCTCTGACACATTAGTGTGGCTGGCTTCCGGGATAAGTGGGCATTGTGTCAAGAAGCACAAGTCCGACTTTCTCCCGAGTCCGTATGAGAGTTGCAGCGATGAGACAAGACTGTAACTACCAATTGGATACCACAAATTTAAGGAGAATAAGGGGTAAAAATAATTAAAAAAATAAAGTAAACACACACACATTGTGTACCAAATATAAATTATCTAAAATATTTAATTATAACATGGCCGGCGGCCCATGGGCCTGTTTTTATTTATATATAAAAAATATATTTATTATTATTTTATTTTTTTCCCCAATTTTGTGATTACGATCTTGTCTCAGCGCTGCAACTCCCCAACAGGAGAGGTGAAGGTCGAGTCATGTGTCCTCCGAAACATCTACCGCCAAGCCGTACTTCTTAACCTGTTTTGGGGACTGGTTTTTGTTCGGAATTTTGGATGACTGACGTGCACAAAGTAAACTGCCTGTTACTCAGGCCCAGAAGCTAGGATATGCATATAATTGGTAGACTTGGATAGAAAACACTCTGAAGTTTCTAAAACGGTTAAAAATAAAGTCTGTGAGTATAACAGAACTCATATGGCAGGCGAAAACCCGAGGAAAATCCATCCAGAATTTTTTTGTTGTTGAGCTCCCATCCACTTCAAATGTGAAGCTATTGAAACTATGACTTCCGCCTCCCAGATTGCAGTTCCTATGGCTTCCACTAGATGTCAACAGTCTTTATACATGGTTTCAGGCTTGTTTTTTGAAAAACCAACGAGGAATAGTAGTTTATCCATATGGAGCACTAAGGCAAAAGTTGTCTCTTTGCACGCGTGAACGAGGGCGTGCTCTTCGTTATTTTCCTTCCCTATTGAACATTCTTTGTATGAAATATTATCGTTTATTTAGATATTAAACTACCTGAAGATTAATTAGAAACGTCGTTTGACTTGTTTGGACGAACTTTACTGGTAACTTTAGGGACTTCTTTGTCTGCATGTAGAACGGGTGAATTACTGAACTCAATGACACCTACTAAATGGACTTTTTGGGATATAAAGAAGGATTTTATTGAACAAAACGACCATTCATTGTGTAGCTGGGACCCTTGGGATTGCAAACAGAGGAAGATCTTCAAAGAAAAGTGATTTATTTTATCGTTATTTATTATTTTGTGAAGCCTGTGCTGGTTTGAAAACATATGTTGTTGTGGGGCGCTGTTCTCAGATAATCAAATGCTATGCTTTCGCCATAAAGCCTATTGTAAATCGGACAATGCAGTTCAATTACCAAGATTCTAAGCTAAAGAATCATGTATGACACTTGTATTTTCACGAATGTTTCATATTACGATTCTGTATTTTGAATTTGGCGCGCTCGGATTTCACCGGATGTTATCGAATTTGATTCCGCTAGCAAGATCCGCGCACTAAGTTAACATTCGCATGCTTAACTCGGAAGCCAGGCGCACCAATGTGTAGGAGGATACACCGTTCAACTGACGATCGAAGTCAGCCTGTAGTCACCTGGCCCGCCACAAGGAGTTGCTAGAGCGCGATGAGCCAAGTAAAGCCCCACGGCCAAACCCTCCCCTAACCCAGACGACGCTGGACCAATTGTGCGCCACCCTATGGGACTCCCGGTCATGGCCGGTTGTGACACAGTCTGGGATCAAACCCCGCCTGTTATATTATTATTTAAAAAAGAAAATATGACAATTTCTCATAATAATTTAGCAGAATAATATATATTAAGCATTTGGCTGACCAGTGACAATAGCCAGTCCACCTACCAAGATGGGCTGGTCGGATTTATGACTGGCTGAACTGAGGTGGCGCGAACTCACATTCAAAGTCAAACGCGCATCATCAAAGGGAGTGAGACCCGCTCTGACTCTTTGTCAGTCACTCAGTCAGAACAGAAACACAGAAAGGCAGAGAGACCAAAAAAAGGATTGAGGCCAATGCTGCTAAATGTGTGAAATTAACCGACTTATTAAGTTCTGCTTCTGCTGGTCCAATGCTGTGTCTATGTCTGTGAGAAATGACAGATCAGATGCTTCGGTGCAGTCGAGGTAGGAAGAAAACAGAGAAAGACACTCACGCACACTGACACAGATCATATTTGCCAAGATAATCCATCCACCTGACATGTGTGGCATATCAAGAAATTGATTAAACAGCATGATCATTACACAGATGCACCTTTTGCTGGGGACAATAAAAGGCCACTCTAAAATGTGCAGTTTTGTCACACAACACAATGCCACATTAATGTTAATTGCTCCACCATAAGCTGTCTCCAATGTCGTTTTAGAGAATTTGGCAGTACGTCCAACCGACCCCACAACCACAGACCACGTGTAACCACGCCAGCCTAGGACCTCCACATCAGGCTTCTTCACCTGCAGGATCGTCTGAGACCAGCCGCCCGGACAGCTGATAAAACTGAGGAGTATTTCTGTATGTAATAAAGCCCGTTTGTAGTGAAAAACTTATTCTGATTGGCTAGGCCTGGCTCCCCAGTGGGTGGGCATATGTTCTCCCAGGCCCACCCATGGCTGCGTCCCTGCCCAGTCATGTGAAATACATAGATTAGGGCCAAATGTATATATTTTAATTGACTGATTTCCTTACATGAACTGTAACTCAGAAACATCTTTGAAATTGTTGCAAGTTGCGCTTATATTTCTGTTTAGTATATATTTCATACCAACTATAGTAGGCTAATTAGGGAAGGGGGGATTCGGGGGAACATTTAGACCCTAGGCTACTTGCAATATAGTCTAACATGTCATTAGACTGGCTATATAACACATAGGTAAGGCAATAGCCATCTACTAGACATTTATACAGTGCTTTTTATTAAACATAGACATTAAAACCAGTAGATAGTCATAGTGCTGACGTCATCCACGTATTCATATAGAAAACTCCAGATGGCGCCGGAAGAATTTGAATTTGAAGCGTGCCATGTTGCTAAATGGGGCTGAATGGCGCCAATAAATCCCTAGAGATCACGGTGAAAGTGACCGTAACTAGCAAAGGATCATGGTCGATGTAGTAGTTTTCATCCTGCCTGAGAGAGTCAACCTTAATGAGTATGGCATGAGTGCGCGAGCCTCCTCTTAGCCTGCTAGCCTGTGATTGGTCTGTGTCAGCATGTGGTCCTGTGTGATGATAAATGTAGTAGTCAGAATGGATCACTATTTAATTAAATATCTTGATTTGTAGCTAAATGTAAAATAATTCACCGTGGGGATTGAACTTCATCGTAATAAATTCAATTTAACGGCCAAAACGGCAATCTAAAATGTTTTTGTTTGGCCTTTCTTGCGATCGTAATTTACATAAGCTTTCTGGGGTAGGCCAATGCTTTTGGCATCGCTAGGTTGCTAAGCAGTAGCCAACCAGCAGAGCTAGTGACATCAGGTTCCAGACCGGACACTTGGGGCGGATTCCAACACTGGAAATCTATCCGCATCCACATAAACTTGTCCCGGCATCATTCTATGACAAACACAGAAGGTGTATACTGGATTCAATAGAAGAAAACAGCGAGAAAAAGTAATTATATGTGGCCTAATATTTAAACACTTAGCTACGTGGGCAGGGGAGAACACATGACATGCACTTATTTGAAATAGAGTGAGCTCCAAAAGTATATTGGGACAGTGACACATTTTTTGTTGTTTTGGCACTGTACTCCAACACTTTTGATTTGAAATGATACCATAACTATGAGGTTAAAGGGAACACTGTTAGCTTTAATTTGTGGGTATTTTCATCCATATCGGGTGAACCGTGTAGAAATTACAGCACCTTTAATACATAGTCATTTTAGGGGACCAAAAGTATTGGGACAAATTCACTTATATGTATTAAAGTAGTAGAAAGTATTTGGTCCCATATTCATTACACACAATGACTACATCAAGCTTCTGACTACACATTTGTTGGAAGCATTTTCTGTTTGTTTTGGTTGTGTTCAGATTATTTTGTGCCCAATAGAAATGAATGGTATAGCATGTGTTATGTAATTTTAGAGTCACTTTGTAAATACGAATATAATATACTTATAAACCCTTCTACATTAATGTGTATGCTACCACGATTACGGATAATCCTGAATGAAATGTGAATAATGATGAGTGAGAAAGTTACAGATGCAAAATGGTCATCTATAAGGCATTTATTCAATGATTTTCTTTTTTGTCTAATATATCTGTTTATTAATTCACAACGTAACACTTTATTTTAAGGGTCATTAATAAACCATTTAAAATACATGTATTAATCATTACTAAAGTAGTTTTGCAGTCCTTAATCTAAAGTGATTTCTATTTATTCTTTATAAATACTTTATAAAATGTTTTGAGTGATCAGTGTAATTTCTGACAAAAGATGGGCATGCCATTCCTGCAGTACCAGGTAAAAGAACAAGCACACAACTCACCTTTTGCCTTGATGACAGCTTTGTACACTCTTGGCATTCTCTCAACCAGCTTCACCTGAAATGCTTTTCCAACAGTATTGAAGGAGTTCCCACATATGCTGAGCACTTGTTGGCTGCTTCTCCTTCACTCTGCGGTCCAACTCATCCTACACCATCTAAACTGGGTGGAGGTCGGGTGATTGTGGGGTCCAGGTTATCTGATGCAGCACTCCATCACTGTCCTTCTTGGTCAAATAGCTCTTATAGAAGGTTTCCATCAAGGATCTTTCTGTACTTTGCTTCGTTCATCTTCCCCTCGATCCTGACTAGTCTTCCAGTCCCTGCTGCTGAAAAACATCCCCACAGCATGATGCTGCCACCACCATGCTTCACCGTAGGGATGGTGCCAGGTTTCATCCAGACGTGGCGCTTGACATTCAGGCCAACGAGTTCAAGCTTGGTGTCATCAGACCAGATAATCTTGTTTGTCATGGTCTGAGAGTCACCTCCCTGACCAAGGCCCTTCTCCCCCTCAATTTGTCTGGGCGGCCAGCTCTAGGAAGAGTATTTTTGGTGGTTCCAAACTTCTTCCATTTAAGAATAATGGAGGCCACTGTGTTCTTGGGGACCTTCAATGCTGCAGAAATGTTTTGGTACCTGTAGTATCCTTAGAGGCTTCTTAGATTGATGACTCATGACACATAAGTACGGTTTAGTATTTAATTCTAACTTAGAATAACATTCTCTAATGCACCTGGCTTAAGCTACCTGAAGCTTTATTAAATCACGGTTATATTGGCAGACATAGGAAACGGCTATGGATAGCAGAAAGCAAACCCACCATCTTGAGTCAATACTGCCATCTATTGGTAAACATAAATATACCAGGTTACTACATTCCCCCCTTTAAAGCTAATAACCCAACTTAATTCCTTTCTGAGCTTTGCTATTTTCATATTTCCATTTTTTCAAACATGATCTCCTTTGGAATCTGAAAAAGTCTGTCGGACGTCTCTCTCTAATAGAGCGTCTCAGAGGTGGTGTAGCTGGTACCACCAGCTCTTCACCCCTTGATGGTGAAACAAAGTCCTTTTTTGGAGACTTCACAGGAGGAGGTCATCCCGGACTGGTGATCTCAGGAAGTTGAGCATTGTTGGTCTCAGGTGGTTTGTCCAACTGCAACTCTGGGGAACGTTCCAGTGTCCTGTCCTACTTGTTTAAGCATTGATTCAGATCCCCAGATGGAACTGGAATTCGAGCTTGGATCTGATCCACGTGTCTCCTTAGTCTTTGTCCACTTCCGATGATCACAGTACTGGTCCTGAGCAATCCTCAATGGTAGCTGGAATCCATTTAGGACCAAACCCATAGTTTATTGTATAGACATCATCTCCAGGTGAAAAACTTCTGAGTTTGGTTAGGTTGTCATGATTACATTTTTGATTCCATTGCTTTTGTTGTATTTTCACTTTCAAGTCTGGACTGATGAGATCCAAGGTTGACCTTAACCTCCTTGACATCAATATTTCTGCAGGTGACAACCCCATTGTAGCTTGAGGAGTAATCCTGTAGCTAAACAATAATCTTGACACCTTTGTTTTAATGCTGGGCCCTTGCATCTTCCTCATCCCCTCCTTCAAGGTCTGAACCGTACGTTCTGCTAATTCATTTGAAGATGGTGAAAAGGGGCCGACTTTACATGCTGAATTCCATTTTGTTTCATGAAACTTGTGAATTCAGTGCTTGTAAAACAAGTAGCATTGTTGCTAACCAACATTTGAGGCAATCCCATAACACTGAAGCTTTGTTTCAACTTCTCAATCGTAGCTTATGATGTGGACATGTTCATGGGGTAAACATCCATCCACTTTGAACGAGAATCAATCAGCACAAGGAAAAATGTTCCTAGGAAAGGTACAGCGTGGTCCACATGTAGTCGTGTCCATGGTTTTTCCGGCCATTCCCATGGATGTAATGGCGTGGTGGGGAGTGACTTCCAGTTACTCTGACAATCTGCAGACCGGCTAACCTAGTTTTCAACATCCTCGTCCATCTTTGGCCACCAGACGTATGACCTCGCTAGGCCTTTCATTCTCGACATACCTGGATGCGACTGATGCAACAACTTCTGTAGCATATCCCACCCTTGTGGTGGGATAACTACTCTTGAACCATACAGGACACATCCATCTCGAACACTCAAGGCCAAGCGGCGAGCGTAGTAAGGCATGATCTGAGGCTCTGTCACTGTAGGCCATCCTTTCAGGATAAATTCATGCACTTGAGATAATGTTACATCCTTTGAAGTCCATTGCCTGATTTGTGCCGTGTTCACTGATGCATCATCCAACACATCGAACATCAAGACCTGGTCATTTTCTTCTTCCTGAATGATGATTTCTGGAACGGGCAGCCTACTCAGAGCATCAGCATTCCCATGGTATCTACCTGGTTTGTAAATGATTCTGTACTCGTAGGCCCTGAGCCACACAGCCCATTGTTGACCTCATGGAGAGACCATTTGTGGTACTGGTTTTTGTTCATGGAACAGAGAGATCAGAGGCCAGTCACAATAGTGAGTTTTCTCTTGTATAACTACTTGTGGAATCTCTGTTTTGTGTACCGTAGTGGTTAGAGCGTTGGACTAGAACCCGCAAGGTTGTGAGTTCGAATCCCCGAGCTGACAATCTGTTGTTCTGCTCCTGAACAAGGCAGTTAACCCACTGTTCCTAGGCTGTCATTGAAAAGAAGAATTTGTTCTTAACTGACTTGCCTAGTTAAATAAAGGTAAAATAGAAAAGTGTCTTTCTGACCATTTCCAGGCCACATCCTTCCTTAACAGTTGATGCAGAAGAGTTGAGAGGTTAGGGGGCAAGTCATTATATTAATTCAGTAAGCCTAGATAGGCTTTCAGCTCTAGTTATGTTTGTCGGAGCTGGAGCTTCCACAACAGCCCTCACTTTAGCTTTGACAGTGTGTAACCCCTTGGCATCCACCTTGTGACCCAGGTACTGCACTTCTTCAGCTAACATCAGCTAGCAGTACTCCTCTTCAGCCGGAGACCGGCCTACTCCATCCTCCTCAAAACTTCACCCAAGTTTCTGAGATGCTCCTCCTTCGTGACTCCCGTGACAAGAATGTAGTTGAGGTAAACCGCTGCTTGGGTATCCCCTGCAGAACTCCCTCCATGGTTCTTTGGAAGATAGCTGGTGCAGAAGACACCCCGAAAGGTAAAAGTTTATAGGTAAACATCCCTCTGTGGGTGTTTATGGTCAGGTACTTCTGTGAAGCTTTATCATTAGACTTGCTGATATGCGTGACTCATGTCCAGTTTTGTGAACTGTTGCCCTCTGGTTAACGTTGAAAGCAAATCCTCCACTTTGGGTATGGGGTACTGTCCAGAGAGGAAACTCTATTTACAGTCAGCTTATAGTCACCACATAATCTGATGGAACCATCTGGTGAGAATATGGGAACAACTGGTGCTGGCCACTCCGAGAACTTGACAGGTATAATTATATCCACTGCTAAGAGTCTGTCAATTTCCACATCCACTTTAGGCTTCACGGCACATGGAACTGATCTTGGCCTATAGAATCTGGGAGTAGCATCAGCAGCAACATTAATGGTAGCTTGGGCCCCTTTTAACGTCCCTAGCTCTTCTTTAAACACACACTCATGCTTTGAAAGCACCTGCTGCAGCGTCAATGTCTCTGTCGTGACATATTTGATTTCATCCCAGGTCAATTTTATTTCCTCCAACCACCCTCTTCCTAGTAAACTGTGGCCAGCACCTTCCACTATATTCCACTTGAACATCAGCAACTCCAATCACAGTGATCTTCTCCCCAGTGTACGTTTTCGAGTTTAATGGGGGTGTCTCTCAGTTTAGGCACTTTTTGGGCAGTTTTTCCACTTCCTATAGAATTGGGACCTGTTCATCAGCGTGACACTACATCCTGTGTCTATTTCAAACAGTACCTTAAATCCATTTATTCACATTTCCACAATGAAAGGCTTCACCTTTTTCATATTCGCCCCCTGTATACTGTACAATGAGGATGCTTGCTCTGCGTCTGCGCACTCACTTTCACTTTCTATCACTTGATTAGAGCAGTAGCTAGATCTTCTGGAGGTATTCGGTTTTCTGTCCGTTCTCTTTTCTGCAGCCCGTATTTTTTTATTTATTGCGGCACGTCCTCGCAATGTGGCCTATTATCCCACATGCATAACACTTTTCATGTTTGAATTTACAGTCAAACGCTGCGTGTTTGCCTTTGCAACTGTGTGTTTGCTGCTATTCTACGGCTTTCCATTCTTTGAAATTCAGTGCGCTCAGAGCTGATCTCTTTTACTGTATGGCACGCAGTTGCGCCCTTTGCCTGCACATCCAGTGCATTTCTGTTTGCGGACTCCATGACCTGGGCCAGTTTGAGTGCATTCTCAAACGTGAGATTAGGCTCTGATAACAAGCATATTTGTATCCTGTCATCATTAACCTCTACCTACTCAACAGCCAGTGTAATCCCGTGGTGCGTTATTCAAAAACCTCAAAAATGCAAAAAAAAAATCTAAAATATGACTATTTTACACCATTTTAAAGACAAGACTCTCGTTAATCTAACCACACTGTCCGATTTCAAAAAGGCTTTACAACGAAAGCAAAACATTAGATTATGTCAGCAGAGTACCCAGCCAGAAATAATCAGACACCCATTTTTCAAGCTAGCATATAATGTCACATAAACCCAAACCACAGCTAAATGCAGCACTAACCTTTGATGATCTTCATCAGATGACAACCCTAGGACATTATGTTATACAATACATGCATGTTTTGTTCAATCAAGTTCATATATATATCAAAAACCAGCTTTTTACATTAGCATGTGACTAGCATGTGACTAGCATTCCCACCGGACACTGCCGGTGAATTTACTAAATTACTCACGATAAATGTTCACAAAAAGCATAACAATTATTTTAAGAATTATAGATACAGAACTCCTCTATGCACTCGATATGTCCGATTTTAAAATAGCTTTTCGGTGAAAGCACATTTTGCAATATTCTCAGTAGATAGCCCTGCATCACAGGGCTAGCTATTTAGACACCCAGCAAGTTTAGCACTCACCAAAGTCAGATTTACTATAAGAAAAATGTTATTACCTTTGCTGTCTTCGTCAGAATGCACTCCCAGGACTTCTACTTCAATAACAAATGTTGGTTTGGTTCAAAATAATCCATAGTTATATCCAAACAGCGGCGTTTTGTTCGTGCGTTCAAGACACTATCCGAAAGGGTAAATAAGGGTGACGAGCATGGCGCAATTCGTGACAAAAAAATTCTAAATATTCCATTACCGTACTTCGAAGCATGTCAACCGCTGTTTAAAATCAATTTTTATGCCATTTTTCTCATAAAAAAGCGATAATATTCCGACTGGGAATCTGCGTTTAGGTAAACAGACGAAAGAAAATAAAGCATGGGGTCGACTCGGGCACGCGCCTAAGCCCATAGTACTCTGATCGGCCACTTGCCAAAAGCGATAATGTGTTTCAGCCAGAGGCTGCCTCGATATTGTTCAGCTTTTTCCCGGGCTCTGAGAGCCTATGGGAGCCGTAGGAAGTGTCACGTTAGAGCAAAGATCCTCAGTCTTCAATAAAAAGAGCCAAGATGAAACACAACTTGTCAGACAGGCCACTTCCTGCATGGAATCTTCTCAGGTTTTGGCCTGCCATTTGAGTTCTGTTATACTCACAGACACCATTCAAACAGTTTTAGAAACTTTAGGGTGTTTTCTATCCAAAGCCAATAATTATATGCATATTCTAGTTACTGGGCAGGAGTAGTAACCAGATTAAATCGGGTACGTTTTTTATCCGGCCGTGTCAATACTGCCCCCTAGCCCTAACAGGTTAAAACCTCTTACGTCTAGACGTTCCGCTAGCGGAACACCACTCCAATATCCAATGATAAGGCGTGGCGCGAAATACAAACTCCTCGAAAATCCGAAAACTTCCATTTTCAAACATATGACTATTTTACACCATATTAAAGACAAGACTCTCCTTTATCTAACCACACTGTCCGATTTCAAAAAGGCTTTACAACGAAAGCAAAACATTAGATTATGTCAGCAGAGTACCCAGCCAGAAATAATCAGACACCCATTTTTCAAGCTAGCATATAATGTCACAAAAACCAAAACCACAGCTAAATGCAGCACTAACCTTTGATCTTCATCAGATGACACTCCTAGGACATTATGTTAGACAATACATGCATGTTTTGTTCAATCAAGTACATATTTATATGAAAAACCAGCTTTTTACATTAGCATGTGACGTTCAGAACTAGCATTCCCACCGAACACTTCCGGTGAATTTACTAAATTACTCACGATAAACGTTCACAAAAAACAGAACAATTATTTTAAGAATTATAGATACAGAACTCCTTTATGCAATCTCGGTGTCTGATTTTAAAATAGCTTTTCGGTGAAAGCACATTTTGCAATATTCTGAGTAGATAGCTCGCCATCACGGGCTAGCTAATTTGACACCCACCAAGTTTGGTACTCACCAAACTCAGATTTACTATAAGGAAAATTGGATTACCTTTGCTGTTCTTCGTCAGAATGCACTCCCAGGATTTCTACTTCATCACCCAATGTTGTTTTGGTTCCAAATAATCCATAGTCATATCCAAATAGCGGCGTTTTGTTCGTAGGCGTTCAAGACACTATCCGAAGGGTAACGAAGGGTGACGCGCCCGGCGCGTATCGTGACAAAAAAATTCAAAATATTCCATTACCGTACTTCGAAGCATGTCAAACGCTGTTTAAAATCATTTTTATGCGATTTTTCTCGTAAAATAACGATAATATTCCGACCGGGAAACCCTGTTTTCGTTCAAAGACTCAAAGTTGAAAATGGAGTCGTCTCGTGCACGCGTGCGCCCGTCTCATTGTTCTCAGATCGACCACTTACCAAATGCGCTACTGTTTTTCAGCCAGAGACTGCAAAGTCATCATTCAACGTTCTGGCGCCTTCTGAGAGCCTATGGGAGCCTTAGAAAATGTCACGTTACAGCAGAGATCCTTTGTTTTGGATAGAGATGACAAAGAAGGCCAAGAAATGGTCAGACAGGGTACTTCCTGTACAGAATCTTCTCAGGTTTTGGCCTGCCATTTGAGTTCTGTTATACTCACAGACACCATTCAAACAGTTTTATAAACTTTGAAGTGTTTTCTTTGCTACTAATTATATGCATATTCTAGTTTCTGGGCAGGAGTAATAAAAATATTAAATCGGGTACGTTTTTTATCCGGCCGTGAAAATACAAGTTAATCCCACACACCAACCGATCGCGTAGCATTTGCGATAATGTAATCCCATAGTTACAGTCCAGTGCTAGTTCTCAAGCCACATATTCCCCCACTGATTCGGTAGGTTTTCTCATATGTGAATGCACCTTGAATCTTTGCACTATCTCACTGGGTTTGGGGTTGAAGTGATTTTTTTAATAGATCGACTAGATCTATGAATGATTTTTCTCCTGGTTTATCTGGGCTCAACAGGTTCCTCATTAAGCTGTACGTCTGTGCATCGACAACACTTATGAGTATGGATTTCTGTATAGCGGCATCAGTTATTTTATTAGCAGCAAAAAAAAAATCCATTATTTCACAGTACTCCTCCCATTCCTGATTTTTAGGATCAAATGGTGGTAGCGAGCCTATTGTTGCCAAAGCCATCTTTTCCGATTCTCACTCCCCTCACACAGTCAATAATTTGTCCTACCCGTATTCAGGGAATCAAATCTTCAAACCTTCTTCCACCACTCACTTGAGTCTCACATCCAGTGTAATATGCCAAACACGCCATTGAATTCGTGGCACAAAAATCATGACACGTAAGTATGGTTAAGTATTTAATTGTAATTGTAACTTTCTGGACTCCTTTGCCTGCCTGTTGAACGAGTGGATTACTGAAACATTATCTAATGCACCTGGTTTAAACTTCTTAGGGCTAGCGGGCAGTATTGTGAATTTCTGCCTGACTGATGTGCCCAAAGTTAACTGCCTGTTACTCAGGCCCAGAAGCCAGGATATGCATATAATATATGGTAGCATTGGATAGAAAACACTCTGACGTTTCTAAAACTGTTAAAACAATGTATGAGACTATGACAGAAGTGATATGGCAGGCAAAAATCTGAAGAAAATCCAACCAGGGAAAAAAAAACGATTTAATCTCACAGGCTCTTATTATGGAAACCTATTGGAAACCCATTTAGGTCCGTCACTGCAATTCCAATGGCTTCCACTAAGTGTCAACAGTCTTTATTCAAGGTTTCAGGCTTCTTTTTTGAAAAACAAACAACTATTTGGAGTTTCTGTTGGGAGAGCACCTGGACCAAATCAGTCTTTCAGCGTGCGCTTACATATTTTCTTTTCCTATTGAACATAGTACTTTCTGTGTGAAATATTATAGTTTATTTACAAATTAGACTACCTGAGGATTAAATAGAAATGTTGTTTGACTTGTTTGGACGAAGTTTACCGGTAGCTTTTTGGACTCCTTTGCCTGCCTGTTGAACGAGTGGATAACTGAAATCAATGGTACCAACTAAACAGACAATTTGGGATATAAAGAAGGATTTTATTGAACAAAACGACCATTCATGTTGTAGCTGGAGCCCTTGGGATTGCAAACAGAGGAAGATCTTCAAAGGTAAGTGATTTATTTAATTGCTATTTGTGATTTTGTGAAGTCTGTGCTGGTTGAAAAATATGTTGATGTGGGGCACTGTCCTCAGATAATCTCATGGTATGCTTTCACCGTAAAGCCTTTTTGAAATCTGACAACGCAGTTGGATTAACGAGAAATTAAGCTTTTAAATGATATAAGACACTTGTATGTTCATGAATTGAGCGTCCTCCAATTTCACCAGATGTTGTCGGCTTCTATCTCGCTAGCAGGACACCTAGCCCAAAGAGCTACCTGAAGCTTTCTTAAATCATGGTTATATAGGCAGACATAGGAAACAGCTACTGATAGCAGAAAGCAAATGTCTTGAGTCAATACTGCCATCTATTGGTAAACATAAATATACCAGGTTACTACAGTACCCTTCCCCAAATCCTGTCTCGGAGCTCTACGGACAATTCCTTCGACCTCATGTCTTGGTTTTTGATCTGACATGCACTGTCAACTGTGGGACCTTATATAGACAGGTGTGAGCCTTTCCAAATCATATCCAATCAATTGAATTTACCACAGGTGGGCTCCAATAAAGTTTTAGAAATATCTCAATGGTGATCAATGGAATCAGGATGCACCCGAGCTTTGCAAAATGTCTAAAAACCTGTCTTCACTTTGTCATTATGGGGTTTTGTGTATCGATTTATGAGGAAAGGTTTTCATTTAATCAATTGTAGAATAAGGCTGTAATGTAACAAAATGTCAAAAGGGGAGGGGTCTGAATACTTTCTGAATGCACTGTATTATATAATAATATCTTTGTTATCAAATTTCTATTAATCTTTAAAAAATATATATAAATTGTCTTTTCACTTTCACAATACATTGTATTTTTGAAATGTTCAAATTTTATTTAACCTTTTATTATATCAGGGAGTCGTACTGAGACCAAGGTCTCTTTTATAGATGAGCCCTGAATTACATAAATGACAGAAAATACACACATCAAAATATAAATACAAAATGCAAGTAGCAAAACGTTGAATGCGAGCCGCAAAAACACTAACCCTTCCTTTGTCCCCCATACATACAACATCTGTAAGAGTCAAGTATTGAATTTCAAACACAGATTCAACTTCTTTTCTTCATGTTAAAGATGGGTAACAATAACAAATCAAAAAACATAACCTGGCGCACACCCAGAAAAATGTGTTTTGTGTGGTGGTGCTGACTAACGGCGAATAAACTACAAACTATCAAAATAAAGAAAGTTGCACACTGCATATATAAACTCCCAGGAATGTATTGGGTATTTACCAACGTTTTGGCATCACTGTGCCTTCTTCAGGGTAATGTCATGAATACTTGAACCAGGTTATGTAGACAAACAGTGCAATTAGTGCAACCAATGACAATAGACATTGAATATCTAGTTAATAATTATGCTGTAGATGATGTACTACACCATCCAGACACATCAAAGATACAGTCATCCTTCTGAACTGAGCTGCAGGACTGGAATGAAACTGCTCAGGGATGTTACCATGAGGCCATTGGTGATTTAAAAACAGTTACAGAGTTTAATGGCTGTGATGGGAGAGAACTGAGGATGCATCAACAACATTGTAGTGACTCCACAATAATGACTTCAATGACAGAGTGAAAAGAAGAATACAAATATATAGGGCACTAAAGTAATACTGCAACAACAAAAAAACATGGCAAATGAATACAGGAATACACTGTTTGGCCGTGATGCAAAGACTTATGTTTGGAAAATCAAAGCCAAATATACACAGGAGTTGCATCTTGACAGCGCTTTAAGAATTATAAAAAGAATAATGGACAAATATTGCACAATCCAGGTGTGTAAAGCTCTTACCCAAGAAGACCCACAGATTTAATCACTGCCAATGGTGTTTCAAACATGTATTGACTCAGAGAGCGGAATACTTATGCAATGACTGTATTTGAGTGATTTAATGGGGCTAGGGGGCAGTATTTGCACGGCCGGATAAAAAAACATACCCAATTTAATCTGGTTACTACTCCTGCCCAGTAACTAGAATATGCATATAATTAGTAGATTTGGATAGAAAACACTCTGAAGTTTCCAAAACCTGAGAGGATTCCATGCAGGAAGTGGAAATCTGATTTGTGGAATCACCTTCAACACTTTGCCTATGAAACACACCGTGAGTTAGGATTCATTTAGCACTTCCTAAGGCTTCCACTAGATGTCAACAGTCTTTACAAAGTGGTTTGAGTCTTCTCCGGTAAAAACTGACCGAACGAGAGGCTTGGAAAGTTTGTCATAGAGGGAGGGCCATTACTACTATGACACGCGCGCCCATGGGTACCCTCTCGTTCCGAAACATTTAGTAAGACAATGCAATCGTCCGCCTTGAATATTATTGAAGCTCTGATTGAAAAAGGCCCTAAAGATTTATGTTATACAATGTTTGACATGTTTGAACGAACGTAAATATATATTTTTTGCACATTCGTGACGACAAGTCCCGCGCGCCTCGTACATTATGAGTAGCCTTCGGAACGCGCTAACAAGAAGGAGCTATTGGGACATAAATTATTAACTTTTTCGAACAAAACTACATTTGTTGTGGACCTGGGATCCCTGGAAGTGCCTTCTGATGAAGATAATCAAATGTAAGGGAATATTTACAATAGTATATTTGATTTTAGATGGTTCCAAGATGGCGCTAACCTGTATCGCCTAGCCTATTTTTCTGAGAATAGCACCTCGTTTATTGCAAAGTGTGGTTTCCCAGTAAAGTTATTTTTAAATCTGGCAATGCGGTTGCATTCACGAGATGTTAATCTATAATTCTTTGAATGACAATATTATATTTTACCAATGTTTTCGAATAGTAATTTTGTAAATTGTAGCGCTGATTCACCGGAAGCATTTGAGGGAAAATATTTTCTGAACGTCACACGCCGATGTAAAATGCTGTTTTTATATATAAATATGAACTTTATCGAACAAAAAATGCATGTATTGTGTAACATGATGTCCTAGGAGTGTCATCTGATGAAGATTGTCAAAGGTTAGTGCTGCATTTAGCTGTGTTTTGGGTATTTGTGATGCATGCTAGTTGCTTTGAAAATGGCAGTGTGATTATTTTTGGCAGGGTACTCTCCTAACATAATCTAATGTTTTGCTTTAGCTGTAAAGCCTTTTTGAAATCGGACAACGTGGTTCGATTCAGGAGAGGTGTATCTATAAAATGGTGTAAAATAGTCATATGTTTGAGAAATTGAAGTATTTATGAGGTATTTGTATTTCGCGCGACGCGATTCCACTGGCTGTTGACTAGGGTGGGACGCAAACGTCCCACGTTGCCCAGACAGGTTAATATCTATACATCTTTTTTTTTTAATTAAGAAATTCTTCCACTTTGACATTAGAGTACTTTGTGTAGATTGTTGACAAAAAAAAGTACAATTAAATCCATTTGAATCCCACTTTGTAACACAATAGAAGAAATCCAAGCGGTATGAATACTTTTACAAGGTACATGTGACTAATAATAACTAGCTTACTAATATTTACAAATGTGGGAGTAATGATTAATAAATGGTGAGCGAACGGTTTGTAAATGCCTTATAAATGGCTTATTAATATGGACCCTTAAAATACAGTTTTACCCTAGGATGTTGCTGCGCACAGCACCGGCAACGTGGTCCCTTGGCCTTCTGGTACCAGTGCTGTGGAAAAGGATGCTAGCAGTGTCAGTTCAGGGGTGAGTGCAGTGGAGGTAAGAATAAAACAGAGAGACACAGATGTACTGCAAGTCCCTAATATGTTGGCTCTATATGTTATAGCAATTAACACTTAGGCGTGACAGACAGAGTGACAGACAGACAGTCAGACAGACAGTGTCATCAGAGGAGCACAAGGAGAAGCATAGATAAACCGACAGCAGTGAAGATGCAGAGACAGCCTGCACAACAGGGAGGCAACAGAGGCACAGTTATAGTGTTGAGTTGTATCTCAAGTGGTGCTTTTACATGTTGTATTTGTCTTAATCATGAGCAGGTTAAAAATAACTGGTTAAAAAAGGAGTAGGACTATGTTGTCCAAGTCTGCCCCTGCACACACACTCCACTATCAGAAATAAAATGTGCAAAGTAGAACCATGTAGGGTTCTTCGGTTTTTCCCAATAGGGGAACCCTTTTTGGTGCTAGGTCAAACCCTTTGCAGAGGGTTGTACTTAGAATCCTCTATGTATGGTTCTTCATTAAAAAAAACCTGTATATGGTTTTACCTAGAACCCTATATGAACGGTTCTACCGAGAATCCTTTTATCTTTGAAGGTTTCTTCCTAGAACCTTATTAGCCTTTAGAATTAAACTGTTTACGACAATTATATATATCACAAGGCCTTACTTTGATAGGCTAGTTTTACCCTAACACAGAGGTGTTAGAAAACTCCTGGTCACATCAGGCCTGCAAGTAATATTATACTAGCTTGCAAAGTGATGTATAATTCCTATTGGGATTCAGCCAGAGTTATGATATCCAACAGTTAGAATTTTTATTCACCCACAACCTGCATTCAGAATGACTGCCAGGGTTAGGAGCATTGGTAAAGGAGACTACCTAAACCCCTAAAACTCATCTCTGGACCTCAGAGCCAGTTCCACTGCATTTTTCAATGTTACCCTCTAACCAGGGACTGATTTATACCTGGGACAAAAGGTGTGTGCAATGAATTATCAGGTAGAACAGACAACCAGCAGGCGCCGGACCTCGTAGGGTAGAGTTGAGTACTCCTGACCTATACCATATGAACTGTAACAGGTGCAATAAATACAATTTTAACTGATTGGATTAGTTTTTAAACATGTCATCTTAAGTCTTATTACATATAGCCGGGAATAACTATTGGATATAAGAGCAACGTCAACTTACCAACATTATGACGGAGAAGGGGCAGACGGAGCGGTCTTCTGGTCAGGCTTCGTAAACAGGCACATCGCTCACCGCTCCCGAGTATACTACTCGCCAATGTCCAGTCTCTCGAAAACAAGGTAGACGAGATTTGAGCGAGGGTTGCCTTCCAGAGAGACATCAGAGATTGTAACATTCTCTGTTTCACGGAAACATGGCTCTCTCGGGATATGTTGTCGGAATCGGTTCAGCCACTGGGCTTCTCCATGCATCGCGCCGACAGAGATAAACACCTCTCTGGAAAGAGGATGGGTTAGGGTGTATGCTTTATGATTAACAACTCTTGGCGCAATCATAACAACATGCAGGAACTCAAGTCCTTCTGTTCACCCGATCTCGAATATCTTACAATCAATTGTCGGCCATTCTACCTACCAAGAGAATTCTCGTCAGTTATAGTTACAGCTGTGAACATCCCCCCTCAAGCGAACACCAAGACGGCCCTCAAGGAACTTCACTGGACTCTATGTAAACTGGAAACTATATATCTGGAGGCTGCATTTATTGTAGCTGGGGATTTTAACAAAGCAAATTTGAGAACATTGCTACCTAAAATGTATCAGCATATTGATTGCTCGACACGTAGGGCTAATATTCTTGACCACTGCTACTCTAACTTCTGTAATGCATACAAAGCCCTCCCCCGCCCTCCCTTCAGCAAATCCGACCACGACGCCATCTTGCTCATCCCGGCTTATAGGCAGAAACTCAAACAGGATGTACCAGTGATGAGAACCATTCAACGTTGGTCTGACCAATCGGAAGCCACGCTCCAAAATTGTTTTGATCACGCGGACTGGAATATGTCCGATCAGCCTCAGAGGACAATATTGACCTATACGCTAACTCAGTGAGTGCGTTTATAAATAAGTGCATTGGAGACGTTGTACCCACTGTGACCATTAAACCTACCCTAACCAGAAACCGTGGATGGATAGCGGCATTCGCGTAAAACTGAAAGCGCGATCCACCGCATTTAACCATGGAAAGAGGTCTGGAGATATGGCTGAATATAAACAGTGTAGTTATTCCCTCGGCAAGGCAATCAAACAAGTGAAATGCCGGTACAGGGACAAGGTGGAGTATCAGTTCAACGGCTGAGACACGAGACGTATGTGGAAGGGTCTACAAGAAATCAAAGACTACAAAAACAAAAACAGCCACGTCACGGATACCAACGTCATGCTTCCAGACAAACTAAACACCTTCTTTGCCCGCTTTGAGGATAATACAGTGCCACCGTCTTGGCTCGCTAACAAAATCTGCCCCCCCCCCTCCCCCCTCTCCTTCTCAGTGGCTGAAGTGAGTAAAACATTTAAACGTGTTAACCCTCGCAGGCTGCTGGCCCAGACGGCATCCCTAGCCGTGTCCTCAGAGCATGCGCAGACCAGCTGGCTAGTGTGTTTACAGACATATTTAATCACTCCCTATACCAGTCTATCGTCCCCACATGTTTCAAGATGGCTACCATTGTTCCTGAACCCAGAAGGCAAAGATAACTGAACTAAATGACTACTGCCCCGGAGCACTCACTCCGGTCATCATGAAGTGCTTTGAGAGACTAGTCAAGGATCATATCACCTCCACTTTACCAGCCACCCTAGACCCACTTCAGTTTGCATACCGCACCAACAGGTCCACAGATGACACAATTGCCATCACACTGCACACTGCCCTATCACATCTGGACAAAATGAATACCTATGTGAGAATGCTGTTCATTGACTACAGCTCAGCATTCAACACCATAGTACCCTCCAAGCTCATCATCAAGCTGGAGGCCCTGGGTCTCAACCCCTCCCTGTGTCACTGGGTCCTGGACTTTGTCGGGCCACCCCCAGGTGGTGAAGGTAGGAAACAACATCTCCACTTTGCTGACCCTCAACACTGGGGCCCCACATGGGTGTGTGCTCAGCCCTCTCCTGTACTCCAACTCAATCATCAAGTAGGCAGATGACACAACAGTAGTGGGCTTGATAATCAACAAGGACGAAACAGCCTACAGGGAGGAGGTGAGGGTACTCGGAGTGTGGTGTCAGGAAAACAACCTCTCACTCAACATCAACAAAACAAAGGAGATGATCGTGGACTTCAGGAAACAGCAGAGGGAGCACCCCACTATCCACATCGAAGGGACAGCAGTGGAGAAGGTGGAAAGTTTTAAGTTCCTGGCCGTACACATCATAGACAAACTGAAATGGACCACCCTCACAGACAGTGTAGTGAAGAAGGCGCAATATCGCCTCTTCAACCTCAGGAGGCTGAAGAAATGTGGCCTGTCACCCAAAACCCTGACTAACTTTTACAGATGCACAATCGAGAGCATCCATCCTGTCAGGCTGTATAACAGCCTGGTACGGCAACTGCACCGCCCTCAACCGCAAGGCTCTCCAGAGGGTGGTGCGGTCTGCACAATGCATCACTGGGGCCACACTACCTGCCCTCCATGACACCAACAACACCCGATGTCACAGGAAGGCCAAAAAGATCATCAAGGACAACAACTACCCGAGCCACTGCCTGTTCACACCGCTATCATCCATAAGGCGAGGTCAGTACAGGTGCATCAAAGCTGGGACCGAGAGATTGAAAAACAGCTTCTATCTCAAGGCCATCAGACTGTTAAACAGCCATCACTAACTCAGAGAGGCTGCTGCCTACACTGAGACCCAGTCACTGGACACTTTAATAAATGGATCACTAGTCACTTTAAACAATGCCACTTTAAATAATGCCACTTTAATAATGTTTACATGTCTTACGTTACTCATATCACATGTAAATACTGTATTTTATACCATCTACTGCACCTTGCCTATGCCACTCGGCCATCGCTCATCCATATATTTATATGTACATATTTTCATTCACCCCTTTAGATTTGTGTGCATTAGGTAGTTGGTGAGGAATTGTTAGATTACTTGTTAGATTTGTGTGTAGTAGGTAGTTGTTGGGAATTGTTAGATATTACTTGTTAGATATTACTGCACCGTTGGAACTAAAAGCACAAGCATTTCACTACACTCACATTAACATCTGCTAACCATGTGTATGTGACCAATTCGATTTGATTTGATTTTGTATGTTATTTATCATGATGTAGCATAAGTTAATAAATAAATTAATATAAATGGAAAAAACAAAGACAATCATAAAAAATCAGCAAATATTTTACTCTCTCACTGGCTAATTTGCTGTGTTCAGATTCAGAAGGCTTCTATGTGGAACCTTCTTGTCTTCCAAAGAATCTTACTTGCCTTCCAAAGAATCATCAAATATTTATTTTCTACAAAAACGGTTCTTATGATGTTAAAGGTTCTAGGTAGAATCCTTTGCCTTACAAAGAACCCTCATCTTCCAAAAAGGGTTCTTCAGATGAAGACGGTTCTTGGTAGAACCCGTATCCTCCACAAAGAACCCTTTTGTAACTCTTTTTTTTCTTTCTAAGAATCTACTACCGCCACACTGACCACCCCACATGCACTAGAGATGAGCAATGGGCCGGGTGGAGTTTGGATTTTTTACTTTCTGCGTACTCCACATATTACTCTTCTCGTGTCCGCTTGAGCGAGCATACTTTTACATTTGGTAGCTATACCTCAACATTTCTGCCTTTTGCTCGCTCTATTGTTTGATTTCCTTTTCAAGCAAAACAGAACAAAAATGTTTTTGATAAACCCGATGTCTGAATTTCACAATGAATGGAGATTAGACATCTATCTGGCAAGTAAGGTATGATTTTGTAAGAGAGAATCCAACAAACAACACCTGCACATGCTGTGTTTGATATAATCATGTGTTACACTACACTACATTTGAGCTACAAACGTAGCTATAAACAGAGTAGTAGAAGTATCTAAAATGATTCTCACAAATTGAAATAGCATAGTTCTGTCAGTCTTGATTAGTGTAGTAGTACAGGTTGCTAGCTTACTGGATATATGATATGAGATAAAACAATCTTATTACCATGGAAATGAACTTGAAGGGAGTAGAATATGAAACTGAAGTTACGGGTCACACACAGGATGACAGATACTGTTTTCATTCAAATGAATAAAAAGGCTTTCAGAAATATAGAATTATATTGTTTTCACTCCATAGATAGCTTGTGGTGGGGCTTCAGTGTACTGCCAAGTCACAGAGGTTGCATCCCAAATGGCAATCTACACTCGTAGGTTAAAAAAGGTGCTATCTAGAACCTAAAAGGGTTAACCCTATAGGAGAACCCTTTGAAGAACACTTTTGGTTCCAGGTAGAATCCTACATTAAACTCAAAAAGGTCCTACCTGGAACAAAAGTATTCTCCTATTTTTGTGTGTATTCCCATGGGTCTCTGGTCAAAAGTAGTGACCAATAAAGGGAATGGGATGGAATTTGGGATGCATACTACAGATACAGGGCAAGGACGTATCCATCCATTCTATTTTGACAATGATCACATAATAAAATAATACACTTTTTTCATTTGCTGAAGAAGAAGGGAGAGCTGGAAATGACATTTAATTACAGAGAGCAAAATAAAGCCCCAAGGAAAAGAGATAAACCAGTTGGAAAAAAATAGGGAAAAAAGAGAAAAGGCAGTAAACGCGATTTGGCAGTCTAGTGGTGTTGCTGGATTATCATGAAAATGAAAGCGACTGAGTCAGGGAGTATCAGTCAGCAGGGAAATGGAGCCGTGGCAGATAACACATAACCACAGTAAGGGGGGGGGGGGCGGGGGACGGCGAGAACAAATGAGAGGAGTGTGGGGAATGAGAGAGAGAGAGAGAGAGAGAGAGAGAGAGAGTGGGAGAGAGAGAAATAGATGGAAGAGAGAGAGAGAGGTGGAAGAGAAAGAGGCAGAGAGGAGTGTAAGGAAGAAAGAGTAGAAAGGGAGAGAGAGAGAGGTCTAATAAGACATACAAGAGAATATCAAGGGAGATTGCGAGAAAGAAGAGAAAAAGAAAGGCCAAATAAAAACAATGTATGACACAAAGAGAGATTATGAGAGCATAATAACAGAGAAATGAGGATCTCTTCACCCAATAATGAATAATCTTACTGTAGCTTCTACAGCAGTAATATCTCAAACGCAATTTTAAGGTAGTTCTGGGACTGTGATTTTGGCTGGAGGACTGATAGGCGTAGTCAACAATAATTTATCTGGAAACCATGATAGAATCATTTTAAAGACAGCTGCTTGATCATTAGGTATAATGGCTTGTTGATTTGAAACACACCGTGTACTTTTCATCACTAGAATGAGGAACAAATGAAAAACAGTAGCCTGCTATTTACATATTTTATTGTTGCTTGCATCTGTATAGACGAGCCAGAATGTTTGTTTATGGCTTTCCTTGCCTGCCTTCAGACAGTTATGTACTGTATAAACATGAATTTGAAACAAATAATAAATGTTATCATGTAAATTAATGAATGAATGAATAAGAACAATAAAGCATGTTATCATGCCTGTACAGTAAGATTGAAACCTTCCATTCCATTGCTACTATACTCTTAGTAGACTGGTTTAACTGTAATATGCAGCATGTGTTGCATAGTACAATATGAGTGTTGCACTGAGGCTTCAACAAGAGAGAAAAATAAATCATGACCCAGGGTACGAGTATGAGCTATAAAATATTCAAAATAGTTTATGGATAGACAGATGATGTCAATAACTGAGCTCGGTAAAGTAAAAAAGTATGGTTTGTTAGAATAACAATTCCTTCAAAATGAATGAATACATCGTATTGTCTGCATCCCAAATGGAACCATTCCCTTTAGTGCACTACTTTGGACCAGGGCCCATAGGGGAATAGGGTGCCATTTAGTACATAGCCATTTGGGATGCCAGTCTTCTCTTCCTTAGAAGGCCAATGGGATCCAAGACACACACACCTAACTCAGAGAGAGAAGACAAAGCTATAACTCCTGTACTGTATTTCTTGTGGCTGACTTGGCCTGTGTTGTGTTTTGGCAGTGAGTCAGGAGATAGATATACAGTGTAGACTAAAGGTCTCTTTCTAATAGGACTGGAGGGTTAGTAGACAATTTCCTAGAGCTCTCCTCCTCTTTATACCTTTATACCTACAGTTAACCACTGTGTCCTAATCTCCAAACTGGAGGCACTGGGGTTAAGCACTATCCCTCTAGGCTGGGTAAAGTCCTATTTATTTGGAAGGGAGCAAGTGGTAGAGGTTAATGGTTCACTGTCTCAGGCAAAACCAATGAGTTGTGGCGTTCCGCAGGGGACCGTGCTTGGGCCTCTGCTGTTTTTATTGTATATTAACGAAAGATGAAAGATGCTTGTTCTTGCCGTCATTTTCTTTATGCAGATGACTCTAGACTTCTGGTGTCTCACAAAAGTAAAACTATGTTGGAGAGCATACTTAGCACAGAGCTTACTAACATTAGCAAATGGCTTGGAGATAATAAGCTATCTCTGCACTTAGGGAAAACTGAAGCAATTATTTTTGGATCCAGACCTAAATTGTGTAGGTTGTCTGAAATCAGAGTGGAGTTAGGGGGTGAGGTGCTGACTTCTAAAACCTCTTTTAGTGCTAGCTACTGCCCTCATTCAATGCCATTTTGACTATGCTAGTACTTCCTGGTTTGGGGGCTTATCTAAATTTATGAAGGGGAAACTCCAGATAGCCCAGAATAAGCTGATCAGGGTAGGATTGAAGGTATGTTCACGTACTCACATAGGCAGGAGCTGCTTTCAGGAACTAAACTGGCTGCCTGTTGAGGCTAGGGTGTCCCAGATTAGACTAGGTTTGGTTAACAGGAGCATTTATGGTCCTGCACCCCGATATCTAAGTGATTACTTTCCTCGTGTTAGGGATGCACACAATCACAGCACCAGATCAGGTGTTGCTGATGTGTGCTTATACAGGTTCAGGAGTAATGCTGGGAAAGGTACTTTCTTGTATACTGGAGCCTCAGAATGGAATGAGTTGCCTCTGCCCATAAAATCAATGTCCTCTCTGGGCAGCTTAAAAAATAAAGTAAAAATATGTTTGATGTCTTCTGTGCCCATATGAATAACCCCTATGATGTAACTGGAATGACGAGATAGATGTTCTTCTTCTCTGTTTTTGTTTTATTATTTCACTGCCATACTGTGTTCGATCTTGTCTAGCCATCTTGTCTCAAGAGGACCACAATGGAAATAAGTCCCAGACTTTATCGTGTGTTATCCTTCATGATTGTATTAATGTGCATGTATGGCTTTTTACCAAGTTTTATGTGTGCTTGTTTTTTTGAAATGGTTGAATTAATAAACTAAACTAAAACAAACTTTATACCTTCACAGAACAGCGCAAACTGACTCTAACCAGAATAGAAAGAGGAGTGGGAGGCGCCGGTGTTGACGTTGAGACTGGTGTTTTGCTGGTAGTATTTAATGAAGCTGCCAGTTGAGGACATGTGAGGCATCTGTTTCTCAAACTAGACACTCTAATGTACTTGTCATCGTGCTCAGTTGTGCACTGGGGCCTCCCACTCCTCTTTCTATTCTGGTTAGAGCCAGTTTGTGCTGTTCTGTGAAAGGAGTAGTACACAGCGTTGTACGAGAGCTTCAGTTTCTTGGCAGTTTCTCGCATAGAATAGCCTTAATTTCTCAGAACAAAAATAGACTGACGAGTTTCAGAAAAAAGGTCTTTGTTTCTAGCCATTTTGAGCCTGTAATCGAACCCATAAATGCTGATGCTCCAGATACTCAACTAGTCTAAAGAAGGCCAATTTTATTGCTTCTTTAATCAGGACAACAGTTTTCAGCTGTGCTAACATAATTGCAAAAGGGTTTTCTAATGATCAATTAGCCTTTTAAAATGATAAACTTGGATTAGCTAACACAATGTGCCATTGGAACACAGGAGTGATGGTTGCTGATAATGGGCCTTTGTACGCCTATGTAGATATTCCATTAAAAATAAACTTTTTCCATCTACAATAGTCATTTACAACATTTACAACATTAACAATGTCTACAATGTATTTATTATTTATTTTAATGGACAATATTTTGTCTTTTCTTTCAAAAACAAGGACATTTCTTTTTTTCTTAAAAAAAGAAAAATATTTTCACCCCTTTTTACTCCCCAATTTCGTGGTATCCAATTGGTAGTAGTTACAGTGTACGGAGGAAACACTGTACACCTGGTAACCGTGTCAGCGTGCACTGCGCCTGGCCCGCCACAGGAGTCGCTAGACCGCGATGAGACAAGGATATCCCTGCCGGCCAAACCCTCCCCTAACCCGGACGACGCTGGGCCAATTGTGCGCCGCCCCACGGGCCTCCCGGTCGCGGCCAGCTGCGACAGAGCCTGGACTCGAACCCAGGCTCTGGTGGCCTTAGACCACTGCGCCACTCGGGAGGCCCCCACAAGGACATTTCTAAGTGACCCCAAACTTTTGAACGGTAGTGTATACTATACTGTAGTACTTACTGTAGTGTTTTTGTGGACTGTATTATGGTGTAGTACCTCCATACTCAATTGGAAAATCTCTGCCCCGTGCAAAATGCAACATTTTCTCTCCTCCGAGGTGTGTGAAAAGTTTGGGGTTGCACGGTTTGTGAGGTGGGGGTTTGTTATTACACCGATAAATTACATTATCCATCCAGACCTTTACCACCTAGGAAATGTGTGTGACCGGACCTTCTCAAATAGTACTTGAGCACCCCTGCTGTCGTATTTACTGTAGTGATTTTGCAGATTGTAGTTCGGTACACTGTTCTGTCGTGTTTTTGGGGACATTACTGTAGTATTTGTTAAAGTGTTTTTGTTTTATTAACTTCAACAAAAAAGTGGGGGGCTTTCTCCTTTAGGAAACCTACTGGAGAAATATTAAAAGAGCAAATTTTCCATAACCTGTAGGCAGGTCGGACTGGGTTCTGAACAGAGAGTTCAGAGCTCCTGCTCTTTTTTATAACCATAGGAAACACACTAAATGGTCTATACTTGGCATGTCGCTTTCTAACTTACAGGTGGCACAAATTGGGATATAGGGGAATGGGCAGGGTATTTGCAAATTAAATACTGTAGTATTTACAATAGTTTAAAAAATGGTGTTTTAGCGGACGGTAGTGTTTTTTCTGACATTACTTTGGTATTTACTACAGTGTTTTTTGTGTGGATAATACTTTAGTATTTACTATAGTATTCTACAGTATACTACACAATTCTATACTAAGTACTACCCATGATCAAGGGATACTACAATGTGTAGTATAGTATTCCACAGTATACTACAGTTTACTACAGCATTCTATAGTAAGTACTCTATAGTCAACTTTTAGTATTTCTTTATTACCTAATCAATCAACACAGTAACTCTCCCATCTAGAGATAAGGTCTTCATAAGAGGTTTTGGGGGTATTCAGCATTTCTCTGTGTGTGTGTTCTCAAGGTTTCAGCATTCTTTCCAACGTAATTAGAACTCTAACAGAGAGACGGGTGATGATGATGCTAGAATGCTTTCTTCTACAGTGTGAGTGTGACTATGCATGCATGATGTGGAAGAGCCAAAGCCATCAGAAGCTTTCTTTCTTTCTTTCTTTCCTTCTTTCCTTCTTTCCTTTCTTTCTTTCTTTCTTTCTTTCTTTCTTTCTTTCTTTCTTTCTTTCTTTCTTCTTTCTTTCTTTCTTTCTTTCTTTCTTTCTCTCTTTCTTTCTTTCTTTCTTTCTTTCTTTCTTTCTTTCTTTCTTTCTTTCTTTCTGGAGTAACTTCAGTGACTGATAGAAGATTGCTTACTTCTCGCTGATCTATCTATCTCTCAGATCAGCATGCCCTGCTCGGGTGGCTGTTGGGTGGGTGGACTACGATGTTGTCACTGATGCCGCTCCACCCTGATCAATCACACTGTTTTCAGAGTAGAGAGAGGGAGAGAGGGGGAGAGAGAGAGAGAGGGAGGAGGAGAAGCAAAGGAAGAGCAAGGGAGGTAGAGAGAGAGAGAGGCACAGAGCGAGAGAAAGAGAGAGAGGTAGAGAGAGAGAGGCAGAGAGAGGGAGGTAGTGAGAGGTGGGGGGGCATCTCTTTTGCATGCCGGATGGCAGGCAATGCATCAAAAGATGACAGCTTTCCCATTCTTCTTTAAATAAGAGTAGCAAGACTCCTGGCTGTGCTTTAAGTTTAATCATTCATCTAAATAAGTTGCACAGAGAAACTCTCGGAGTTGGAGGCTAGAAGCCGGGCGCTAGGCGGAGGGGGGAGAGCTAGGCAGCCTCCCAGGGGGCGAAAAAGGCAAAGCGGAATAAGAACCGACGTCGCGCTGCTGAATTTCTCATTTGTAAACGTGTAAACATATATTTGACTCAGATTGCCGACGCCAAACCGTGCCCCCTTTGCAGATTTATGTATTGGTTGAGTTCATGGCAGTTAAAGGAGGAGAGGAGGGAGGAGAGCGAGAGACAGAGAAAGAGTGATAGTGAGAGAGAGAAAGAGAGGCAGATAGGAGAGAGGGAGCGTATGGTGGCAGAATGAGAGACGGGACTCGTTGACGCGTCGTTGCGTTGAGGCGCTAAGTGACAGTGATTGATGCTCTCTGTGTTCTCAACTTATCAAGCAGTATAAGCAACGATGCTACCACTCCATTAGAGATAAATAGCAGAAATATACTGTATATCAGCGATGAATAAAGAATAAAATAAACACCAGGGATGGGGGTAAAACGGAGAGACCTATCTACATAATGAATAGAAAAATAGGGGGAGAGGGAGAGAGAGAGGGGTAGAGGGGGGAAAGAGGAAAGCAGGAGTGGGGGAGAGGAGAGGGGGGAGAAGATAGAGGAGAGGGGGAGGAAAGGGAGAAGAAGGGGAGAGAGGGAGGGAGAGAAAAGGAGGGGGAGAAATGGAAGAGAAGAAGAGAGAAGGAAGAGAAGAAGAGCGGGTGAGGGGAAGATGAGGGGAGGGTGCAGAGCAGGTTGGGGGGAGACATCAGCGTGATTGGGATTGGGATGCCGGGAACACATGGTCCTTGCTTCTGACAACGCAGACAAGCAAGTCACCCAGGCGGCAAAATAAAGGCTGTGTCCCAAATGGCACTCTATCCCCTACATAGTGCACTAATTTTGACCAGGGAATAGGGTGCCGTTTGGGCTGCAGGCAAAGCCTGGTCTGCCTGTGATTTGTTTCCCCAGCTCATCAGTGGGAGAGCTGGATGACGGATGGACTGGCGCTGGGTGCTCTGCGGTCTGCCCAAAGTGTCAAAGTTACTCGCACTAATAAAGACCCACTTTTCTTTTTGTCACCCTTCCTCCCTTCATTCTCCCTACTGCATTGCCAGTAAGTCAGGTGGTCGGTCGAGGCTTCCTTCTTTTTCTTGTTCTTTCCCATTTTTCTCCATCTCCCTCCGTTCCTTCCCCCAATGCATTGCCAGAGCTGTGCGATCTGGTCTTTGCCTTCCAATTCCTCACAGAGCAAAGTGGGTATCAAAGGAATTGGAGTGGTTTGTAAGGCAGGCTGGAGCGCTAGGTGGGATGTAATTGGCTGATTAGAAAATGATGAAAAGACTAAACGTTTCATGTCTTTCTTCCTCCTGTGAGCTGTTCTCTCTGTGTTTCAGAAGGGTTTCTCTTTTCCTCTCTCTGACCTCTCTCTCTCGTTTTCTCGCTAGCTGGCTCCATTTCCTTCTCTCTCTCCCTCCCTCTCTCTCTTGCCCCTCTCTCTCTCCATCTCCCTCTCCCCTCTCTCTCTCTCTCTCTCTCTCTCTCTCTTTGACTTATTCTTTTTCGCTGGCTCAGGAATGGAGAGATGGCTGATGGTGGTTAGTTGGAGCTGAGGCAATGGATGGTGCTTATGAATATGTCCCTGATTCCCCTCTGTGCTGGTCTGGCCTATCTATGGGCACACACAGCCATTACCCTATCACCTACTAAACTACAGCAGAGGAGCACAATTCCTTTGGCAAAGGCTCGGTTTCAGATTACATGTTTCAAGGGGCCAGAAAATGGTCAACAATTTGTTACTATAGATATCTAAATAGTGTAATATCCTTTACAAATAACAGTAATCACTGTAGCTACCACTTTCAGTTATTATCCCAACGCTTTCCTGTGGTCTGGACTCTGAGCTGAATACACAGTGCAGTGCTTTCTGCACAGTGAGGTCTTCCTCTCACGCATTTTGGATGCTTTTACTTTACCAATGAATGTCTGGCTGTATGTACTGACCGTATGAATCACTGTGTCTGCCCAAGGACATAGCGTAGGGACCCCTTACTGGGCTCTGTACAATCCACACCATCTGGACATAAAGGCAGTAGTGCTGACCACATCTCTTCTCCTACTGCTCTCCTCTCTCCTGGAGAGAAACTGCTAGATGTGGAGATGTGTAGCAGACCTGGGTTCAAATACTATTTGATACTATTCAACAACTTTCAAACAGTACATTTACTCTAGCCTGCCTGGAGTGCCAGATGGGCAGGGAGTTTGTGGTTTGCCATTTTGGGACTATTCTATTGGTTACATTGTAACCAGGCAATCTAAATAAAGCTCTGACAAAATATGAAATGAAGTGAGATAGTGTCTGAACCCAGGTCTGATGTGGGGTAGCTACAGAACAGGCTAATCAATCCAGTGTAGCTAGATAGTTCTCATGGGATGAGAGTGGTAAATCCACAGAGGAGTTGGATTGGGAGTGAGGGCGTGTATGAGGGCGTATAGAGGGAGAGATGTGATGTATGTCAGTGTCTTTACTCCTCCAGAACTGGCCAGAGAGGGAGAGAGTGCGAGACATAGAGGGAGGGAGATCCCTCCATCCGCTCTCGAGACTGACCGAGCGCTTCTTCCATCACCATTCCACTTGGTTTCATTCTCACAAGTCCAATATGTGACAGATGTGAACAGAGAAAACGTGAATGTGACAGTAACTTACTTATAGGTTGCCTAGCGGCAAGTAACATGTTGTATTTGATATCAGAGGACACCTACTGTAATAACATACGGTAATCAGAATGAATGGATTAATGAATTAAAGTGGAACTGACAGCGTTTTAGCAACATGAAATCTTATTGAAATCTGTTCATATACACCCACAGGAAGAATACGACACCTTTTTTTCACATTTTCTGACAAGCAAGCACTTAGATTGGGTCATTTTCACGTCTTCATAAATTCATAGAATGTTTGGGAATTACGTATAGTAAGGCATTTGTGAAAATTCTATAGCAATATAGAGTGGGAAAGCAACCGCGCATTTGGACAATTTATAGACACTGCTATAAATAAAACCCATCTGTCTCGTCCAGGTCTATGAGTCTACGCAGACCGGTGCGCCATAGCCAATCAGAGCTACAGTAGGCCTTTATGCAAATAAGCTTTTGGCCACAAAGGCCTGCCACCATTCATTTTGAAATGGACTGTGTGTTTACAGGCAGTTGCAACAGCGCAAATTTAGATCATTAGAACACATTCACCAACAGCCATAAAATACACCTGAATGAATTTCGGCAAATATGTAAACACCATGGGATTCCTCTTACATTTGTGAAATATACTGTCCTATTGATTAAACAACCATGAAAAGGTAGGCTCGCTCCCCCTCAGTTATTCACGTCAACAACAACAAGACCAACAACTAATGCTGGCCAGAGCGAGATGAGCTAAAATCTAACGAGGGAACATTAGATAAACCCTCTCAAACTTTTTCAGCTAGCTGGCCGTCAAAATTGCACTGATAAACAATGGGGAATAGTAGCCTGCTCATCCTTCTGCAGCTTCCCTCCAAATGCATGCTTTTCCCAACCCACGTTTTGACAACTGAATGGAAACCTGCCTGCCCATTTGATCGACGCTAAATACATTTGGCTGACAACTAAGTGTGGGTTCATAAAATGCCTTCAGTGTGTCAGAGTGTGCTCTGGGTGGTTCGTAAATGGCGAGCCCTGTCAGATTGTGTTTTTGTAAATTCAGAGCGTTTCACTCTCCGAGCATTCTGAGCGCACACCGCACTATTTACACTGGAAGATCTGGCCCGAGGAGTAGGGTTGATTCTAGCGTTCCTCACAATGGCACCCAAGCTAACTGGCTAAAGTTGGCTAGCTTGCTACCTACTTCCAGACACAAATGAGAGAACATCTTACTCTGACCATTTTACTCACCCTAGCAGAGCTGGTTAGGCTGTTTACATGTTATCTAGAGTGTTAATTAATAACTGTGCAGCTGACAACAATTTAATAACTTTTTTTGCCGACTTTTACTTACACCTGTCATATTCAGCGGGTGTTGCGCATTTTGGAAATTAATCAGTTATTCTGCTCTCTGGCACACTCAGATGAGTGCTCTAAAATCGGAGTAGATAGCCAGAATGAATTTACAAACGTAAGACATATACTAACACGATAACAGTCGTTCAAGATCAGCATAGCTGAGCTAGTTAGCTAGCGAAGCGATTCACATTTATTACAATGCGATTCACATTTTGATACTGCAGGGCAGCAGTATCGCTGGTTCAATTACAGTGTGTGTCCCTTTGTCTGTCTGTTGACTAGATAGGTAGGTCTAATAGTGTCACGTCCTGACCATAGAGAGCTCTTATTTTCTATGGTAGAGTAGGTCAGGGCGTGACTGGGGGTTGTTCTAGTTTATATTTTCTATGTGGGGTTCTAGGTTTATTTTCTATGTTGGTGATTTGTATGATTCCCAATTAGAGGCAGCTGGTTATCGTTGTCTCTAATTGGGGATCATACTTAAGTAGCATTTTTTCCACCTGGGGGTTATGAGATATTGTTTATGTTTAGTTGCCTGTTAGCACTGCATTATCGTCACGGTTCGTTTATTCTTTATTGTTTTGTATTTTGCTAAGTTTCACTTTCTAATAAAGATGTGGAACGCTACTCACGCTGCGCCTTGGTCCATCTATACACACGAACGTGACAAATAGCTTTAGTAAATACACACACACACCTTTAGAATAACACACAGACACGCCCGTACACATGCATCCAGGCATGCACACACACGCACACACTCTCACCTAGAGGTGTCATGCCATAGGGGGAACAAAGGGCACATGCCTCCTCAGATTTGCCCTTGTTATTACAATTTTAAATGTTAAATTAATTACTAAACATAATTTTTAAGCCCAAGTTTTATCTGAATTATTAATAAAAAAAACTTCCAGCTGTATTTTGCACGCGAACAGCTGAGAGTGACACGTGCATGAAAAAATATTATCATATACTAAAGTATTCACTGTAGTATTTACTGTGGTATATTGTAGTATTTACAGTTACCTATAGAATAAATAACATAGTAAAATAAAACTGTAGTATATACTATAGTATTTACTGTAGCGTTTTTAAGGACTGTAGTATACTGTAGTGTTAAGGTTTTATTATTGTCAACATAGAAATTGAGGCTTTCTCCTTCAGGAAACCTACTGGAGAAATATTAAAACAACAAATTTCCATAACCTGTGGGCAGGTAAGACTGATAGTTCAGCGTTTCTGCTCTTCTCTATAATCTGTAGGGAATATAATACATTGTCTATACTTGGCATGTAGGTTTGATACTTATGGGTGGCACAAACTGCAATACGCGAGAAGGGAAAGTGCAGTGTATTTGCAAATGAAGTACTGTAGTATTTACATGTAGTATATTTACAGTACCTTCAGAAAGTATTCACATCACTTGACTTATTCCACATGTTGTTGTGTTATAGCCTGAATTAAAAATTGATTAAATCTGTTTTTTCTCTCACCCATCTACACACAATACCTAATAATGACAGTAAAAACATATTTTTTTAAATGTTTGAAAATGTATTTCAAATGAAAAACAGAAATATCAAATGTACATAACTATTCACACCCCTGAGTCAATACAAGTTAGAATCACCTTTGGCAGCAATTACAGCTGTGAGTCTTTCTGGGTACGTCTCTAAAAACTTTGCAAACCTGGATTGTACAATATTTGCACAATATTTTTCAATTCTTCAAGCTCTGTCAAGTTGGTTGCTGATAATTGCTAGACAGTCATTTTCAAGTCTTGCCATAGATTTTCAAGCCGATTTAGGTCAAAACTCTAACTAGGCCACTCAGGAACAGTCAATGTTATCTTGGTAAGCAACTCCACTGTATATTTGGCATTGTCTTTTAGGTTATTGTCCTGCTGAAAGGTTCATTTGTCTCCCAGTGCCTGTTGGAAAGCGGACTGTACCAGGTTTTCCTCTAGGATTTTGCCTGTGCATAGCTTCTTTCCTTTTCTTTTTATCCTAAAAAACTCCCTAGTCCTTGCCAATGACAAGCATAACCATAACATGATCAAATCAAATCAAATTGTATTGGTCACATACACATGGTTAGCAGATGTTATTTCCGAGTGTAGCGAAATGCTTGTGCTTCTAGTTCCGACAATGCCGCAATATCTAACAAGTAATTTCTAGCAATTCCACAACAAATAACTAATGCACACAAATCTAAGTAAAGGAATGGAATAAGACTATATAAATATATGGATGAGCAATGACCGCGGCATAGGCTAAGATGCAATAGATAGTATAGAATACAGTATAAACATATGAGATGAGTAATGCAAGATATGTAAACATTATTAAAGTGACTAGTGTTCCATTTATTAAAGTGGCCAATGATTTCAAGTCTGTATAAAGGTAGCAGCCTCTCTGTGCTAGTGATGGCTGTTTAACAGTCTGATGGCCTTGAGATAGAAGCTGTTTTTCAGTCTCTCAGTCCCAGCTTTGATGCACCTGTACTGACCTCGCCATCTGGGTGCCCCGGTGATGCGTTGTGCAGACCGCACCACCGTCTGGAGAGCCCTGCGGTTGTGGGTGGTGCAGTTGCCATATCCGGCTTTGATACAGTCCGACCGGATGCTCTCAATTGTGAATATGTACAATTTTCTGAGGGTTTTAGGTGACAAGCCAAATTTATTCAGCGTCCTGAAGTTGAAGAGGCACTGTTGCGCTTTCTTCACCAAACTGTCTGTGTGGGTGGACCATTTCAGTTTGTCCGTGATGTGTACGCCGAGGAACTTAAAGCACTTGAAAAGTGGTACTCAGTGATGTGTTATGTTGGATTTACCCCAAACATAACACTTTCTATTCAGGACATAAAGGTTATTTCTTTGCCAAATTTTGGGTCATTTTACTTTAGTGCTTATTGCAAACAGAATGCATGTTTTGGAATATTTTTCTTCTGTACAAGCTTCCTTCTTTTCACTCTGTGATTTAGGTTAGCATTGTGGAGAAACTACAATGTGGTTAATCCATCCTGTTTCTCCTATCACAGCCATTAAACTCTGTATCTGTTTTAAAGTCACCATTGGCCTCATGATGAAATCCCTGAGCGGTTTCCTTCTTCTCCGGCAACTGAGTTAGGAAGGAAGCCTGTATCGTTGTAGTGACTGGGCGTATTGATACACCATCCATTGAGTAATTAATAACTACACCATGCTCAAAGGGATATTCAATGTCTGTTTATTTTTTTATCCATCTACCAATAGGTGCCCTTCTATGCGAGGCATTGGAAAACCTCCCTGGTCTTTGTGGTTTAATCTGTGTATGAAATTCATTGCTCGACTGAGACACCTTACAGATACAGTGCATTCGGAGAGTATTCAGACCCCACATTATATTACGTTACAGCGTTATTCTAGAATGTATTAAATAATTTTCCCGCCTAATCAATCTACACACAATACCACATAATGACAAAGCAAAAACAGGTTTTTGCAAATAAAAAAAATACAAATAAAAACAGAAATACCTTATTTACATAAGTATTCAGACCATTTGCTATGAGACTATGAGCTCAGTTGCAACCTGTTTTCATTGATCATCCTTGAGATGTTTCTACAACTTAATTGGAGTCCACCTGTGCTAAATTCAATTAATTGGACATGACTTGGAAAGGCACACACTTGTCTATATAAGGACCCACAGTTGACTGTGCATGTCAGAGCAAAAACCAAGCCATGAGCTTGAAGGAATTGTCCGTAGCGCTCTAAGTCAGGATTGTGTCGAGGCACACATTTCAGCGTTCCTCTGTGGAGATGGGAGAACTTTCCAGAAGGACAACCATCTCTGCAGCACTCCACCAATCAGGTCTTTATTGTAGGGTGGCCAGACAGAAGCCACTCCTCAGTAAAAGTCACATGACAGCCCGCTTGAAATTTGTCAAAGGGCACCTAAAGGACTCTCAGTCCATGAGAAACAAGATTCTCTGGTCTAATGAAACCAAGATTGACCTCTTTGGCCTGAATGCCAAGCTTCACGTCTGGAGGAAATCTGGCACCATCCCTACGGTGAAGCATGATGGTGGCAGCATCATGCTTTTGGGATGTTTTTCAGTGGCAGGGACTAGGAGACTCGTCAGGATTGAGGGAAAGATTGTAGCGTCATTCCCAAGAAGACTCAAGGCTGTAATTTCTGCCAAAGGTGCTTCAACAAAGTACTGAATAAAGGGTCTGAATACTTATGTAAATGTGATATTTCCGTTTTTTATTTGTAATAAATTTGCAAAAATAAAATAAAAGTGTTTTGCTTTGTCATTATGAGGTATTGTTTTATCTATTTTAAAATAAGACTGTAATGTAACAAAATGTTGAAAAGGTCAAGGGGTCAGGTTTAAAAAAAAAAAGACGTTTTTTGCTTATTATTGGGGTATTGTGTGTAGATAAACAATTTTATCAAATTTAGAATAAGGCTGTAACATAACGACGTGGAAAAAGTCAAGGGGTCTGAATACTTTCCCACTGTATGTGTATGTGTGGGGAAAAGTAATGAGGTAGTCATTCAAAAATAATGTTAAACACTATTATTGCAAACAGAATGAGTCCATGCAATGTGTTATGTTACTTGTTAAGCACATTTTTACTCTTGCACTTATTTAGGCCTGCCATAACAAAGGGGTTGAATACTTATTGACTCAATACATTTTAGCTTTTCATTTTAATGAATTAGTAAAAATGGATAAAAACATAATTCCACTTTGACATTATGGGGTAGGCCAGTGAAACAAAATCTCAATTTAATAAATGTTAATTTCAGACGGTAACACAACAAAATGTGGAAAAAGTCAAGGGGTGTGAATACTTTCTGAAGGCAATGTAAAAAAGTGTAGTGTTTTTGCAGACTGCAGTGTTTTTGTGGATAATAATGTAGTATTTACTATAGCATGTCTACATTATACTACAACATTCTATAGTAAGACCTACACATGATCGAGGGATACTACAGTGTGTAGTATAGTGTTCAACATTATATTACAGCATTGTTGACTACTTGTTTCTGATTGGCTAGAAGGGCATTCTAGAATGGACATTGAATAATGGGAGAGTTGGAAAAGACATCGGGACAGTTGGAAAAGATATCGGGACACCTTGCAATCATGACGCAATATGCGCCTACACATGTAGACCGTACTTGCTACAAAGTTACAGAGAGCTAAACCAACAACCACACGAACCGAAATTGGTTACATTGTAATCACATGTCCAACGAGGAAAAACTTACCGAGGTAGCATTGATTTGTTTTTGCAGATACTTATTTTTTTGTAGCATATTATGACCTAACGTGGTGAGTGATGAACATGAATTTCTCCGGTCCCTATGTTGCCTAGGGTTTGAAATGCAATGTGATCTCCTCGTAATGAACAGTGTCGAGTGTCCTGACGAGAAGGCAAACTTTTCTAGCTACGCCAGTCAAAATCGGGCATCATCAGCTCATTGTTATGAATGTCAATAGAAAACAGCTTAAATAAATGCAAATGCAGCTACTTTGCTGTTGTTTTGACTGCAGAGGTCATGACTGTGTTAGCCATAGCTAGTTGGCTAGCTAGCAAGCGACGGACAAGAATGTTGCCAGCAAGCATGGCAACGGAACATACAGTGCATTCGGAAGGTATACAGACCCCTTTACTTTTTCCACATATTTTTCATTACAGCCTTATTCTGAAATTTATGAAATGTGTTTTTTCGCTCATCAATCTACACACAATACCCCATAATGGCAAAGCAAAAACAGGTTTTCAGAAATATTTGCAAATGTATAAAAAATAATTAAATGATATTACATTTACATAAGTATTCAGACCCTTTACTCAGTACTTTGTTGAAGCACCTTTGGCAGTGATTACAGCCTTAAGTCTTCTTGGGTATAATGCTACAAGCTTGGCACACCTGTATTTGGGGAGTTTCTCACATTCTTCTCTGCAGATCCTCTCAAGCTCTGTCAGGTTGGATAGGGAGAGTCGCTGCACAGCTATTTTCAGGTCTCTCCAGAGATGTTCGATTGGGTTCACGTCCGGGCACTGGCTGGGCCACTCAAGGACATTCAGAGACTTGTCCTGAAGTCACTCCTGCATTGTCTTGTCTGTGTGCTTAGGGTCGTTGTCCTGTTGGAAGATGAACCTTCGCTCCAGGTCCTAAGCGCTCTGGAGCAGGTTTTCATTTACATTTACATTTAAGTCATTTAGCAGACGCTCTTATCCAAACTCTCTGTACTTTGCTCCGTTCATCTTGCCCTCAATCCTGACCAGTCTCCAAGTCCCTGCCACTGAAAAACATCCACACAGCATGTTGCTGCCACCACCATGCTTCACCGTAGGGATGGTGCCAGGTTTCATCAGACCATAGAATCTTGTTTCTTATGGTCTGAGAGTCCTTTAGGTACCTTTTGGCAAACTCCAAGTGGGCTGTCAAGTGCCTTTTACTGAGGAGTGGCTTCCGTCTGGCCTGATTGGTGGAGTACTGCAGAGATGGTTGTACTTCTGGAAGGTTCTCCATCTCCACAGAGGAACTCTGGAGCTCTGTCAGAGTGACCATCACGTCCGTGACCAAGACCGTTTTCCCAAAATTCTAATTTTTACAGGGCGGCCAGCTCTAGGAAGAGTCTTGGTGGTTCCAAACTTCTTCCATTTATGAAAGGGAAAGGAAAGGGAAAGGGGGATACCTGATGGAGGCCAATGTTTTCTAGGGGACCTTCAATGCTGCATACATTTTTTGGTACCCTTCCCCATATCTGTGCCTTGACACAATCCTGTCTCGGAGCTCTAGGGACAATTCCTTCGACCTCATATCTTGGTTTTTGCTCTGACATGCACTGTCAACTGTGGGACCTTATATAGACAGGTGTGTGCCTTTCAAAATCATGTCCATTCAATTGAATTTACCACAGGTGGACTCCAATCAAGTTGTTGAAACAACTCAAGGATGATCAATGGAAACAGGATGCACCTGAGCTCAACTTCGAGTCTAATAGCAAAGGGTCTGAATACTTATGTAATAAGGTATTTCTGTTTTGTATGTTTAATACATTTGCAAAAAAGTCCCCAAAACTGTTTTCGCTTTATCATTATGGGGTATTGTCTGTAGATTGATGAGGTAAAAAAATATTTTATACATTTTTGAATAATGCTGCAACGTAACAATGTGGAAAAAGTCAAGGGGTCTGAATACTTTCCAATTGTACTCTATCTGACTAATCAAACAAATGATTTGGTCACGTCTCTAGCAACAAAAAGATGAGAAAATCTGAATTCTACTATAATTTTTTTTAATCAAAGACTTTTATTTCTACCGATAAATGTCTGTGTCACGCCCTGACCTGAGAGAGACGTTTTATTTCTCTATTTTGTTAGGTCAGGGTGTGGGGTGGGCATTCTATGTGTTATATTTCTATGTTGTTTTTTTCCCCTTTGATTGGCCTGGTATGGTTTACAATCAGAGGCAGCTGTCAATCGTTGTCTCTGATTGGGAATCATACTTAGGCAGCCCTTTTTCCCTCCTTCAGTGTGGGATCTTGTTTTTGTACAGCTCAGTAAGCCTGCAGAACGTGACGTTCGGTTTTCGTTGTTTATTATTTTGATTTAGTGTTCTGAGTTAAATAAAATAGAAATATGAACACTTACCACGCTGCACCTTGGTCTTCTCCTTACGATGATCGTCACAGAAGATCCCACCACAATATGACCAAGCAGCGTGGTATGGACCAGTGGACTTTTGAGGAGATTAGTAGGAGTATATCCTGGACTTTGGAAGGAATAGTGGCAGGAGACAAGAGCCTGCCAGGGAAGCAGGCGGAAGCAGCGAAGGAGGACAGCTACGAAGTCGAGAAGGAAGGCCACAGAAACCACAATAAAAAATTTGGGGGGGGGCACATGGAGCAGTCGGCGGAGCCGAGGAGGGAACCAGAGCCCATCCAGGACAAAAGAGATATGGGAGAGTTGTTGAGTTAGTGGAGGATGCACGGATTTTTCCCATAGGAACGTGTTATCAGTTTGGTGCCACCTGAGTCAGCTCCCCGTACTCGCCCTGAAGTGTGTGTTACCAGTCTGGTGCCACCTGTGCCAGCCCCACGCATCAGGCCTCCGGCGACAGTTCCCAGTCCAGAGCTTCCTGCAACGTCCCCCAGTATGGAGCCTGCAGGAATGGTCCCCAGGTCGGAACCTCCTGAGATGGCCTGCAGCCCAGAGCCTCCAGCAGCGGCCTGCAGTACAGAGCCTCCGGCGATGATCTACGGTCCGGTGGCACAAAAGCGGAGGGATCAGTGGGCGGAGCGGGGGCTATGCCCCGAACCGGAGCCGCTACCATGGGTAGATGCCCACCCGGACCCTCCCCTATAGGTTCAGGTTTGCGGCCGGGAGTCCGCACCTTTGGGGGGGTACTGTCATGCCCTGACCTGAGAGAGACGTTTTATTTCTCTATTTTGTTAGGTCAGGGTGTGGGGTGGGCATTCTATGTGTTATATTTCTATGTTGTTTTTTCCCTTTGATTGGCCTGGTATGGTTTCCAATCAGAGGCAGCTGTCAATCGTTGTCTCTGATTGGGAATCATACTTAGGCAGCCCTTTTTCCCTCCTTCAGTGTGGGATCTTGTTTTTGTACAGCTCAGTAAGCCTGCAGAACGTGACATTCGTTTTTCGTTGTTTATTATTTTGATTTAGTGTTCTGAGTTAAATAAAATAGAAATATGAACACTTACCACGCTGCACCTTGGTCTTCTCCTTATGATGATCGTCACAGTATGCTTTAGTATTGTTTTCTTTGGCAACTGTGGTATAAGCGGGATAAACATATTTGTTCTGTACATTACCTTGTAAAAAGGAACTATGCAAAGGGACTCAGTGTTCATTATTGCCAAGGTAATGTACAGAATGTCTGTGTTTATCCCTTACGTATACTACGTATTACGTATACGGAACATAAAGAACGAACAACTGGGTCACGTCCAAGAAAATCGAACTAAACGACCAAACGACTGAGTCGTGTCTCTAGCGACCAAAAGATAAGAAAGTATGAATTATCTTATAAAATACAATTCTATAGTAAGTACTGTAGTAGGGTTGGGCAGTATCCAGATTTTCATACTGTCATACTGTTTCTGTACCATACCGTGGTCTACAGTATTACTAAATGTGCACACAAGGGGCACTATTTAAAAAAGATATATCATACCATCGGTATTTCGAAATACCCTGGTATGCGGTATAAACGGTATATCGCTATAGTATTCTATCGTAAACTGTAATATTTTTTAACGTTGGCAGCTGTCTATCACCACATCTGGCTGACTAAGTGAGGGGTTAGCCTAAATGATTAAGATAAGTTTCTGATTACGTTCCTAAGTGTGAGAAAAATATTTAGAGAAACCTAACTTACAACTGAATAGACAAATAAATTGGAAATTATTTGCGAAATGACTCACTTTTGCGCCAGATTCAAAAACCATATGGAGTTTTCCATTCATCTAAACAATGGACATAGCGCATTTTGGATATTGCATTTAGTGAAAAAAATAATAAAGCACACCAAAAGTAAATGTTTTAAAAGTTTGCAATAATTCATACACATAGAAAGGAACCCATGAGCCTTAATTTCAGATGAAAAAATGCAAACGTGAAAAAATTTGAAAATAAACTCTTCATATTTACGAGATTGGATATTGGTACTACTATCTCTAATTAATGTTTTCCAGCCCTAAGGAGTTTTCCTCACTGTGGTGTCTGGTCTTTAAAGAGAAGAGATATCTGGACAGAATTATCCACCTTGACCTTTGTAATAAAAGATACAGGAAATGAACAATGACATATGATCCCAACTGGTCACTGTTGTAAAATAAATGGCATTTCACAGACGCCTCAAAGATTTTCTGCTAAAAAGTGCAAGCTTCATTAATTCTAACATGTGGGTTTCCACGGCTAGAATGTCCAGAGTTATTACTTTGTCATTCATATTCATATTTACAGTTTTTCTCATTCGCGTACAAGCAATTGTTGGATCTGTTTTGAAACGTATCTAAAGCAGAACAGCAATGATCAAATGATCAAATACATTTACCAAACTCATTTTCTTGGATATCTTAGACCACCTTTTGCAAAACGTTAAATACAAATGTCATTGAATACAAACTTTACTGTTAAATATTTTCTTCACAGAAAATGAACACATTGTTTTGATTAGAGGAGAAATCTGTGCAATTGTGATAATAATCAATACTAATGCACTAAATGCGAAATCATTCCGTCAGTGTATTACTATGCAACATGGAAAGATCTAGTCAACGGGGACTGTCATATTGTTATGATTTTTTTTTTGCATGCAGAGATGCAGAAAACGAAGTTAGGTTACTTATACATAACTTTGGGTTACTCCTAAGTCATCATCTCCATCATTGTGGCCTTCCACTATAGAGCTTTGCTTAGGTGTGGATTTAGGGCCTGTACATTCATATCAGTTGTGTTCCTCCATTGTATTCACCTTTACTTATTTCTATTGTGGACTGTGTTTCTGTACACCAATTGAAAGTCTACAAAACTATACATAAACCAACCTTTGTATTGAATACATGGAATTGGATTGTGATGATACTGATGAATAAATCCTGCACACAATGTGCTTATTATTTTATTTAATTTTTTTCCTCAGGAATCATTTTGGATTTGAGCTGTATGAAATTGTTTCGTAAAATATGCATACCAAGAGAGCAATTGCCCAGAATTCTAGACCTTTGGATAGTTGTACTTCCAATTTTGATCATGATTTAGTGACTGCAAAGAAAATGTATTGATCTATTCTGACTTTTAGAACAGACAAATTCAATTTTTTTGTCTGCTTGCACTCAAGAGAGAAGAATGGTTGTGTTAGTCTTTTTGTAGGCAAACATGTTTTTGAATGAATGTATTTGCAATCCAAAGAGCTCTATTTTCATGTCATCCAACAAATGTAAGCGCCTGGAGTTTGCTGAACGGCAATGAAAACGTTTTGATCAAAAACCGAGTGATCATCACCACTGTTTAATTCTCAAGAAACACAATTTGTTAATGATGGAATCCGCATTAGGGGAAGCACCGCCACTGTCTGCCCCAACACCTTTGCTATTGTTTTTGTTTTGTGGACGAAATGGAGGTGAGGTGCGTCGAGCAGTGTGGTCAAAAAAAATTACAGTATATATTCTGCTGTTCCATCGTGCGTGCAATAATGTCAGAGAGAAAAAAATGTATGTTTGTTGTTTGCAGTAACTTCTTTGTTGTTGTAATATCACAAACGGACGTGGCAGTTTCACCCAGTTTCACCCAGTGTGGAAACGTATCTGTATGTCCTGACCTCAGTTTTTTTATGTCAGATTTTTGTATGTTATCTGGTCATATATAATGTTTTTCTTGTTTATATGTTCACCTTTCCGGGTACTGCAGATAGAAATTAGCTGTTGGCTAAATCTGGTCCAACACATCTGTTCTCAAGTGCACTGAGTGTCACATAACACCCTGATCTGTTTTACCTGTCTTTTTTCTTGTCTCCACCCCCCTCCAGGTGTCGCCCATCATCCCATTATCCCCTGTGTATTTATATCTGTGTTCTCTGTTTGTCTGTTGCCAGTTCGTCTTGTCTGGTCAGGTCTTACATGCGTTCTTTCCCGCCGTCCTGTTTCTCTAGTTCTGATTCCTAGTTTTACCTGGTTCTGACCATTCTGCCTGCCCTGACCCCGAGCCTGCCTGCCGTCCTGTCCCTGCCTGATTCTGACCTGATTACGAACCTCTGCCTGCCCTGACCCCGAGCCTGCCTGCTGTCCTGTACCTGCCTGACTCTGACCTGATTATGAACCTCTGCCTGCCCTGACCCCGAGCCTGCCTGCTGTCCTGTACCTGCCTGACTCTGACCTGATCACGAACCTCTGCTTGCCCTCGACCTGCCCTTTGCCTGCCCCGTGTTTATAATAAATCATCTGAGAACTGTACTATCCGTCTCCAGTGTCTGCATCTGTGTCATATCCTGAGTCGTGATACTGAGACTGTTTTGTTGAACTGTACATTGTCCCTGTTGAAATAAACATAATAATAACAATACGTAATAATTTAAAGACTTTGAAAGAATTTCCCCATTGATGGAAAATGCTGCAATTTGTGGAATACTGAGATACTGGCCATATCAGTCAAGGATTTATATGCTACATTTGTACATTTGAAGCGTTTCATTTCAAAATGCTATATATCCATTTTCAGAATTGTTGGTAAATTAGCTTTTATTGTTTAAAGAAATTATGTAAGATGTTGGTTATTTTTTTCACTATCCAATCATGGCATTGCTCAATGACAGACATGTATTTGTTTAAAATCTATCACTTGATGGGTTCATTTCAGAGAGACAAATAATCATGTTTTTTTGTGCAAAATGCTATACATCAACCTCACACTCAGTGAAAAAAGTAGTACTGCTAGGTTTTGTACAGTCAAATGTAACAAATTACTACATTTTTAATAAAGATCTGTAAAAAGTATATATTTGTGAAATCAATATGTTTTCAGAATACTCTGAGGCTTATGTCAAATGTAAATGTACTGACGATTGTGATGAATTGTGATGAAGCTCATTGACATTGTTGCCAATGATGGGGAATAACCAATCGCAATGAGGCATCGACATTTGTGCAAGCTTCAGACAACCACCAATGAACGTGACTCTACATCAAATGTTGCAATGGTAAAACGTTTTATTTAATTTTCGCCTGACACAAGCACATTGATCACTCTTAATTCTTTGCTAATACGTTGGTATGCATAATATTTTATTTTCTTAAAAATTCTGGTGCTTGTCAACACAATCTTCACTCCCATTTAACAACTCTAAATTGATTTAATGTTTAATGCTAAAATGTCTTGAGTCAACAAGTATTCAACCCCATTGTTATGGCAAGTACAAATAAGTTGAGGAGAAAATAAATTGCTTAACAAGTAACATAATTAGTTGCATAGACTCACTCTGTGTGCAATAATAATGTTTAATGTTTTTTAAGGACTACTTCATCTCTGTACCCAACACATATAATTATCTATAAGTTCCCTCAGCTGATCAGTGAATTTCAGACACAGATTAAACCACAAAGACCAGGGAGGTTTTCCAATGCCTCGCAAAGAAGGGCACCTATGGGTAGATTGGTAAAAATAAAAAAGCAGACATTTAATTTCCTTTTGAGTATAATGAAGTTATTAATTACACTTTGGATGATGTATCAATACACCCAGTCACAACAACGATACAGGCGTCCTTCCTAACTCAGTTGCCGGAGAGGAAGTACACCGCTCAAGGATTACACCATGAAGCCAATGGTGACTTTAAAACACTTACAGAGTTTAATAGCTGTGACAGGAAAAAACTGAGGATGGATCAACAACATTGTAGTTTCTCCACAATACTAACCTATTTGACAGAGTGAAAAGAAGGAAGCCTGTACATAATAAAAATACTCCAAAACATCCATTCTGTTTGCAATCAGGCACTAAAGTAATACTGCAAAAAATATGGCAAAGAAATGAACTTCATGTCCTGAATACAAAGTGTTATATTTGTGGCAAATCCAACACAAGGCATTACTGAGTACCACTCTCCATATTTTCAAGCACAGTGGTGGCTGCATCATGTTATGGGTATGCTTGTAATCATTAAGGACTGGGGAGTTTTTCTGGAAAAAATCTATTGAATGGAGCTAAGCGCAGGCAAAATCCTAGAGGAAAACCTGGTTCAGTCTGCTTCCACCAGACATTGGGAGATGAATTCACCTTTCACCAATAACCTAAAACACAAGGCCAAATCTACACTGGAGTTGCTTACAAAGAAGAAAGTGAATATTCCTGAGTGGCCGTGTTGTAGTTTTGACTTAAATCTATGGCAAAACCTGAAAATGGTAGTCTAGCAATGATCAACAACCAATTTAACAGAGCTTGAAGAATAAATAAAAAAAATATTGGCAAATGTTGCACAATCCAGGTGTGGAGAGCTCTTAGAGACTTACCCAGAAAGACTCACAGCTGTAATCGCTGCCAAAAGTGTTTCTACAAAGTATTGACTAAAGGGTATGAAATAAGACACAGTTGAAGTCAGAAGTTTACATACACTTAGGTTGGAGTCATTAAAACTCATTTTTCAACCACTCCACAAATGTCTTGTTAACAAACTATAGTTTTGGCAAGTCGGTTAGGACATCTACTTTGTGCATGACAAAAGTAATTTTTCCAACAATTGTATACAGACAGATTATTTCACTTATAATTCACTGTATCACAATTCCAGTGGGTCAGAAGTTGACATACGCTAAGTTGACTGTGCCTTTAAACAGCTTGGAAAATTCCAGAAAATTATGTCATGGCTTTAGAAGCTTCTGATAGGCAAATTGGCGTAATTTGAGTTGGAGGTGTAACCCATGGATGTATTTCAAGACCTACCTTCAAACTCAGTGGCTCTTTGCTTGACATTATGGGAAAATCAAAAGAAATCAGCCAAGACCTCAGAAAAAAATTGTAGACTTCCACAACTTTGGTTCATCCTTGGGAGCAATTTCCAAACGCCTGAAGGTACCACGTTCATCTGTACAAACAATAGTACGCAAGTATAAACACCATGGGACCACGCAGCCATCATACCGCTCAGGAAAGAGATGCGTTCTGTCTCCTAGAGATGAACGTACTTTGGTGCGAATAGTGCAAATCAATCCCAGAACAACAGCAAAGGACCTTATGAAGATGCTGGAGGAACAGGTACAAAAGTATCTACATCCACAGTAAAACGAATCCTATATCGACATAACCTGAAAGGCCACTCAGCAAGGAAGAAGCCACTGCTCAAAAACCGCCATAAAAAAGCCAGACTACGATTTGCAACTGCACATGGGGACAAAGATCGTACTTTTTGGAGAAATGTCCTCTGGTCTGATGAAACAAAAATAGAACTGTTTGGCCATAATGACCATCATTATGTTTGGAGGAAAAAGGGGGAGGCTTGCAAGCCGAAGAAATATGTTTGGGGTCATTGTCCATTTTGATATATTTGGATTTACTGAAGCAACATCTCAAGACATCAGTCAGGAAGTTAAAGCTTGGTCGCAAAATGGCTTAAGGACAACAAAGTCAAGGTATTGGAGTGGCCATCACAAAGCCCTGACCTCAATCCTATAGAAAATTTGTGGGCAGAACTGAAAAAGCGTGTGCAAGCAAGGAGACCTACAAATCTGACTCAGTTACACCAGCTCTGTCAGGAAGAATGGGCCAAAATTCACTCCACTTATTGTGGGAAGCTTGTGGAAGGCTACCCGAAACGTTTGACCTAAGTTAAACAATTTGAAGGCAATGCTGCCAAATACTAATTGAATGTATGTAAACTTCTGACCCACTGAGAACGTGATGAAAGAAATTGAAGCTGAAATAAATAACTCTCTCTACTATTATTCTGACATTTCACATTTTTAAAATAAAGTAGTGATCCTAACTGACCTAAAACAGGGAATTTTTACTAGGATTAAATCTCAGGAATTGTGAAAAACTGAGTTTAAATGTATTTGGCTAAGGTGTATGTAAACTTCTGGCTGTATTGCTGTATTTCATTTTCATTAAATGTCTAAAAGTTTCTAAAAATATGTTTTCACTTTTGGGGTATTGTGTGTAGATAGGTGAAAAAAAAATTGTTTACATTAATTTCGAAATCAGGCTGTATGAATACTTTTTGAAGGCACTGTATAGGCATGCCTAATTTAGGCATCTTTTTTAATACTTTTCAAGTGTCAGTTCCAAATATCTCTAATGCTTGCTCCAGCAGTAGTTTTTTTTATGTGCGTGATATCAGAATGCACTCACTGATCCAAAATGTGATTGTTAAACAGCAGGAGAGTTAACACGCGCTGCCCTCAAACCAAGGCATGCTGCCTGCTAATTATCTATAGTTTATGTTTAAACTTGTCAATTTAAAATTAGAGGCCCAAGTTCCCGAGTTGGAATTCCGAGTTGGATGACCGTTCAAAAAGTATTTTCCAAGTCGGAGCTCGTTTTTTCCGAGTTCCCAGTTGTCATGAACACATTTAGGTTGGAAGTCTGTGATTTCCGTGTTTCCAGTTCAAAGTTGTTTTGAATGCATCATCAGATTGTAACTTTGGGGTTGCCAGTTTCGACCCACCTTTCCCATGGTTTTATTTTTATTTAGCGTATAAACTTATTCTGTGTTTGCCCCCCCCATTTATTGATAAAACCCCCATCATAGTAATATTTCCTGTATAATATCCCCCCACGATACCTTCCCCCAAGTAATGCATTGTACTGTTGTTTTATGGTAATTTACAGGCAACTGGATGCCTGTGATTTACTGAAAAAACAACAGGAAAAGTTTTACAGTGTAGTTCAAATATATTTCATTTTGTGTAACTAAAGTAACATAATCCAAGACGTAGATAGGAACCACAGGTAGATATTTCAAATGTAAAAATGTGGACATAGACATCCCACACACACAGCCCTTATACCCACCCCCCATTTAGAATGTGGACTGGTGCCAGTATTGGTGTAGAGCAGATGGGAGCCTAGTGGGGGATGGAGGGAGTAGGGGAGGAGGGAGTATATTCTATCTGTAATTTCTAACAAGCTGTGAGACTGTGAGCCAGGCAGGGCCAGGTCAGTGTCACAGGACAGGAGGACACACACTCTTCACTTTGACACACACACACGCAAGGACGTACAGACGAACACACAAACACACTCACACAAACACTTCACCCTGACACCTCCCTGCCTGTATTCCTACTGTGGCAGCCAGGCATTCCTGCTAATTATAACACTAGTTGATGATCCAAGGCAAACATAGACTGGAGAGGCTGAAACACACGCTCCCTCTCTCTCTCTCTCTCTCTCTCTCTCTCTCTCGCTCTCTTTCTTGCACTTTCTTTGTTTTGTGTGTGTGTGTATCTCTCTCCCTGTATCTTTCTCTGTCTCTGAATCTCTGACTCTCTCCGTCTTATTCTCAACCTGCATACTTCCGGTACTTAGTGGTACAAAATGATGGAAGAGTGTCTTGTAGAGTATACAGTTTTTGTTGGAGACCCCCGTTCTCAGTTACAGGTAAGAGAGAGAGGAAAGAAGGAAAATGTGAACGAGAGAGAGAGACAGAAAGAGAAAAAGACAGAGGAAGAGCGAGAGTGCCAACACATACAAAGAGGGAGCGGTGATGAATTTGGGGACAACAAAGTCAAAGAAGACAACCCATCCACTCTGGCATCCCTCACATGTGGTGGAGACACCTTTCCCACAATACATCTCTCCAGGGATTGGTGACCTTCAGGAACAGTCGTTAGCTTGCATTGTTACTCTACTGCCTTCTCTGTGTGTGTGTGTGTGTGTGTGTGTGTGTGTGCGTGCGTGCGTGCGTGCGTGCGTGCGTGCGTGCGTGTGTGTGTGTGTGTGTGTGTGTCTGTTTTCAGCCACAGAACAAGAATAGGAACTGGGTTCTTCTGAGGCCCTGACCCATTCACTCACACAGACAGACAGACATCTGTTTCTGTAAAAGAAAATGTTTCAAAATATGCAACCAAGCTTCCACCATCTTGAGGGTAATGATAAACACCTGAGAGGCGGTTTAACATTGTTTTTCTGATTATGCTTCTCAATATTCAGTGTTATTTATTTGATTTCCACTGAGGAAGATTATTTGCAAGAAAGGTACATGAAAAACAGTGTGAAAACTCAATTTGATAAAGAGCTAGAACAAACCTGGCTATAAATGTCTTAAAATACACAGATGGATAGACACCCTAATGGATATCTAAACACTTAACTAGAGAAGGTAGTTTGGTGTAGGTGGTGGACATTATGGCAGTGAGGGTTTGTCTCCTTGGATCTTCCCATTACAGATGCGAAACTGGAGACAACTCCTGTGGTCAATAACGCATTGGAATACAATTTCTTTCTCTAGCTTTTCAGATACCCATTGCCCTCTCTAGAGCATGTCAAGATACTCTCTCTCTCTCTCTCTCTCTCTCTCTCTCTCTCTCTCTCTCACTCTCTCTCACTCTCTCTCTCTCTCTCTCTCTCTCTCTCTCTCTCTCTCTCTCACTCTCTCCTTGCCTTCAGACAACACAAACTGGGTGTTGTTTAGTATTGCATTATTGTCAGTAAAGCAATTGAGACTGTTAATCTGTTTGGGTTTTGTATTATTTAGCTACAAAGAAATTTGTTTAACGAAAGTACCTAGCTAGCTATCTTTAGCAAGAGACGACTCGTGTTTACATAATATGCAATAGTTTAAAACATACTTTAACATAACGTTAACATTAGCATTGATATGACACTACTTATCTACTAGCAAAAGGGAAGTTCCTAGCGCAGTAGCTATAGGTTATCCCTCGTCATGATCCATGGTTATTTAGCAAGCTGCCCAATTAGCTGGCTAGCTAAGCTATCACTCATCATGATCCATGGCTACATGGGCTACTACACAGCCTTCAAGTACTCTGTCAGCCCTGGGAAAACATGCCAATATAACATTGGACGCCATCCTCTCTGTCAGATATTACTTTTTGAAGTAAGATAATGGGGGACGAGAGATGTGCATGCCTCACAGTCACCTCAGCAGCAATACTAGCAACTTGCTATGCCCTGTAACATTACTGCCTGTTCACTCAATCTGCTGCCAGGCTAATGGCAACAAAGACGACACAAAATAACTACATAAACAAACTCTTAACTTCATAATTATCAGCTATCTATATGTGAATGATAATAATCTAGCTAGCCAGCTAGTTTAAAAGACAAAAACGACCTAAAACTATTGTAATGAAAGGTAGAATACTATTTGTAAATTCTTCATGGCAAGCTAGCTACCAATTCTTTGTGGCTAGCTAGCTAGTTAGACTTATTATTGTCTTACTATGGGGTTGCGATCTACGCACACTACACTCGGTATTGTAGGCAGGTAAACATGCCAAAATAAACACAATTGAACTTATTAACGTATCATGATAAAATATTATGGTCAGGCAACATATGAGACGTGAATGGGCAATATCTCATTCCGAAGTTTCAGGTTATTTTCTCTCGCTTCAGCCCAAATAATGGCTGCCATTGATTTCAAGAAATGTTGCGTCGTTTTTTAAGCGCTTGCATCATATTTCTGTGCATACATTCCGTTGAAACTTGCATCAATACATGCTTCAAAATGTGTACAAAAGGAGTACGCATCCGCGAAGTGCCGTCCATGCTCCATTTCGCATACTTTGATTTGGCCTCATAATCCGACTGATGCATATTTCAATTTGCAAAATCAGAGCACGGTAGTATGCATATTCATAAACACTGCCTCTATTCCTCTCTCTTCCTGTACTTTGAACCCAGTTGGGGATCTGGCTCTTGATCAATACTTGGCACTAAGCAAATCTGCAATAATAAAAGCATTATGGGGTTGAGTAGGAAATAACACCGAATTGTATTAAATATGGGAGATCTGCTCCCCTTTCTCCTCCTATGAGAGAGAAAGAGAGAAAGGAGAACAAGTGAGAGAGAGGAAGAGAAAGAAGAAGTGGAGAGAGAAATGGAAAAAATTAGATAAAAGTAAGAGAGAGCGAGAGAGAGAGAGAGAGAGAGAGAGAGAGAGAGAGAGAGAGAGAGAGAGATAGAGAGAGAGAGAGAGAGAGGAGACGGAGTGAGGGGGTAGAGGAGAAGAGAAAGGATTTCCCTTCTCCTTGGACAGAGAGAGGGAGGGAACACAGGAGAGCAGCATGGCTTTGATCCCATACTATGTTCTGTGATATTGAACAATCGAAGAGCAGAGTCTGTGTTGCAGGGAGAAGGTATAGACTAGGCTTAGCATTCTGTGGAGCTCCTCACTGTATATATATTTAATCTACTTGACTTTTAGATTAAGACGGGCGGCTCAAAACAGGCACTCATCTTTATTTCATTTTGGAATGTTTTAAATTTTGAGATACTGTTTAGATTTTTTATTTTCTTATTTTAATCCTGCTATCGCGCCTCCCTTCTTCACTCAATGGTGCTTTTTAAGATCATGAGCACTCATTATCTCCCCCGTCTCTCTCTCATTCTCTGGGGAGGGGGCTTAGCCCATCAACACACACACACACACATACACATACACACACGCACATCACACACATGAGCTATAGGTAAAACACACATTAATGGAGCATTTCCTCTGAGGATTTACCCTGGTGTTTTACCCAAAAGGCTCAGACTTTTCTGTTTCCATCTATGCACCCATGTCTCACTGGGCCATGGCTCCGGAGGACCTGCTCTGACTTGGGGCCAAGTCCAGTCCACTGGTTCATTTTAGCGTGCACTTACATAGCATCGCCCTCTAGTGGCCTCATGGGTGGAACGTTATTCATATTTTTCATAATTTCACAATGAAAAAACATTATTTAAAAAAAAAACTGTGAAAATCCGGTGTTTCTATGTCAAACGATTTTGTTATATTTCAGTCTCCTGTGATGTATATGAAGTGTAATATTGGAATGCAAACAAAAAATTGTATACATTTCAACTCTGACATGGTACAAGTATCTTCTTTTTTTAAGCCTATAACCATGTGTTAGGTTTATACTTTGTTTCAAAGTAGATCTATTTAAGACTACAAAGAAACACTCTGTGTGACCCTGATTTAGCCCACTACAGTAAAAGGTTAACACCTTTCACCTCACAAAGAATTGTCTTGATGATGCAGAGGTTGTTAAATTTGCATTTCACAAGTCCTCAGTGTCAGCCATAGCTATATGGAAACAGTATAGAGCCTACATTAACATATTCATTGGCTACACACTGGTGCTATATTGGAAACTCCATAGCAATCCCCCGTGGCCAGGCCTCATTGTTTACACATTTTTTTTGTGGTCTCCAAGCTCTATTTACAGCTCTCTGTACTTTAGCTAATTAGCAGGTCACCATAACTGGTCCCCTGGTGCCAAAGCTTTAGGCTTATAATATACCGCTGACTGACTGCCTGCCCGCTGCCAAGTCTATATGGTTATACATTTACATTTCAGTCCTTTAGCAGACGCTCTTATCCAGAGTGACTCACAGCTAGTGTGTTTATCTTAAGATAGCTAGGTGAGACAACCACATACAGTATCTCAGTCATAGTAAGTGCATTTGTCCTCAAGAAAGTAGCTAACTTCAAAGTCAGTGCTAGGAGTAAGAAGTAAAGTGTGAGTGTTAAACTCCTTCCAAGCTTTTTTCCCGCTTTAGCTTGCTGCCCACTTTTTGCAGACTTTTCTTTATATCTGAAAGGTATTGCCGACAGCAAAAGCCTCTACTTTAATGTCCACCAACCGACCTAGTCATGATTGCAGTAAAGTTCTGCATACGGCTTAGTACACGCCAATGCTGAGGCGGCATTGGCTCACACTAGGTCTTTTCTCTTTATGGTTCCTAGGCACCTCAGCATGCCACCTTTCCAACAAATCAGTTCGTAAAACTTCTGCTCTGCTAGAGCTGTCCCGGTCAACTGTAAGTGCTGTTATTGTGAAGTGGAAACGTCTAGGAGCAACAACGGATCAGCCACAAGTGGTAGGCCACACAAGCTTACTGAACGGGACCGGCAAGTGCTGAAGCGTGTAGTGCGTAAAAGTCGTATCTCCTCAGTTGCAACACTCCCTACCGAGTTCCAAACTGCCTCTGGAAGCTCGGGAGCTTCATGAAATGAGTTTACATGGCTGAGCAGCTGCACACAAGGCTAAGATCACCATGTGCAATGCTCAGCATAGGCTGCAGTGGTGTAAAGCTTGCTGCCATTGGACTCTGGAGCAGTGGAAACGCCTTCTCTTGAGTGATGAATCACCCTTCACCATCTGGCAGTCTGACGGACGAATCTGGGTTTGGCGGACACTAGGAGAACGCTACTTGCCCAAATCCATAGTGCCAACTTGTCTCACTCCTAAACTTGCCGGCATGTGCCCGGTATAGGTATAAAAGGCTTATCCCGGCAAGAATATGGTAAAAATGGGACTGTATGAATCAGGTTCTAAAACACATTGCCTGATCTTTTTTACAGGCAACATACCGTGAATCCTATCTGAAATAAGTATTAGTTCACGAAAGACAAGGGTGTTAGTTATTTGTTTTTTTGTTATTGGTTGCATACACATTTAGCAGATGTTTTGCGGGTGTAGCGAAATGCTTGTGTTCCTAGCTCCAACAGTGCAGTAATATCTAACGATACACAACAATACACACACATCTAAAAAGCAAAAGAATGGAATTAAAATATATATAAATATTAGGACGAGCAATGTCGCTGCACAGCTATTTTCAGGTCTCTCCAGATATGTTTGATTGGGTTTAAGCCCAGGCTCTGGCTGGGCTACTCAAGGACACACCTGACACACCTGTAGTTAAATAAAGGTTCAATAAAAAAATATATAAAAAAGGACATTCAGAGACTTGTCCCGAAACCACTCCTGTGTTGTCTTAGCTGTGTGCTTTGGGTCTACTTAGGTTTGAAGGTAAACCCTGGCCCCAGTATGAGGTCCTGAGAGCCACTGGAGTAGGGTTTCATCAAGGATATCTCTGTATTTGCTCCGTTCATCTTTGCATCAATCTTGACTAGTCTCCCAGTCCCTGCCACTGAAAAACCACAGCATGATGCTGCCACCACCATGCTTCACCATAGGGATGGTGCCAAGTTTCCTCCAGACGTGACGCTTGGCATTCAGGGCAAAGAGTTCCATCTTGGTTTCATCAGACCAGAGAATCTTTTTTCTCATGATCTGAGAGTCCTTTAGGTGCCTTTTGGCAAACTCCAAGCTGGCTGTCATGTGCCTTTTACTGAGGAGTGTCTCCCGTCTGGCCACTCTACCATAAAGGCCTGATTGGTGGAGTGCCGCAGAGATGGTTGTCCTTCTAGAAGGAGCTCTGTCAGAGTGACCATCGTGTTCTTGGTCACCTCCCTACAGGTATGTCAGGTGTGGTTCCAAACTTCTTCCATTTAAGAATGATGGAGGCAACTGTGTTCTTGGGGACCTTCAATTCTACAGACATTTGTCGGTATCCTTCCCCAGATCTGTTCCTCAATTACAATCCTGTCTCAGAGCTCTACGGACAATGTTACGCTGCTGCTACTCTCTGTTGTTATAATCTATGCATAGTCACTTTAATAACTCTACCTACAGTACATGTACATATTACCTCAACTAACCGGTGCCCCCGCACATTGACTCTGTACCGATACCCTCCTTTATATAGTCTCGCTATTGTTATTTTACTGCTGCTCTTTAATTACTTGTTCCTTTTATTTCTTATTCTTATCTGTATTTTTTTTAAACTGCATTGTTGGTTAGGGGCTTTTTGTTGGTTAAGTAAGCATTTCACTGTAACACCTGTTGTATTCGGCGCATGTGACTAATAAAAATTGATTTGATTGTAATTCATTCGACCTCATGGCTTGGTTTTTGCTCTGACATGTACAGTCAACTGTGGGACCTTATATAGACAGGTGTGTGTCTTTCCAAATCATGTCCAATCTATTGAATGTACCACAACAGGACTCCAATCAACTGGTAGAAACATCTCAAGGATGATCAATGGAAACAGGATGCGCCTGAGCTCAATTTCAAGTGTCATAGAAAAGGGTCTGAATACTTCTGTAAATAAGGAATTTCTGTTTTTTATTTGTAATACAATTGCAAACATTATTATAAACTTGTTTTCACTTTGTCATTTTGGTGTATTGTGTGTAGATTGATGAGGGGAAAAATAATTTCATACATTTTAGAATAAGGCTGTAAAGTAACAAAATGTGGAAAAAGTCAATGGGTTTGAATACTTTCCGGATGCACTGTATATAGGTGATAGGATGTATAGACAATATAGACAGTATATGGATAGAATGTATGTGAAGAATAGTATATGTACAGCAATAGTTAAATAGGAAAGGCCTTGACGAGAATACAGTATGTACAAAATCCTGCTCAGTATTGTTCCGTTCTCCAAGCCTCAAATTCCGAAATTGCTCAAAACATCACATTTAGAAGGTTAACAGTTAAGGTTTTCGATAGGGTTAAAAAAAATAAAAAATAAAACTGCCCACCACTTGGATTAAACCTCCAGTCATTGGATTACATCAAATTTCAAAGTTGCTCCAAACATCAAATTTAGAATGCTAGCCCCTCGGGAGGCTGAAAAGATTTGGGATGGGCCCTCAGATCCTCAAAAAGTTATATAGCTGCACCACTGAGAGCAGGGCCTAAAATTAACACCTGCCACTTGCCAAATGCCGGAAGATTTTGGCATTGGCAGGTAAGAATGTCTAATTCACCAGCCACATTGGCAGGTGGTCACACTCAGGGCTCTAACGTGTGAGCATTTCCTAAAATTAGTCAAAAGTCAAGTCTGGGCACATGTGTGAGTAGTGATTTATAGCTAAATAAATCCTGCAGGAGCTGTTTTCTAAGTATTTATGCCGTTTTGTTTCATATCTGGTAATGCACATAGAAATAGGAATCCTAACGTTATAGCTATCCCACCTCGCGCAGCCACACTGCCTGGCTGGGGGGCTGCTGTATGCACTGTGAGTGAAGTGCTCAAAGATACGTTTTTAGAAGCAATGCACACAGGCATAAAAGTTGGTCTAACTACTAAAGTGAGACTTTATCCTTGTGTTTCTTGGATATTTCCATTGTTTTGTTCACCAATTAGGTTGTTTTTCAATGTTTGAGTTTGCTTCCACTGCTAGCAAAGAGATGTTGTCAGCCTCTACTAGTCAGATTCTCACTGGCACACATGAGGACTCCAGTGGCACACATGAGGACTCGAGTGGCCCGTTACCACGTTAACCTTAAAGGGGCAGTTGAACATTTTTGTCTCATCTGTGATATTTTGTTAAAAAACTCGTCACAAAATATTAAATTAAATGGAACAATATACCACATTACTTCTTGCTAGTAATCAGTGATGATTTTAGCATGTAAATCTTGGTGGGACAAACGAAGACAACATTTTTTTTAGATGCATGCCAACAAAGCCACTACCAAACACAACACTAAACAATACATTAATTGCAGTGAAAATACGTTCTCTGGCATGATGATTCACGCTTAACCATCTGGCAGACAAATCTGGGTTTGGCGGATGCCAGGAGACCGCTACCTGCCCCAAGGCATAGTGCCAACTGTAAACTTTGGTGGAGGAGGAATAATGATTTGGGGCTGTTTTTCATGGTTCGGGCATGGCCCCTTAGTTCCATTGAAGGGAAATCTTAACGCTACAGCATACAATGACATTTTAGACGATTCTGTGCTTCCAACTTTGTGGCAACATTTTGGGGAAGGCCCTTTCCTGTTTCAGCATGACAATGCCCCCGTGCACAAAGCGAGGTCCATACAGAAATGGTTTGTCGAGATCTGTGTGGAAGAACTTGACTGGCCTACACAGAGCCCTAAACTCAATCCCATCAAACACCTTTGGGATTAATTGGAAGTCCGACTGCAAGCCAGGCCTAATCGCCCAACATCAGTCCCCGACCTCACTAATGCTCTTGTGGCGACAAACAGTGCCTACAAACTGTTAGGGCCTACATAAAGCTGTCCCAACAGCAGAGCTTCCTTTTCAGCACCATGGAGTGAATTCTTACCACCGCTACACCTGGCTATCAGCGGAGCATCGTCTGGCAGTGAAACAGTTCATTCAGCCTCATTTACTGGCTTTTTAAAAACCATAGATGATATTGATGACTTGCTTAAATAAATATGGTTTCTACTGACTTCTACTGGTTTCTACTGACTTTTACTCGATAAGAACCACATTCTCCTTCAATAATAACGAATGCCGACATGAGTTTTGACTTTTGAACCATACACAAATATTATTACGTTCTTATATCATTAACACTTAGCTCTAAGTATAAGCAAGTGCAAGCAAATGAGCTGCAACGAGGTAGGCCTTTGTTCAGCACTTTAAAGATGGACACCAAAATAAATTCCGATCGATGTTAATTCAGATAAAGAAAAGTAAAGTCTTTCTAAATTTAAGTCACCACACACAGAAAGAGGGAAGGAGAGAGAGAGATGAGAGAGATTCATTTAGCATACCATTTGAAGTATTTAATTAGGCCAATATGGTCTAAAAAGGAAGGAAAATGCAATCATTATTGTATTTGTATTGTATACACAAAATACATCTACTTTTATAGACGATATACTGATGTACAGACAGTGCAGCGTGCAAACAAAACAACCCTTGCAATGTCACCTGGAATTACATCGGTCTATTATTGAACTTGTTGTTGAAAAATAATGGCAAAAATGGTTACAGACCCAACAACAATATATAGTACCCCCTCATCGTGGAGAGAAGCACATGAGCTAATTATAATACACAAAGGAAGCAAAACAATGAAATTGATCATTCCAACATTGCCTAAAATGATGAATAAGATACTGAGATAAACCTACAGCATAAGCAATATAACACTTGAGATGTACAAACTTTGGCATAAGGGAATGACAAGCGGATAAGAGGCAAGCAGTAACTTCGATGAAGACATTAATGAGCGCGAGCTGAAACGAACGTGGTGATATGCCTATTTGTTGAGCACTTTTGAAATGGACAGCGACAGAATTCAGAAAATGGGCCGCTCTTACAGTATTCTCTGCATATATTAGCAGACAGTGAAAGCTCTTACAATATTTGATGATGACAATTCTCTAAAACAGGTTATAGGCTACATGTGCACCACCAAGTCAGAACAGTAGGCTAAGTTCTGAGGGGGAGAGGGACCACATTTTTAGGGTGAGACACATGGGGTACTAACAGCTTACTACACAACATACACTTAGTATTAATTTCTTTGCTACAGTATAAATATATCCATGGCATATTACTTCATTTATGCAGCAGAATGGAAGACATAGTTGAAGTCAGAAGATAACATACACCTTAGCCAAATACATTTAAACCCAGTTTTCACAATTCCTGACAATGAATCCTAGTACAAATTCCCTGTTTTAGGTCAGTTAGGATCACCACTTTATTTTAAGAATGTGAAATGTCAGAATAATAGTAGAGAGAATGATTTATTTCAGCTTTTATTTGATACTGTGAATTATAAGTGAAATAATCTGTCTGTAAACAATGGTTGGAAAAATGACTTGTGTCTTGCACAAAGTAGATGTCCTAACCGACTTTCCAAAACTATAGTTTGCTAACAAGAAATTTGTGGAGTGGTTGAAAAACCGAGTTTTAATGACTCCAACCTAAGTGTATGTAAACTTCCGACTTCAACTGTATTTTTGGACTGTACTGTGCTGTGCTTGAACAAGAAGGTGGCATGGCGGTCCTTCTTGGGCACAAACTTTATCATCAAAGTCAGTCAGTCTCTGGATTTATGGTGCTTTCAAGACAACTAGGAACTCAACAAAAAAAAACGAGGTTGAATCACGACGTCAGTGATCTTCAGTCGGAGAAAGAGGCCCAAGTTCCCGACTTGGAATTCCGAGTTGGATGACCGTTCAAAGCGTATTTTCATAGACGGAGCTCGTTCTTTTCTGAATTCTAAGTTGTCTTGAACGCACTGAAATCGGAAGTGGGAGATTTCCGAGTTCCAAGTTCCCAGTTGTTTTGAATGCGGCAGAAGTCATGCTGGATTGACAGCATGGCCAACGTATTCAACCAATGTTTATTTGTTTAAGCTTGGAAAATAGACCCTTTCAGACAGATGTTTTAAATCCCTAACCACAGAATAGCAGGCAGGGGAAGCAGAATAGTGATTGCTTTGTAACGTTCGCAATTAGCCACTGATTTCTTCCAAACCACTCAATGTTAAAGTTGCAATTTCCTACTTGTTGTGTAATGTTCAATGGCCCATGAGCACCAATACATTTTGTCTATTGTTTCTCTTCATATCAAATCAAATCAAATGTTATTGGTCACATACACATGGTTAGCAGATGTTAACGCAAGTGTAGCGAAATGCTTGTGCTTCTAGTTCTGACAGTGCAATAATATCTAACAAGTAATCTAACAAATTCACAATGACTACCTTATACACACAGTGGAATAAGAATATGTACATAAAAATATATGGATGCGCGATGGCCATGTGGCATAGGCAAGATGCAATAGATGGTATAAAATACAGTATATACTGTACATATGAGATGAGTAATGTAGGATATGTAAACATTATTAAAGTGGCATTATTTAAATTGACTAGTTATTAAATCCATGTATTAAAATGCCAGTGATTTGAGGCCAGTATGTTGCAGCAGCCTCTCTATGTTAGTGATGGCTGTTTAACAGTCTGATAGCCTTGCGATAGAAGCTGTTTTTCAGTCTCTCGGTCCTAGCTTTGATGCACCTGTACTGACCTCGCCTTCTGGATGATAGCGGGGTGAACAGGCAGTGGCTCGGGTGGTTGTTGTCCTTGATGATGTTTTTGGCCTTCCTGTGACATCAGGTACTGTAGGTGTCCTGGAGGGCAGGTAGTTTGCCCCCAGTGATGCGTTGTGCAGACTGCACTACTCTCTGGAGAGCCTTGCGGTTGAGAGCGGTGCAGTTGCCGTACCAGGTGGTGATACAGCCCGACAGGATGCTCTCGATTGTGCATCTGTAGAAGTTTGTGAGGATTTTAGGTGACAAGCCAAATTTCTTCAGCCTCCTGAGGTTGAAGAGGCGCTGTTGCGCCTTCTTCATCACGCTGTCTGTGTGGGTGGACCATTTCAGTTTGTCCGTGATGTGTACGCCGAGGAACTAAAAAATGTCTATCTTCTCCACTACTGTCCCTTCGATGTGGATAGGGGGGGTGCTCCCTCTGCTGTTTCCTGAAGTCCACAATCATCTCCTTTGTTTTGTTGACGTTGAGTGAGAGGTTATTTTTCTGACACCACACTCCGAGGGCCCTCACCTCCTCCCTGTAGGCTGTCTCTTTGTTGTTGCTAATCAAATCTACCACTGTTGTGTTGTCTGCCTACTTGATGATTGAGTCGGAGGCGTGCATGGCCACGCAGTCAGGGAGTACGGGAGAGGACTGAGAACGCACCCTTGTGGGGCCCCAGTGTTGAGGATCAGCGGGTGGAGATGTTGTTTCCTACCTTCACCACATGGGGGCAGCCCACCAGAAAGTTCAGGACCCAGTTGCACAGGGCGGGGTTGAGACCCAGGGTCTCAAGCTTAATGATTGAAAAGTATTTTCTAGTAGATTGTCGACATGATTCATGATGATGACTGCTAGCTAACATTTTGAAAGTATGATGTTGACATGATCAGTCCAATCAAAGCTTTGGTAGATGTAAATTTATGGCAGCACCCAAAGGGGCTTGAACTGTCTAGCTCTCCCTGTAGATTCTGCAGTGACGTAGTGTCCCAATGAGTGACAGAACACTGAGCCAATCACGGTGCAACTAGCGAAGATTACCTATGTCTACACTCTGTGCTTTCGCTGGCTGCCCCTCCACCACAGAAAGCACTGAGCTAGGCTGAAACACCTTCATTTTGGAGCTGCCTTACTCAAGAAAGAGACCAGTTTGTATGCGGCTTTAATAACTTAATTATTTACAAAATTACATTGCAAACCGATACGTAACATGAATTAATGCCAAAATAACCTGCCCTGAATGACGGGTCACCACTGCTAGTAATACATTCCTTGTTTAAGAAATGTACAAAAAAGTGGCTGGTCGATTTAAACAAATATATATCTGAGTGGCTGCCACAGTGGCTGGTAGTCACTGGTAGACAAAAAAGCTAGTTTAAGCCCCTGATTAACCTGTTTGGGATAGGGAGCAATATTTTCACGTCCAGATGAAAAGCGTGCCCAAAGTAAACTGCCTGCTACTCAGGCCCAGAAGCTAGGATATGCCTATAATTGGTGGATTTGGATAGAAAACACTCTAACGTTTCCAAAACTGTTGAAATAATGTCTGTGAGTATAACAGAACTTATTTGGCAGGCGAAACCCCGAGGACAAACCATCCAGGAATTTTCTTTTTGAGTTCACTGTGTTTTATTGTTTTCTATGGGAATCTAGATTTCTGAGGCACCTGCTTGCAGTTCCTATGGCTTACACTAGATATCAACAGTCTTTAGAAATTGGTTGATGTTTTTCTTTTGAGTAATGAAGAAGTAGCCCTTTCCTTTCTGGGTGTCGAGCCAAGTGTACTGTTTTGTTTGAGGCGCACGACCTGTAGCTCGCTCCACTTTCATTTTATCCGCTATTGAACACAGTATATTTCATCTTAAATTTTATTGATTATTTACGTTTTAAAATACCGAAAGTTGGATTAGGAAAGTTGTTTGAAATGTTTGGACCAAGTTTACAGGTAACTTATTAGATAACTTCCAACTCGCCCAAGTTATGTTGGGCGAGTTGGAACCGGTGTTTTTCTGAATCAAACGCGCCAAATAAATTGACATTTTGGGGATATAACGACGGAATTTATCGAACAAAAGGACCATTTGGGATGTTTATGGGACATTTTGGAGTGCCAACAGAAGAAGATCTTCAAAGGTAAGGCATGAATTATATTGTTATCTCTGAGTTTTGTGTCGCGCCTGGCGGGTTGAAATATGATTGTCATGTGTTTGTATGGTGGGGGTGCTGTCCTCACGGCGGCTGGATTATCAAGAAGTTAAGCTTTATTTTGGTGTATTGCACTTGTAATTGTATGAAAGTTAAATATTTCTAATAATTTAATTTGAATTTCGCACTCTGCAATTTCACTGGATGTTGTCGAACGTCTAACCGGATACTAGCGGAACATCTAGCCATAACAGGTTTTAAGAGCATCTTGACTGGCTTTATGACCGCTTGGTATGGCAACTGCAAGGCAACTGACCGCAAGACGCTACAGAGGGTGGTGAGTATGGCCCAGTACAAAAATTGTCAAAGACTCCAGTCATCCACGCCATAGACTGTTCTCTATGCTACCGCACAGCTTGTGGTACCTGTGCACCAAGTCTGGAACCAACAAGACCCTGAACAGCTTCTACCCCCAAGCCACAAGACTGCTAAATAGCTAATAAAATGGTTACAAAGACTACCTGACTCTCTTACACTAACTCTATGCACACACAATGGACTCTACCCACACGCTCACACATACTTACAGTACACTAACACTTTTTTGGTTACTACATGATTCCATATGTGTAATTTTATAGTTTTGATGTCTTCACTATTACTCTACAATGTACAAAATAGTAAAAATAAAGAAAGACCCTGGAATGAGTAGGTGTGTCCAAACCTTTGACTGGCACTGTATATACATGCAGTAGCTACCTCAATTACCTCGTACCCCTGCCCATTGACTCGATACTGGTACTCCCTGTATATACACATGTTATATTTGATATTCACTGTGTATTTATTCCTTGTGTCACTATTTCTATTTTTTATAAATGTTTACCTTTAACTTTGCATTGTTGGAATAGGACCTGTAAGTAAGCACTGTTAGTCTACACCTGTTGTTACGAAGCATGGGACAAATACAATTTGATACAAAAGGTTAAGATTTGAAATAAGGTTAAAAAAAAGTTTAAAAAATTCACCGCTGGTATTGAACACACAACCTTCTGATCCAGAGTCCCAGAACCTATCCACCACCCCTGTCCACAATGCCCTTGAAAAACCCAAGCCAACTTGATGGTAATAGCGCTCAATGTTGCCCCTAGTGGTCGGGTTTTAAAGTGACTTCCCGACGTCCTCAGGACATGGATAGACATCCAATTTCGAAGTCACTCTTGAGCAATCTGCCTGTTATACTATACCCCTGACTGACTGCCTGCCTGCCTGGTACAAAGTCTATAGGCTTATACTATACCTCTGACTGGCTCACTGCCTGCCTGCCTCAGTGAGTCTATCAATGTGCTTCATTGCCTGTCTGCCCTCCAGGCTGTGTGTTTCCCTGATTCAGACTATGACTGGATCCCAAATGGCATCCCTATGGGCTCTGGTCAAAAGTAGTGCCATTTGATAGCACGCCATTACTACATAAAGCTTGTGACTCTTGATGTAATCATTGCTTGCTAGGAATATGGGAAATACTAAACTTTTGACTACTTTAATACACATAAGTGAATTTGTCCCAATACTTTTGGTCCACTAAAATGGGGGGACTATGAATAAAAATTGTTGTAACTTCTAAACAGTTTAGCCAATATGGATGAAAATACCCTATTGTATAATTTCAAATCCAAAGTGCTGGAGTACAGAGCCAAAACAACCAAAAAAATTTGTCACTGTCCCAATACTTTTGGAGCTCACTGTATGTATGTGATGCTTTTGTTTTCATAAGTTATATATTACTTGGAGATTGTGCACTACCCATGTATGTCGGTGGGGGGGGAGGGGGAGGGGGGGGTTCACCCAGCTTGACCCAGGGTTAGTAGGTAATCCCAGAGAATTACAGTTGAAACCATTCATGAACATAAAAGTACAGTATTACAGTACTGATACAGGTCTAAGGTACTGTACCATACATGTACCTCTTAGCTTATTTCTTTCGCCATCTGCTACATCTACATTTTACAATGCGTCATAAAATGTGTCATAAAATAATGCTTTCAGGACACTAACAATCACAGACAAAACAAAATGTGTCAAAAAATAAAATGGAACACATTTTGTAGGCCGAATTTTGGTAGATGATTTCCTTAAATTAAAACCAAGGATAGAAATGCAATAAATCCCAGGCAGGCAGTGCAACAGCATTTCTTATGGTACAGTAGGTGTGTGCGTGCGTGTGTGCGTTTGTGATACACTAGTTGCTTACTGCTTCAAGGTCCTGGTGGGTGACGATACAACAACTACAAGGATTTCTTTGGAAGCAATTCTGGTTTACAGGGCCATTAATCTATTTTTTAATCTCTCTCGATCTTTCTGCCCCCTCTCATCCTTCTGTCCATCTCTCTGGTGATTGATGTTGTCAGACAGGCCTTCTAGAATCACCTGGCCTTCTAGATCTGGTTACCCCCAGACTAGTCTCGGCTCCACTGGGGTTGGTTTAAAACGGCCTATAGCCTCTTCCACACTGTCTATCAGGGGTACTTGTTTCAATTCACGCGCAAAAGAAAAGATTTCAGTCCCTTTTCTGTTGCTGCATTCTCTAAAGAGCTTTACAGTCATTGGCAACTGGGGCCTGCTGAGGGTGAAACCACGTTCAAAACAATGTTCAGTGTAGAACAGATAGAGAATAGTGAAGCGAGTCAGCTGTCTGAATGTTGAATTTCACCTCACTAAATACACAGCTGGACTACAACACAACATCGCTACATTTACCTCCTTTAACTGTTACTATAATATTGTGGATAACTGGAGTTTTTCTCCCCAGTCATTGAGAGTGAGAACAGCACATCAGCACTCCCCTGCTGGTGCCGTGGGGGGGGTTAGATACTCTGCTTACGGTACATCATTTGGTTCATGCAGCGTTGCATTGTTCACTCTTTCCTACGGTGAACTGCACTGTATTGCCTTTTCTCTTCCTTTCGTGGTCTCCTCTCCTCTCTTCCCGTCCTCTCCTCTCCTCTGAGTGGTCATGTTGTTGTTACTACAGAGGACTGACTGTGTCTCTATTGGATCTATCTATGTGATCTAGGAGCTAACCAACAGAAGGGTGACATCTGGTAGGTTAAATGATCTAGAAATACAGGGGAGCTACTGTATGCTCCATCTGCACAGTTCCCTGGACTACAAGATGGCAGCTGTCTTTAGACACAATCTGGGGATGTCTGAAATGGAACCCTATTCCCTATATAGTACACTAGTTTTGACCAGGAGTCGATAGGGTTCTGGTAAAAAGTAGTGCACTAGGTAGGGAATAGGGTGCCATTTCAGACAAATCCTCTGTCTGGGATGGCTCTGTTATGACGTGACAACATTTTAGGTAGTAGTCCAAATAGTCTAGCTCTCCATTTCTCAACATTGTTTTCAGAACATGTCAAGTTAAACTCCTGCAAAGTTACGCAAGGCCCACGCAGAAGGAAATGTCTGAAGTGTGAACATTTAACAACCCCGAAAAAAGCATTTACGCTGAAAAGATCTGTCACAGTTATTCTAATTCATTCAGACAGTTCAAGTACAGCATGAGCAGAAGAACACTTCAAATCTGTCCTGGTGGTGAAAAATGTTAGACAAGTCTTCCTCCTCTCCTCTTATCTCGTCTCGTCTCCTTTTCTTCCCTTTCCTTGCCCTCTTGTCTTTTCTCTCTTTTCCTCTCCTCTCTTCCTGCTAAATCACAATTTCTGTTTGTTCCTCTCCCTCTCCTTGCACAGCTCTGACCCCATCCCCGATAACCTCCTTTGGGCAAACTTGGACCAAGTTAAAGGAGAGAGAATCCAATCCCCCCCTTCATCCCCCCTCTTTACGACTAATTAACTAAAACCCAAGCTGAGATGTTATATTATTCAACAGTGAATATACAGTGTGATTCATATCTGTGTGTGTGTGTGTGTGTGTGTGTGTGTGTGTGTGTGTGCGTGTGTGTGTGTGTGTGTGTGTGTGTGTGCGTGTGTGTGTCTGCCCTTGCTGTCTGTTCCACTAACACCCTGAGAGGCTCACAACACTATAGGAGTCAGAGAACCAGCACATACTGTACACATAACCAACACAACTCCAGCACCAGCACAGAGTACCAGACTAAATACTACACACACCACTAAAAACTGTACACTACAGTACAGACTAAACAGCCAGTGCACACAGTAATAGCACCAGTAAGCTACACACTACAGCACCATAGATACAGAATTCGCTTAACACATTTCATATCTACAAGGCCTACATGTTCATCAGCTTCACTTGCAAAAGGCTGAGGAAACACATGGCACCAAAGTAGGGTAGGTTAGCCAGGCTACAATCAGAGACCAGTAGTACTAGGAGTTATAGTAGAAGAGAAAGAAAAAGTGAAAGAGGCAGAGGAAGAGGAAGAGAAAAAAAGAGGAACAGGAAAAGGAACAGGTGGAGGACGTGGAATAGGAATAGGTGGAGGACGAGGAATAGGTAGAGGACGAGGAATAGGAATAGGTGGAGGATGATGGAATATGAATAGGTGGAGGACGAGGAATAGGAATAGGTGGAGGACGAGGAATAGGTGGAGGATGAGGAATAGGTGGAGGACGAGGAATAGGTGGAGGAGGTGGAGGACGAGGAATAGGAATAGGTGGAGGATGAGGAATAGGTAGAGGACGAGGACGAGGAATAGGTTGGGGACAAGGAAGATGGTGGAGGACGAGGAATAGGTGGAGGACGAGGAATAGGTGGAGGACGAGGAATAGGTGGAGGACGAGGAATAGGTGGAGGACGAGGAATTGGTGGAGGGCTAGGAATAGGTGGAGGACGAAGAATTGGTGGAGGACAAGGAATAGGTAGAGAATGAGGAAGAGAAAGAGAAAGAGAAAAGAGAGATCAAGAGGAAAGAAGGAAGGATAGCAGGATGTGACAGGTTGGCCAGGATTGAAAGGCAGGTGCAGAAGATGAATCAGATATATTGGTGTTCAAGTTCTGCTTGTGCTCTCTTCAGGTAAATGATATGTTTGCCATACAGGCTTGCCAACAAAAAAATTACATAAAGGCTTTATAGACAAAATCTTTTCCTGGACATTATAATTCTAAAATAACAAAAAGTCTTCACCTTTTCTTTAACATTTTCCAGTTATTTATTAGTTATGTGCAAAAAAAATTTTACAATTACATTTCGGGATAGTATTTTTGACAATATTGCAGTGCTATTTTTGTGCTAGTCAGCTGTACCTGCACCAAAATGACAGTATTTTTCCTTCATAGCTTGTTCTTCATCTTTTTTTTACATAGTGAGCCTTGACAGATCAAAACTAATTTTGTCATGCTCTCTCTTGTCCCTCTGAGCAATATGTTTGGAACATCAAATCGCAGTATTGAATCGCAACAGACATAGAATCAGGAGAACCGTGAAACTCACAATACATATCATATTGGCACCTTAGTATTGTGATAATATTGTGTCGAGAGGTCCCTAGCAATTCCCAGCACTACTATTTATCCTCTGATTTAAGGCAATACACCATATCTATTATTATTACATACTGCATCTATCTTAATAAAAACCTAGAGACAGAAATATGTCTGTCTAATAGGGATTTTAGAAATGATGTCCAATCTCTTCTGTATTTATTCTGTGTATTTCAAAAGGTACAGTGCTTTCCGTCTGGCTTAGCAGGGTCATCATTTCAGCTGTGGACCACTGACTTTTTTCTCTCCAATAAATTCAATGTGTGTCTGAATTAATGCATTACAAGGCACGATGGTAGAGATATTAAAAAATGATAGAAACTAATCCTAATAGCCCAGTCACATCTGTAGCAAGCCGTACACGGGCACTCGCATGCACACACATACACACACACACACACACACACACACACACACACACACACACACACACACACACACACACACACACACACACACACACACACACACACACACACACACACACACACACACACACACACACACACACACAGGGTTCGGCCTGACCCTGAGCACTCCCGTGTGCAGTATGAGTTATGATATTTGGTGTCTCTAGGATTACACTTTAATATTTCATTACATGCACAAAATCGTCCTCTATATATCTCTCCCAGGTGTGTCACTATTAATCACCAAAAACATTGTAAAAACCCAAGGCTGTCTAATAACTCAGACCACCTTGGTACACTCACAGAGTACACACACTCTTCAGCACCTATTGGCACCTATTGATAGATGGCAACAGCAACAAAAAACTGACTCTGAATATCACTTTGAGCATGGTGAAGTTATTCACTCTTTGGATGGTATATCAATCGACCCTGTAACTATAAAGATGCAGGCGTCCTTCCTAATTCAGTTGCTGGAGAGGAAAGAAACCACTCTGGGATTTCAGTAATGGTGATTTAATTAACAGTTACTGAGTTTAATGGCTGTGATAGGAAGAACCTGAAGAAGGATCAACAACATTGTATTTACTCCACAATACTAACCTAAATGACAGCGTGAAGAAGGAAGCCGATACAGAATAATGCATCCTGTTTGCATTAAAGTAAAACTAAGGCATTAAAGTAATACAGCAAAAATTGTGAAAAAGAATCTAACTTTTTGTCTTGGATAGAAAGTGTTATGCTTGGGACAAATCCAACACATTACTGAGTACCACTCTTCATATTTTCAAGCATGGTGGTGGCTGCATCATGTTATAGGTATGCTTTTCATCAATAAGGACTGGGGAGTTTTTTGGATAAAAAGAAATGGAATATAGCTAAGCACTGGCATAATCCTAGAGGACAACCTGATTCAGTCTGCTTTCCAACATACACAGGGAGACAAATTCACCTTTCAGCAGGACAATAACCTAAAACACAAGGCCAAATATAAACTAGAGTTTAGGGCTGGGTGGTATACTGTATTTTACGATATACCGGTATTTATGCACGGACCGGTTTGGGTTTTTACTTTACCTTCTATAATGGTATTTGAATGTTTGGTTTGTTAAAACCTCTCTAGGGTATGTGGGACGAAATCGTCCCACCCACTCAACAGCCAGTGGAATCGAGTGGCGCGATATTCAAATACCTTAGAAATGCGATTACTTCAATTTCTCAAACATATGACTATTTTACACCATTTTAAAGACAAGACTCTCGTTAATCTAACCACACTGTCCGATTTCAAAAAGGCTTTACAACGAAAGCAAAACATTAGATTATGTCAGCAGAGTACCCAGCCAGAAATAATCAGACACCCATTTTTCAAGCTAGCATATAATGTCACAAAAACCAAAACCACAGCTAATGTCACAGAAAATGTCATACTCTTCGGCAAATATGTCGCATGGGAGAGAGAAGGACCAAGGCGCAGCGGGATTGTGGACACTCATGTTTATTACTGACAAAACATGTAAGGCATCCACTTGAAAAACAACACTAGACAGTACTCACGACATGGACAGTCTTGCAGGCTATAGAAAACGCAGTGCAAAATCAATTCCCCACAACCCCCAAAAAAACACACACACCTATATAGGACTTCCAATCAAAGGCAACTATACACACCTGCCTTCAATTGGAAGTCCCAATCACCAACACAACATTTAACAAACACAAACCACCTGCCACATCCTGACCAAGACTAAGCAATACGCCCTCTGCTGGTCAGGACGTGACAGCTAAATGCAGCACCAACCTTTGATGATCTTCATCAGATGACACTCCTAGGACATTATGTTATACAATACATGCATGTTTTGTTCAATCAAGTTCATATTTATATCAAAAACCAGCTTTTTACATTAGCATGTGACATTCAGAACTAGCATTCCCACCGAACACTTCCGGTGAATTTACTAAATTACTCACGATAAACGTTCACAAAAAACATAACAATTATTTTAAGAATTATAGATACAAAACTCCTTTATGCAATCGCAGTGTCCGATTTTAAAATAGCTTTTCCGCAAAAGCACATTTTGCAATATTCTGAGTAGATAGCTCACCATCACGGGCTAGCTATTTTGACACTCACCAAACTCAGATTTACTATAAGAAAAATTGGATTACCTTTGCTGTTCTTCGTCAGAATGCACTCCCAGGACTTCTACTTCATCCACAAATGTTGTTTTGGTTCAAAATAATCCATAGTTATGTTCAAATATCCTCTGTTTTGTTCTTGCGTTCAAGACACTATCCGAACGGTGATGCGCGGACGCGTATCGTGACAAAAAAATTCAAAATATTCCATTACCGTACTTCGAAGCATGGCAAACGCTGTTTAAAATCAATTTTTATGCGATTTTTCTCGTAAAATAGCGATAATATTCCGACCGGGAAACCCTGTTTTCGTTCAAAGACTCAAAGTTGAAAATGGAGTCGTCTCGTGCACGCGCGCCCCCGTCTCATTGTTCTCAGATCAACCACTTACCAAATGCGCTACTGTTTTTCAGCCTGGGACAGCAGAGTCATCATTCAACGTTCTGGCGCCTTCTGAGAGCCTATGGGAGCCTTACAAAGTGTCACGTTACAGCAGAGATCCTCAGTTTTCAATAAAGAGAGTGTAGAAGGCCAAGAAATGGTCGGAGAGGGCACTTCCTGTACAGAATCTTCTCATGTTTTTGCCTGCCATATGAGTTCTGTTATACTCACAGACACCATTCAAACAGTTTTAGAAACTTTAGGGTGTTCTCTATCCAAATCAAACAATTATATGCATATTCTAGTTTCTGTGCAGTAGTAATAACCAGATTAAATCGGGTACGTTTTTTATCCGGATGTGAAAATATTGCCCCCTACCCTAGAGAGGTTTTAAATGTGATACGCCATGTGTAACGTCCATTTTTATAGTTTACTTCGCTACTTGAGTCATCCCTCTCTGCTCTCTCTCCATGTTGCTTTCCACCCATCACTTAAGGAGCACATTTTGTTGTTCCTCGACCACGAGACACTTGCTTTCAGTCTGAATGGTCAATGCAGCACATGCAACAATGTTGATGACAACGTTGCTGTTTTCACTTTGTTTCTTAACCCTTGTGTTGCCTTAAGGGTAAAAAATGACCTGCCACTATGTTTAACGGCAGACAAAACCCTCTAAATTATATTTGTTTCAACTTGAAATTGTATGACTTTTCCTAGAGTGACAACAACATTAGAAAAAGTGAAACATCACCTCTGTTCATATTTCCATGAAAGCTGTACACCACCAGGGTAGAAAGATTGTCTTAGGGTCATTTTTGACCCGGCAGTTATAAAATAATTTACACACCACAAAAAAACACAAAGACACACACACACACAATGAGACATTGAGATTGTGTGCTACTGATTGAACTCAGCCAGCAGCTCCTGAAGAGGGTGGCACAGTTAGAAAGAAAGATCATGGGTGGCACAGTTAGAAAGAACAAGCCTGAGCTCCCCCCTGCACTCCTCACAAAAAGGGGGAGAGAGGCCTTCTCATCAAAGTTTGCCTTCACGCCCACCACCACTCTAGTTTCTTAGCTCCCAAAGAGGAACAAGAATGTGGTCCTCCTGAGCACACCGCACAAAACGGCTGAGATCAGTGATCGTGAGGACAGGAAGCCAGCCATCATCCTGGACTATAACCACAACAAAGGAGGCGTGGACAACCTGGATAAGGTGATTGGAACTTACAGCTGCAGGAGGATGACTGCCCGCTGGCCCCTGGTCATCTTCCATAACATCATTGATGTGTCCTCAAACAATGCCTTCATGATATGGAACAAGATCAACCCTACCTGGATGCCTGATAAGCGGAACAAGAGGAGGGTGTTCCTGGAGCAGCTGGGAAAGACACCCGCACAGCAGCCTCTGCAGAAATTGTGAAAGCTGTTCAGGGGGCTGGATCTTGTTTTGATTCACCTGAGGCTGCAGCTGGGGCAGGCAAGAGGAGGAGATGCCAATGCTGCCGCCCAAAGGACTGTAAAACAAATACTATGTGCTGCACGTAAGAAATACATCTGCAAAGTCCATGCACACACACTTGCTTACTGTTCTACGTGTGCTAATTAGAGTTGATTGATTTATGTTCTTCACATTTTGTTTTGTATGTATTTAACTTATTTTATTCTTATTTATTGTTGTTGTTTATTCACCTTGTGGGTGGGGGCAATGGTTAACAAAATGTGAGAAGACTAGTATTTTGTAGTTGAATTCCTCATTGTACAGTATATAAGAATATATCACTATGTTGCCAAAAAGGTTCAAGACTTATTGTGTCCCTTCAATAAAATGCATTCAAAACTACTTTCTGCACATTTCTGCTACCTTCTTAGGCTATACAAGTGTGTTTACACCTATGCAGTACCTTTAGCAATAATAATAATAATAATAATAAACCTCTACTTTAGTAAAGAAAACAATTATGACAGGTGTGTTGTAATAAAAACGAGTGGTGTCCACTGATTAAATGCAGTCTTTCTGCATTGTGAAGAGGGAAAACCCAGATATTCACAAAGTTTGTGATGAATGACGGATTGTTTCTTCATGCAAAATAGATTTAGGGTCAAAAATTCAATTTAGCTGCTTTATTTTAGGGGTTTAGTGAAGGGGGGTCATGTTTTACCCTTAGGACAAGGGGAGTATACAGAATGCTAAGACTACACAAGGGTTAATATAAATCCACGTATGTTCTATTATTACACTATTAGTTTGTGTTTCTTACATCTGCAAACAGCTAGTTTGTCTTTTCTTAGCAAGTTGGGCCTAAATTGTGTTCGCATCTAATGCTAATCGCTAGTTAGCTGGCTATCTAGCTAGCTAGCTAATGAATGTACTGAGTCAGAGCAAATGTAATTAGCTATACGGCTTGATAATACCAGTGATGGTGTAGACCTAAATCATCATGTTGTTTGTGCAACAGTATATTCTAAATCAAATAGGAAACACAAAGCATGAATATGTTAGCAACATAAAGTATCTAAGAGAAAACATTCAGTTTAGCCAAAGATTAAAGGGTCCCCTACGAAACACTTTGGTTCCTACCATGTCAGAGTAACTCCTCCCTGGCATTTTCATTCATCTACATGGCAGTGTAGAATGATCTCAAATGATTGCAGAAAATGCTAACATTTTGGGTTGAAGTTGAATTGTACAGTATTAAATAAATCAAAATGAAATCACTTAGAATGTATGTGCTGCCACCCTAGAGTCATGCACTACTCATAAAACAAATGTTGACCTTCAATCAAAAACATAAAATACCGTCATACCATCATTTTTTTTTTACATACCGTGAAATGATATTTTGGCCATATCGCCCAGCTCTACAAGAATTAGTAGAGTTACCAAGATTACATGAAATGTTCCTGAGTGGCCTAGTTACACTTTTGATTTAAATCAGCTTGAAAATGTAGGGCAAAACTTGAAAATGGCTGTCTAGCATTGATCAACAAGCAACTTGACAGAGGTTGAAGAGTTTAAAAAAGAATAACGGGCAAATATTGTACAATCCAGGTATTGCAAAGCTCTTAGAGACTTACCCAAAAAGGCTCACAGCTCTAATCGCTGCCAAATGTGATTCTAACATATATTGACTCAGGGGGTTGAATATGAACACTTATCTATTAATTAAGATATATTCGTGTTATATTTTCCATAAAAAACAATAAAAAAATATATAATTTTCCTTCCACTTTGACCTTACGGAGTGTTTTTTATAAATCGTTGACAAAAAAATTACAATTAAATCAATTTGAATCCCACCTTGTAACACAAGAAAATATTTTCTGAAGGCACTGTACAAGTAACTAAGATAAAAACCAACAAGAGTGGTGCTAAGGCGATCAGTGCCAACCAGTCCTTCAGTCCCTGATGATATGATCTATTTCATAGCCTTCCTCAGAGCTATAGAGGGGAACACATTTATTCACTGCTCACATTTCACATCTCAGCCACGACTGGGGACCTCTCTAACTGGAGCATCAGAGCAATCTAAAGTAGGGCTGACCACTTGATCTGCTGAACACCCTACACACTACACTCCCAATCTAAAGAAGTGCTGACCACTTCATCTGCTGAACACCCTACACACTACACTACCAATCTAAGGTAGGGCTGACCCCTTCATCTGCTAAAGACAAAGTCGCCATCTAAAGTAGGGCGGACAACTTCATCTGCTATAGACAATAAACTCCCCTCCTTCGGCATTATTTGATACATGCAAAGAGGCACTTAAAAGAGACACCACTATGATGAAGGCAGACTCAACACACAGAGTTAACATAAGTGATGATGATGATGACTCTTATAGTCCGCACTCTTCTCTTCTGTATTGTGGTGACACTCTCCCTCTTTCTTTTTCTTCCTATCTATTTCTCTCTCCCCTCTCCCTCCATCTGCCTCCCTCCCTCCCTCTCTCCTCCTCTCTCTCTCTCTCTGCAGGTGCATTCTAAAGGCAGATGTGGTGTGGTGGTTGTGATGGATAGTGGACCACCAGGAGGAGAGGCTCACAGGGCATGACAAACCCTGCTATAATGTCCCCTTTATCGGTACCCGCAAAGTGTTCATTTTCTCCACTGCCATTACGCCTGTGATACCTCAATGGTAATTGCAGTGTAATAAATACACTCTTTGTCTACCCCCCTCACACCCTGACAACAGAAGCACAGTATATGCGAGCGTTTCCTCATTTTCCATGGCTTTCCATGCCTTAGCGTCGGTAATATATTTCTCTTTTGGCCTATTCATTTCCAGCGTGCTCTGCTGGTTGCGTGGTGATATGTAGCTGTATCTGTCACATAGATTTTTACTTGGGATGAGTGTATTGCCCGGGATATTCTGAAATTGATTCCTTTTTAGACATTATCATCTATCCTGAATTTTTTTTTTCCTGTCTTTTTTTCTTTTCGGGGAGCAGTTGTATGCTGAGTAATTACACAAACACAATGCCATTGTGATGCTCTGTCACCCATCCATTGAGCAAGGAATGTGTGTGTGTGTGACTGTGTGTGTCAAATCAAATCAAATTTCATTGGTTACATTCGCCGTATACAACAGCTGTAGACTTTACTGTGAAATGCTTACTTACCCAACAATGCAGATTTAAAAAGTAAGAAATATATATATATATATAAATAGTAACAATAAAATAACAATAGCAAGGCTATATACAAGGAGTACAAGCACCAAGTCGCAACTAGAAGCACAAGCATTTCGCTACACTCGCATTAACATCTGCTAACCATGTGTGTAACCAATTCAATTTGATTTGATTTGATGATTTGAAGTCAATTCAATGTGCAGGGGTACAAGGTAATTGAGGTAATACAGTATGTACATGTAGGTAGGGGTAAAAGTGACTAGGCAATCAGGATATATAATAAACAGAGTACCAGCAGTGTGTGTGAAGAGTGTCGAAGAGTGACTGTGTGTGAGAGTGTGTGTGTGTGTGTGTGTGTGTGTGGTGTGTGTGTGTGTGTGTGTGTGTGTGTGTGTGTGTGTGTGTGTGTGTGTGTGTGTGTGTGTACATGTATGCGTGTGTGTGTTGGATTGTCAGTGTAGTATGTGTGAGTGTGTGGCTAGAGTCTAGTGAGTGTGCATAGAGCCGGTGCAAGAGAGTCAGTGCAAATAAAAATGTAAATAATAAAGGGGTTCAATGTAAAAAGTCCGGGTAAGCATTTGATTAACTGTTCTGCAGTCTTATGGTTTGGGGGTAAAAGCTGTTTAGGAGCCTTTGGTCCCAGACTAGGTGCTCCAGTACCGTTTGCCGGGTAGCTGGAGTCTTTGACAATTTCTAGGGCCTTCCTCTGACATCCTCTGACACCGCCTTGTGTTCAGATGCCGTGCAGTTGCCATACCCTGCGGTGATGCAGCCAGCCAAGAGGCTGTCGTGCCCTCTTCACAACTGTGATGGTGTGTTTGGACCATGATAGGTCCTTAGTGATGCGGACACCGAGGAACTTGAAGCTCTCGACCTGCTCCACTACAGCCGCGTCGATTTCAATGGGGGTGTGTTCGGCCCTCCGTTTCCTGTAGTCCACGATAAACTTGTTTGCCTTGCCCACATTGAGGGAGAAGTTGTTGTCCTGACACCACACTGCCAGGTCTCTGACCTCCTCCCTAAAAGCTGTTTCATCGTCGTTGTTGGTGATCTGGACTGTTATCAGGCCTCTGTGTCTGTGTGTGGGCTTTGTGAGTGAATTGAAATGCCAGGCATGTGCTAGCTACACCACACATGGGGCCAGAGTAGACTAGTTAGACACGGCAGGTTTCAGGCATCCTTACGTTGCCTTGGCATCAGCATTTGTGGGCCTCTCTGGCAGAGACTAGTACTGGAAGCTCCCCTCCACCACCACACCTTCACCACTACCAGGCTGGCCCCAGTACAGAGGAGGCCCCTCCCCGCTGGACCCAGCCTCCGACTGGGCTGAGAGAGAGGGGTGTCCTGGAGGAGTAGGGCAGCAGCTGGCTATGGTCAGCTCCAGAGCGGGCTGGCACCATGTACTGTAGGGCACCATACACCCAGACCTGGCCAATCCAGACAGGCTGAGGTCTGATCTGGAGCCCAGTGCTCTCGTTCTGCCTCTCCTCTCCCCACCCTACTGGGAGGCAGGAAGGTAGTAGGGTGGGGAGAGGAGATACCGAATAAGATCACAGAGAGCAACCATTAACACCACCAGTAAAGATGGCGGCCCCTCTTCCCCTCACCATCCGATCCGTAGTCCAACCATAGTGTCTGATAGTTAATGACCTGAGGTGTGCCCCCCTGTGGATGTAGGGGAGAGAGTTGTGAGGAGTGTCCAGATCAGGCCAGATAGATGGATGGATCAGAAGCCATCTAATTTAACAACCATGGCCCACCAGCAGAGAGCCTGAACAGATGGGGCTCATTTTTTAGAAGAAGTGAAGAAGAAGTAGACCAGGCCTCCCCAGGAGGAACCAGAGCACTGGCAGAGAGGGAGGGGAGGTGGGGGAGGCAGGAGGGGAGGGGGAAAGAGGGCAGGGTAGAAGGGGAAGGGAGGGAAGAAATATGAGGGTTAGGGAGGAAGGTAGGAGGGGAGGGGATAAGAAAAGAGAGAGGAGAGGTGAGAAGAGGGAGAAACGAGAGGAGAGAAGGATAAGACAGGAGAGAGATAATAAGTGGGAGGAGAGAAGAGTTGAGTTTGAGGAAAGGAGAAGAGAAGAGAGGAGAGGTCGAACCAGAGCACTGGTAAAAGTTGGATGTGATACAATTCTATAGGACATTTCCTGCAGAACAGTAAATTAATTATTGCTGATTATTTTTTGGTATGCTGTCCATCTCATTTACTGCAATACTCCATAGATAATTCCAGGCTGAATGAGAAATATGTTTGCAGTGTTCTTGATCTTAATGGAAATTGGTTTAAGTAAAAAAATGTGTTTTATGTACAAACAACAACACACGTATTTGCTTGCTATACTACAATGAATCCACAATGCTAAGGCTGTGTGTGTCCAACCAGCCAGAGGTCTGAAGCAGGCCTTGAGATCAATGAATAGAACATACTGACTGGCATGTCTGAAATTATTGATAACCTCCTGGTTGTATCTCTAGACAATCCAAAAGAAAACCACAGAAAATATTTAGCACCATGGCCAAGGTATTTTGTACTCGTTGTAAGAAAGGTCTTTGGTAGTCTGCAATGAGTAATATAAAAACAGTAGGTTGTCATAGCCTAAATGTGGGTACAAATGTCAAAAACTTAATTGGGACAGAAATTAATAATTGTAGGTAGGCCAAATGTTAAAAAAATAAATAAAAATATCCTGTTGGCTATAGTTTTATCTGGCCAATGGGAATTAATGCTGTTTCAGAGGGAATACAGTAGCTATGATAAATATACACTAGGCATAGATAGTAGATACTTACTCGTCTGGTATACCAGTAATGTGATTGCTTTTTTCATCGTGCAACAGATTACACAACAGATTATGGGTTAGTGAACATAGAATATAATTTGACAGATTAGGGGACCTATTGCGGATGATTCTGGGTCTTGAAAATGGGCCGGATGACTGCCAGTCATACACTCATACCTACCTACCTACCACACACACACACACACACACACACACACACACACACACACACACACACACACACACACACACACACACACACACACACACACACACACACACACACACACACACACACACACACACACACACACACACACACACACACACACACACACACCCTTCCCCTTCTACCCTACCCTCTCTCCCCCTCAGAGAGAGCCATATGACCTGGCAGGGAGAGGAACAGTTCTACTCTAGTGGCTGGCTCAGGTGTCTGACTGACAATAGAATGAGCATATGCTTCAGAAGGAGAGGTTGGAACCAAAATGACTTTCCAATCATTTGGTTCTGAACAGAAGCATTCTTTTCTTCGTTCTGTTCCACTGTTCTGACCAGCAAATTAAAGTTCTGAACCATTTAATCCCCCAAAAAGTAGTGGTTTATATCATTCCTTTCTGAACCTCTGAATTATTATTACTTGTTTTACATTTAGATCACCATTACTTCACCAATCAGTGCAGATATAGCTGTTTTCTATGGAGTGGGCAAGCTATAGTTTTTATTTTACTAGGCAAGTCAGTTATGAACAAATTCTTATTTTCAATGACAGCCTAGGAACAGTGGGTTAACTGCCTTGTTCAAGGGCAGAACGACAGATTTTTTTACCTTGTCAGCTCAGGGATTCGATCTTGCGACCTTTCGGTTACTAGTCCAACACTTTAAACACTAGGCTACCTGACGTATACATGCATAGAACTGACATATGCACCCAGTCAAAGGATCTGAGAATGAATCTAGTACTGAAAGCATCAACTACAGATAGCTAGCACTGCAGTGCATAAAATGTGGTGAGTAGTTGACTCAAAGAGAGAGAAAGACAATAGTTGAACAGTTTTAAACAAATACATTTCTTCCAAAATTAAGGAGACGCAATAGAGAGAGAGAGAGCGAGAGAGATTTCATAGTATATATTTTTTCACTTTCACTTACTTAGCTAGCATTGACTGCAGTTAGCTAATTTAGCCTAATCAAACACCCGGCTCAAACAGAGAGGGATGTTACGATAGCTAGCTAGCTATGGCTATACAAAACTGGAACTCTTCAAGGTAAGCTTTTGGTTTTATAAATGTATTGCCACCGGGGCCAGTCGGTGTAACTGCTAAACTGCACTGAAGTCCACAAGCGAAGGGAAAGGGTGAGAGCACATAGATAGATGCGAGAAGGAATTAAATACAAGACTCTGTTACTATGGTGGGAGATTACAATATGGTTTTAAATACCTCAATGGACCGTAAAGGAAATCACAAATATCATGGATATATTGGAACAAGTGGATATATGGAGGCTTAAATATCCTGACCTAGTGAGATATATATGGCGAAAGCTCAATCAAGCTAATCGTCTTGACTACATTCTCGATAGCACCAAAAGTTTAAAAAGTGTTGATAGGGGACAGAATGGGATCGGACCATCAAATAATGGTCAAATACATTACTCTTACAGAATGTCCATGTGGGCTAGGATATTGGAAATTGTATCAAAGTCTATTGGATGACCTACTTGTTTTTAACCACAACAGAATCATTTAGAACTTACTTTTTCCGACATAACATTCAATGCATTCGTAAAGTATGAGAAGAATGGGAGTAAATCCCAAAATAAACAGGTTATGTTATTCTTATTCTAAAATGGATTAAATGTTTTTTTTCCCCTCATCAATCTACACACCATACCCAACAGTGACAAAGCAAAAACAGGTTTTTAGAAATGTGAGCAAATGTATTAAAAACTAAAAATGTAAATACCTTATTTACGTAAGTATTCAGACCCTTTGCTATGAGACTTGAAAGTGAGCTCAGGTGCATCCTGTTTCCATTGATCATCCTTGAGATGATCTTGATTGGTGTCCGCCTGTAGTAAATTCTATTGATTGGACATGATTTGGAAAGGCACACACCTGTCTATATAAGGTCCCACAGCTGACAGTGCATGTCAGAGAAAAAACCAAGCCATGAGGTCGAAGGAATTGTCCGTGGAGCTCAGAGACAGGATTGTGTTGAGGGACAGATCTGGGGCAGGGTACCAAAACATTTTAGCAGCATTGAAGGTCCCCAAGAACACAGTGACCCCTCTTAAATGGAAGAATTTTGGAACCACCAAGACTCTTCCAAGAGCTGGTCGCCCGGGCCAAAGTGAGCAATCGGGGGAGAAGGGCCTTGGTCAGGGAGGTGACCAAGAACCTGATGGTTGCTTTGACAGAGCTCCAGAGTTCATCTGTGGAGATGGGAGAACCTTCCAGAAGGACAACCATCTCTGCAGCACTCCACCAATCAGGCCTTCATAGTACAGCGGCCAAACAGAAGCCAGTCCTCAGTAAAAGGCACATGATAGCCCGCTTGGAGTTTGCCAAAAGACCATGAGAAACAAGATTCTCTGGTCTGATGAAACTCTTTGGCCTGAATGCCAAGCGTCACATCTGGAGGAAACCTGGCACCCTCCCTACAGTGAAGCATGGTGGTGGCAACATCATACTGTGGGGATGTTTTTCAGTGGCAGGGACTGGAAGACTAGTCAGGATCGAGGGAAAGATGAACGGAGCAAAGTACAGAGAGATCCTTGATGAAAACCTGCTCAAGACCTCAGACTTCATCCTAATCAGACATGTTTTTTTCATGGACGATACTTTGGAGATAATATAAAACAAGTACTGGAAACAATAGAACACTATGAAATATCTGGGAAACCAGGCCCGGGACTCATACTGTAGCTGACTTTGAAAAGGCTTTTGATAAAGTACGACTAGAATTTATATATAAATGCCTGGAATATTTCAATTCTGGAGAATCTCTTATACAATGGGTTAAAGTTATGTATAGTAAAATAGTAAATAATGGCTGCTTCTCAGAAAGTATTAAACTGTCAAGAGAAGTAAAACAAGGTTGTGTACTATTGGCATATCTATTTAATATGGCCATAGAAATGTTAGCTATTAAAATCAGATCCAACAATAATATCATGGGGCAAGAAATTCAGGGCTTAAAAATAAAGGTGTCACTGTACGCTGATGATTCATGTTCTTTTAAATCCACATTTTGGATCCCTCCACAGCCTCATAGAAGATCTAGATCATTTTTCTAACCTCTCTGAATTCCAACCAAATCATGAGTGTACTTTATTTTGTATTGATCACAAAAAAAATCCAAAAAAATTATACTTTTACATTACCGTGTAGTTTACCAATAAAAAAGTCTGACAGTGAAGTGGACATAATCGGAATTCATATCCCAAAAGAAAGACATTATATCACTACAATACATTTTAATAGAAAGTTAGCAAAAATAGATCAAATCTTGCTACTATGAAAAGGAAAACACCTGTCTATTTGCGCAAAAATCACACTGATTAACTCTTTAGCCACACCCCTTGTTACCTATTTTCTTATGGCCTTGCCTACACCTAGCGACTTGTTTTTTAAATTATATTAGCAAACAAAATTTCATTTTATTTGGAACGGTAAGCCCAATTTTTATTTTTTAAGTCCTATTTATATAATGAATATGCAATCAGAGGGCAGAAATTATTCAATATTTAAGCATTAGACCTCTCACTAAAAGCTTCAGTCATAAAGAAGTTATACTTAAATCCGAACTGCTTCTCTAGCAGATTAGTAAGAATGTCTCGCCCCATGTTCAAGAATGTCCTTTTTCTCTTTATTCAGATTACAACCTCTCACTTTCAGTTATTTGAAAAGAAAATTATCTGCAAAATATCGCTATTAGAAAGTTGGTTGCATTTTCAGTTTAATCCACCAAAGTACAACTTTTACATTACAAAATGAAGCGGGACTTCAACAAATATTATTGATTAAAAAAATAAAAAAGAGAAAAAAATAAAAAAGTATAATCTTTGTAAATGATATAATTAATAGGACTGGTGGACACACAGTTGAAGTCGGAAGTTTACATACACTTAGGTTGGAGTCATTAAAACTCGTTTTTCAACCACTCCACAAATTTCTTGTTAAGCTCTTTTAACAAACTATAGTTTTGACAAGTGGGTTAGGACATGTACTTCGTGCATGACACAAGTAATTTTTCCAAAAATTGTTTACAGACAGATTATTTCACTTATAATTCACTGTATCACAATTCCAGTGGGTCAGAAGTTTGCATACACTAAGTTGACTGTGCCTTTAAACAGCTTGGAAAATTCCAGAAAATTATGTCATGGCTTTAGAAGCTTTTGATAGGATAATTGACATCATTTGAGTCAATTGCAGGTGTACCTGTGGATTTATTTCAAGGCCTACCTTCAAACTCAGTGCCTCTTTTCTTGACATCATGGGAAAATCAAAAGAAATCAGCCAAGACCTCAGAAAAACAATTGTAGACCTCCACAAGTCTGGTTCATCCTTGGGAGCAATTTCCAAACGTCTGAAGGTACCACGTTCATCTGTACAAACAATAGTACGCAAGTATAAACACCATGGGACCACGCAGCCATCATACCGCACAGGAAGGAGATGCGTTCTGTCTCCTAGAGATGAACGTACTTTGGTGCGAAAAGTGCAAATCTTTCCCAGAACAACAGCAAAGGACCTTATGAAGATGCTGGAGGAAACTGGTACAAAAGTATCTATATCCACAGTAAAACGATTCCTATATCGACATAACCTGAAAGGCCGCTCAGCAAGGAAGAAGCCACTGCTCCAAAACCGCAACTGCACATGGGGACAAAGATAATACTTTTTGGAAAAATGAACTCTGGTCTGATGAAACAAAGCTTGGTCGCAAATGGGTCTTCCAAATGGACAATGACTCCAAGCATACTTCCAAAGTTGTGGCAAAATGGCTTAAGGACAACAAAGTCAAGGTATTGGAGTGGCCATCACAAAGCCCTGAGATCAACCCTATAGAACATGAAAAAGTGTGTGCGAGCAAGGAGGCCTACAAACCTGACTCAGTTACACCAGCTCTGTCAGGAGGAATGGGCCAACATTCACCCAACGTATTGTGGGAAGCTTGTGGAAGGCTACCCAAAACGTTTGACCCAAGTTAAACAATTTAAAGGCAATGCTACCAAATACTAATTGAGTGTATGAAAACTTCTGACCCACTTTGAATGTGATGAAAGAAATAAAAGCTGAAATAAATCATTCTCTCTACTATTATTCTGACATTTCACATTCTTAAAATAAAGTGGTGATCCTAACTGACCTAAGACAGGGAATTTTTACTTGGATTAAATGTCAGGAATTGTGAAAAACTGAGTTTAAATGTATTTGGCTAAGCTGTATGTAAACTTCTGACTTCAACTGTATATGGAAATGTCTGCTCTACCAAATATTCCAACCAACTGATTGCAGCATTAATGCAAAAATGGAAGAGGCAAGTGGAAGAGGGAGAAAGTAAGGAACTTGTATTAAAGACCAAAATGGGTTAAAGAAATAAAAAAGTAGACCAGTTTCATTTAAGGACCAAAAGATTGACAGCTGTGCCATATAGATCGCAAAATAGTTGGGAAGAGATTTTCGATCTACCGATTCCATGGCACATGGAACTAATACACAAAACGAAGCCGGAATCAAAACCTATTAATCAAAACCTATTAAAATTAATATAAAGAAGTATTGCAACCAATAGAATGTTATATATATGGGGGATACAACCAACCATCCCAGCTCTGAAGATTTTGCTGTGATGAGAGAGTCATTAGATCATTTGCTTTGGTACTGTCCATATGTAGCTTGTTTTTGGTTACAGGTTCAGGAATGGCTAAAGGACTGCAACATTTACCTGGAGCTAACTCTGCAAATAGCACTGCTGGGTGATTTTAAAAGTAATAGTCAATCAATCAATAATATAATAATACTTTTAGCAAAAATGTTTATCTTTAATTTACAATCTGTAGAAACTATGAGAACAGAAATGTTCAGAACTTTTGTGAAACATCACAGCACAGCTGAAAAATATATGGCAAATAGAAATAAAAACTGGATGGTGTTCAGAGATAGATGGGAAGGGTTGAGTGGAGTTGAATGGTGGGACTACAAAATACACTGTGTCCGTAAAATGTATATAGGTTCAGAACTTTTGTGAAACAGCACAGTTGAAAAATATATGGCAAATACAAATCAAAACTGGATGGTCTTCAGATAGATGGGAGGAATTGAGGGTAGCTGAAGGATGGGACTAAAAACAAATAAAGGAGAACTCTTGTTAAATATACTGTGTCCATAAATATAAAGTATGCATAAGCTGGAAGTAGTAGTCTAAGTGTTGTTTTCCATTAGTGTATTCCAATTTGTGGGCCGGTGGTAGGGTTAGGGGAAAATAACAAAGGAAAATATATATATTTTTAAATACAGTATATACAGTGCATTCTGAAAATATTCAGCCCCCTTGACTTTTCCACATTTTGTTATGTTATAGCCTTATTCTAAAATGGATTAAATTGTTTTTTTGCTCTGTCATTATAACCCATAATGACAGAGCAACATTGTATAAAAATAAATCAACTGAAATATCACATTTACATAAATATTCAGACCCTTTACTCAGTACTTTGTTGAAGCACCTTTGTCAGCGATTACAGCCTCGAGTTTTCTTGGGTATGACACTACAAGCTTGGCACACCTGTAATTGGGGAGTTTCTCCCATTCTTCTCTGCAGATCATCTCAAGCTCTGTCAGGTTGGATGGGGAGTGTTGCTGCACAGCTATTTTCAGGTCTCTCCAGAGATGTTCGACAGAGTTCAAGTCCGGGCTCTGGCTGGGCCACTGAAGGACCTTCAGAGACTTTTCCCGAAACCGCTCCTGCGTTGTCTTGGCTCTGTGCTTTGGGTTGTTGTCCTGTCGGAAAGTAAACCTTGGCCCCAGGCTGAGGTCCTGAGCGCTCTGGATCAGGTTTTCATTAAGGATCTTCCTGTACATTTCTCCGTTCATCTTTCCCTCGATCCTTACTAGTCTCCCAGTCCCTGACATTGAAAAACTTCCCCACAGCATGGTACTGCCACCACCATGCTTCACCGTAGGGATTGTGCCAGGTTTCCTCCAGACGTGACGCTTGGCATTCAGGCTAAAGAGTTTAATCTTGTTTCATCAGACCAGATAATCTTGTTTTTGATGGTCTGAGAGTCCTTTAGGTGCGTTGTGGCAAACTCCAAGCGGGCTGTCATGTGCCTTTTACTGAGGAGTGGCTTCCGTCAAGCCACTGTACCATGCCTGATTGGTGGAGTGCAGCAGAGATGGTTGTACTTCAGGAAGGTTCTCCCGTCTCTACAGAGGAACTCTTGAGCTCTGTCAGAGTGACCATCGGGTTCTTGGTCACCTCTCTGATCAAGGCCCTTCTCTCCCAATTGCTCAGTTTGGTGGGCGGCCAGCTTTAGGAAGAGTCTTGGTGGTTACAAACTTGGTGGTTACAAACTGGAGGCCACTGTTTTCTTGGGGACGGAATGCACAAAATATATATATTATATATACAATATATATTTATAGATAAACACTGAACAAAAATGTTAACGCAAAATGCAACAATGTCAACAATTTTACTGAGTTACAGTTCATATAAGGAAATCAGTCAATTGAAATAAATTAATTAGGCCACAATCTATGGATTTCACATGACTAGGCAGGGGCGCTGCCATGAGTGGGCCTGTGAGGGCATGGGCCCACCCACTGGGGAGCCAGGCACAGCCAATCAGAATGAGTTTTTCTCCACAAAAGGGCTTTTTTACAGACAGAAATACTCAGCTCCTACCCCCAAGCCATAAGACTCCTGAACAGCTAATCAAAGGGCTATCCAGACCCCTCTTTTACGCTGCTGCTACTCTCTGTTTATTATCTATGCATAGTCACTTTAACTCTACCTACATGTACATATTACCTCAATTACCTCGACTAACCAGGTCCCCACACATTGACTCTGTACCGGTACCCCCTGTATATAGCCTTGCTATTGTTATTTTACTGCTGCTGTTTAATTATTTGTTACTTTTATTTAAAATGTTTGACTTATCTATTTTTTACTTAACACTTATTTATTCTTAAAACTTCTTAAAGCATTATAGGTTAAGGGCTTGTAAGTAAGCATTTCACTGTAAGGTGACAAATAACATTTGATTGGATTTGATTTGATTCAGTTTCATCAGCTGTCTGTGGCTGGTGGCTGGTCTCAGATGATCCCACAGGTGAAGAAGCCGGATGTGGAGGTTCTGGGCTGGCGTGGTTTCACGTGGCGTGCTGTTGTGAGGTCGGTTCGGACGTACTGCCAAATTCTCTAAAAACGACGTTGGAAGCGGCTTATGGTAGAGAAATAAACATTCACTTCTTTGACAAAAGCTTTATTGGACATTCCTGCAGTCAGCATGCCAATTGCATGCTCCCTCAAAACTTGAGACATCTGTGGCATTGTGTTGTGTGACTGCCCATTTTAGAGTGGCCTGTTATTGTACCCAGCACAAGGTGCACCTATGTAATGCTCATGCTATTTAATCAGCTTCTTGATAAGCCACACCTGTCAGGTGGATGGATTTTCTTGGCAAAGAAGAAATGTTCACTAAAAGTGACGTAAACTAATTTGTGCACAACATTTGAGAGAAATAAGGTTTTTGTGTGTATGGAATATTTCTGTGATCTTTTATTTCAACTCATGAAACATGGGACACACACTTTACATGTTGAATTTATATTTTTTTGTCAATGTATACAATATTAGATAGGCTATGTAACATAAAATGGTCATCAAAATGTTATAATAATAATCCAATTTTAATACTACTCATAAAAATATGACTAAAACATAATTCCATATCAGCTAACGGCGATGGGCCGTTTTACATCCACCATGAAAATGTGTGATCATCCCTCTTCCACGCTCAACGCTGCGTAGTGCCTGGAGTCTAAACAATCTCTTTTTCTCTCTCTTTCTTTCTCTTTCACACATTCTGCTTCTTTCCGGTCCTCCCTCCTTTACCCTCTCCATTTCCTCTCCTCTCTCATTCTTCCCTCACTCTGTCTCTCTCTCTCTCTCTCTCTCTCTCTCTCTCTCTCTTTCTCTTTTATTCCCCCATTCTTCTTCTTCTTTCCTCTCGCTCTCTCGTCTCCTTTCTCGTTAACCCTCTCATGTAGTAATCTACAGGCCCATAGGCTTATAATAATAACTTGATTTCACCCTAGCAATTACTTAATGTTCTCTCTACACTATAACTGACCTGAAGACATGTATTGGAATAGTTTTTCAAGACACATTATTACATTATGGTTGTAACGCCAACATTAAGTGAAACCAATACATTTGCAGTTGAGTTGTACTCTGATGTGAGAGCCGAATACAGGTATAATTTATGACCAGTAAAATGTTTCAGTTTGTATTGAAATCCTCAAAAGAACTAAGTGTCATCTGTCACAATAGTTGGCGTAACCTCAATCTGCCAGATGACAGAGTGTTTTTAACATCCCCAACATGTCTGAAAAGTCAACTGTAGACTTGTCTGTAAGCACACACATACCCACACACACACACGAACAAACACACACAGATACACACAGGGACGTAGACACTCGGACAGACGCGCAGGCGCACACACGCACACACACAAACTACTGAAAATGATCGCCTCAGCCTCTTCTCACAGCCCTAGTAACATTAAGGTTTGTCACTTTGAAACAATTTATTCTGTTGGGTTCAAGACTTGTTTTACACTTCATGGCTGCTTTTAAGTCGTTTTAAAAATAGCTAAAAAGCTACTGAGCTGTCGCCATAGCTACTAACGTTTGAGTGAGACTGTTCTTTTGTCTCTGGTTCATGTTTTGATGCGATAATAAACAAAATCAATCATGAGAATTAGGGTAATATAATGTAAAATACACTGACATCAATAATACAAATAATGTTAGAATAATAAGAGAATTTGAGGTGTGGCATCTCAATTTTCACAAGGTCACCGAAATGCATCTTTTCATACCTGCATACACAAAAAAATGCAGGCCTGTTTGCGTTATGCACTGTATGTCGTATCTGGTTGAGAGGGGTATGTTTCCCTAAAAGGTTTTATAGTAAGGTTGGTGCATAGGTCATGAGTCACGACCCTTCCTATGATGCAGATCACATGGTGAACTGGCGAGATTTGACCACTACTACTCATCCACAAGCACTTCTAACCAAACCTTCCAGTGTACCTTCTTCAAAAACATTGCCCCTCTATATGAATGAGTGGGTTTGATGGTTGATCGCATGTAGACCATTCCTATGACCTATGATTGAACAGTATTTATGGATCAAAGTGGCAAACAACAAGTTTGTTCAGTCCACAATAAAAACAACTACTCCTCCCAAGTTCCAAGAATTTTCACGCAGTACATTCTATACTGCCTCTCACACATACACACACGCGCGCGCGCGCACACACACACACGTACATACACACGCACACACTGTAAATTCCAACTATAATAAACACACAAACTCTTTGCTTAGTAAAACGATGTGAAGATAAAAACACGCCGAAGGCATTTTTAACTTCTGAAGAAATTTGAAGGAAGTTGCTGCCAGCGCAAATAGATAAATAGATAATGGCGGGATGCTTAAGTGGGGGGAAGGGAAACGCTCAGACGGAATAATTGAGTCAGCGAAGCGTGGGGCTGTGAGCCAGTAAGGCTCTGGAGCTGTATGTCTGCCTGCTGCTTTACGGTTGAAAATCGGCAAAGCGAGCCGCCGCGCGTGGCAGGGTGTGTGCGGAAAAGTAATGCGCTCGCTCTTCCATTCCATAGAAGCTCACCATTCTCCCGAACTGTTAAAAACACTATCCTCGGAAACATATGCTGCTTCGTCATGAGATACAAGCAACTGTCAACAAAAAAATACAAAAAAAAAAAGTTGAAAACAAAGTGGGGTTGAAAAGCGCACTTTTGTGTCTGGACATCTCATCACTTCTCACATAGTAGCTGGGCTGGACTGGCAGGTCACACAGGTGGAATGTCAAATAGTAGCTTGTCCTATTTGGTAGATTTTAGAGATGAGCCCGACCTAACATCTCTATAGGCTAAACGTTACTTGTCTATGGATGTATTTGAAAATGTTCTCGTGATGATGGGGTCTATTACCTTATGAAAGACTTTTGACTACCACAATTTACAGACAACATGTTTGACATGTTACAAGACAATTAGTGAAGAACGGTACAACAACTTTCTGTTAATTCAATACGTTAAGGTTCAGTAGCCTAACCAGCCGTTATCCGACCCACTTACCTTTCGTAAAATCCACTGGGAGAGGATCACAATGGTCCAACCGAGTACCTTCATCGCAGACACCTTCCGTTGCGGACCACCCTGACACTACGAGCCTCCTTGGGTTAACATACACACAGCAGCAACAGCAGGCAGGGAGCGCACACCAACCAAAAAAAATCACAGAAAGTTTCGATGAAGGGATTTATCAGTCTATTTTACAGTGTTTTCGACACGAACAACTAGTTGCAGGCTTAGCTTCTCCGGTCCGTTTCGTTAGTGCAATGCATATCCATAGTTTAGAAGGATGGATGCTGACGGACGTCGGGAAGTTTGCGCGCAGAGGCAAAGTCACCTTCGCAAGAAGAGAACGTATAGGCTATAAGAGTGAAGATCACGAGAGCATCTTCTGTTCCACTCAAAGCTCGAGAGGTTGCTGGGAAAATGTGCCGTTGGTTTGCTCTCTGTCTCTCTCTCTCTCTCTCCTCTCTCTCTCTCTCTCTCTCTCTCTCTGTCTCTCTGTCTCTCTCTCTCTCTCTCTCCTCTCTCTCTCTCTCTCTCTCTCTCTCTCTCCCTCTCTCTCTCTGCATGTAAAGGCCCGCGCCCAGTCCAATTTCCTCGCGCCTCTAGACAGACCTCTCGACTCGACAGGTAGCCTACCTTTTTACTTCTCCCTCACTTGTATGCAAATACAAAATACCAGCCTTGTATAGCCTACTGAACTGATGTGTGCTTTTAAAAAAATATATTTCCGGAACGTTGGTAAAAGTTGGCATAAATCTGGAGGCGAAAGAAACGCACACCTATTTAGGCGAAGTGCTGGCTAGCGGAGTAGAACACTTGAACCTAATATATATATATACATATATTTCTGTTTAAACGTTGGATATTAGGCTATTCAATTATTGCATCTGAGCTCCTAGTGTGCAGCTGTCCTTTAATTTTTCAAAAGTTTTGTTATATCATTTACACATTTATTTTGTTTGAATTGCAACCCCAAATACTGGAAGAGGATCTCGGTTTACACTAGTTAGTCATCATGGGAGGTTATGGCCGATATGATTGTTAGGCTATGCACATCCGTTTTCTAGATGTTTGCAGTCAACAGACCACGATAGTCTAAGTATCTCAGACCTTAGTCCTGCTTGACACTAGGCCACTCTCAGATTTTAATCAAATGACACACTTACAATTACACATGGAAATAATAAAGCAAGCAAGCCAGTAGGCCTAATGTTAACATTTCTATAAACATTTATACTTTAGGCTACTACGAGATCATTAGTTTGAGTAGAAAATGTGAGGTGAGAGAATATTCTTTCCCTTTTGTCCCTTCAACCTTTATTCCTTTTTTCCTTGTTCACCATCACCTTTGCCCGCTGTCTTATGCACAACAGCCCATCCCTATCTTTCTTTCTTTCTTTTATTTATTTATCAATTTCTCTTTCTAGTGTTATTGAACATGTGCAGTTATCTCATGAAAAAGAGGGACAACAAAGTGTTTTTTGCCTAACTAAATTTGTCCCCTTCTGAAATGCAATTAACTTGTAAGACAAAAATTCACGTTATGGGATGAAACCCCAAAATCGAACCCAAAAACTAAAATAAACACATCTAGAAATGCAAATTTGGCACCACAATCTTTAAAAAAAAACTATCAAATATCAAGAAATGTTCAATTTTAGGACAGATTTCACTGATTATTTATCTTTGTTTGCAATTAACTAATGTATAGAGAAGGCCACACAACATTTGCAGTATCTAGGCTTACAGTTGGTAGTGTTGCTTTAAAAGCTGTGGTAAATACAGGAAGGAACTCCACATCACCCTGAGAGGATGATTCAAAACTCCATTCTCTGTAAACAATTTTGAAATATTAATGTTCAATGGGTATAGGGCATGGTGGCCTCAGATCTACAGCCAAGCTATAGCTGTTTGCAGTTTTACCATCCATGTCTGTCTGTTAACACGCGCACACACACACACACACACACACACACACACACACACACACACACACACACACACACACACACACACACACACACACACACACACACACACACACACACACACACACACACACACACACACACACACACACACACACACACACACACACAGGCCCTTACAGACCTGAAGCCACTTTCTAATTTTACAATATTGATACGGAGGGTCTTTGGTGTATGTAAAGCACTTATGCCCTATGTGCTACTGTTCTTTAGTGACTGTGATGGAAAACATGGCTCAGCCTCACGGCACGGCATGATGCAGTATGTGTCAAACCCAGCCAGGTTACCTCTGGCCAAAGTGCACAGCATGTCGATGAACTCAGAGGGTGTGTCCCGAAAGGGCACTCGTTTCCATACGTAGTGCACCACATACATAGTGCACTACTTTTCAAAAGCAGTGCACTGTGAAAGGGAATAGAGTGCCATGTCAGAGACAGTGGGGGCCAGAGAGAGCTAGCATGGGAGGAGCAGGGGTGCATGGAAAACAACTCTTAGATGGAGAGGGGAGTGACAGACTGTGTGATAGAAATGATTTCATTTATGAAATTGTAGGCCAAAAGTGTATTTTGTTGGATCTGTTGCTTGCTTGACTATGGAGCGTGAAAGGCCAGTGCATCTCTCCATACTGACAATGTGGCTCTTTACTGCCACCTGGTGAAAGAAAGAAACATGCCATTTGTTAATAGCGTAGATGATGGTACAGCTGCATAGTGCATACCCTCCAATACCGTGAGAAAAACAACAAATACAAGCGTTTGAACTTTTTAGCACCTAAAATGTTGGCAGTATTTAAAAAAAGTAAAGACAAGAGAAGTGAGATGGCAGTGTCAGGTCTCCTTGGCGATTACTGTACACCATGTGACTGATACCAGTCAGTAGAGAGGCCTATTGTTGCACAAGAAGGAAAAAGATGATGAACTTCACTTAACATCATTTAGGCATTTGCTCAAATAGGTTATATCACTCACATCATCCGAATATGTCTTCACAGCTTCACTCGCCATGATAATGTGATGAAGTGACAGACAATTCAGTGACAGACACTTCAGTGGCAGTCTTACATAACAGAATTCTTCTATCAATCCTGATTTGTCTTCAGATATCTATGGAGAAGTTCTATTGGAATATTAAAGTCAGATTCAAAATGTAGTAGTGACAGACAGAGTGACAGAAACAGTTTTCTATCGACCCTGATTTGACTTCAAAGTTACATTCCAAATGACAGTTGGAGTTATTTATGTATTGCAAACCTGGCACGGGCCTATTTCTCATTTCTCGTAGTCTCAATTTGCAATCCAACAATGCATTTATTTATTCCCTCTCTCTCTGTCGTGTTGCTTTGTAGGATTACAAACAAATGTCTCTTCTTTCATTTCATCTCTTTCCCAGATGCGGTGCGATACTACGGCCTAGCGGGGTTGCGGGTTGCTGCGAGTTGCAATATGTGATCAACATTGAAAGTGGCAGTTGAATTTCACCCAGCTGCTGATGTGCTCTGTACCACTTAGTACAGCCACTCCTGCTCTACTCTGGTCCCTCTCTGCTCCACACGACACACTGCGCTGCTTAGCGCTGCGTGGTCAGGGCTAATGAAGGAACATGCTCGGGGAGAATGAGAACCATTTGCTATATAATCTCCACATAATTTAGCCCCTCCCCCTTTAATCCTCAGTCACCACTCCCAAACGGCATAGTTATTCAAGAATGATGAAAGGGAACAATGAAAGGGAATACAATTCCAACACTTGTCTTGAAGTTTCAGTAACCCTCTATCATAGGCCTTTATGACATCATCCTGTATTATTGGGCCATGTGCTAGCTGTTAACTGCTTACTGTGTTTGCTTAGAAACAGGCACATACAGTGTTCAGGATGTCTTGTATGTGTGTGGACTCCCAGTGTGAATTGAATTTATCTGGGTAAAAAAACATATACAACAAAACACTTGTTTCCAGAGTGGTCGTCCAGTGTGGACTCCGGAGTGGTCCTCCAGTGTGGACTCCAGAGTAGTAGGCAGTACAGCCAGCATTTAGAGTGCCTTGTTTTTGTGTAGACTACCAGTGAAGTCGAGAGGAACAACAGTAGCAGGTAGATAGCAGCAGTAAATCACACAGACAGGACATACCAACCTGGCACATCACTAATTACATCAACACTATCTCAGCTACACATCCCACACAACAAAAGCATGCATACACACACACACACACACACACACACACACACACACACACACACACACACACACACACACACACACACACACACACACACACACACACACACACACACACACACACACACACACACACACACACACGACAGACAGACAGAGCCAGGGTACAATGCCTCTCTCCTACAACATTGGGAACAATGGTTGCATCAGTTGAATTACAGAATCCCATTTACCCTAGTACAATATTTGAAGTAATGTACAAGACACACACATAGAGCAAAAGTGTGCATGGGAGATAAAGATCTGGAGAGAGGAGAGAGACAGAGAAGCAGAGAGAGAGAGAGAGAGATTGAAAGAGAGGGAGAAAGATTGAGAGTGAGAAAGAGAGAGAGAGAGATTCCTAGTGAGAGCGAAAGACAATATTTCTAGCCTCCTTCCAGTAGAGCAGGTATAAACCACCCAGGTACACAGAGGATTACAGCACAGAGCCCGTCCTCCCCTCTCACTTGTCCCGAATGACACCCTATTCCCTCCTTATATAGTGCATTACTTTTGACAAGAGCCCTATGGCCATTCAATAGGGTATAGGGTGCTATTTGGGACATATACCAATCCCCCCCTTCCCAGCCCGTCCCAGGGTGCCCTGTTCAGGGGCCAGGCGTCACAATAGCACCAGGTCAGCCACAACTAATGGAACCTTTTGTACCGTGGAAACACTCATTTCCCTCTGTAGTGAGGAGCTATTTCAGACATCACCGTGTGTGTGTGTGTGTGTGTGTGTGTGTGTGTGTGTGTGTGTGTGTGTGTGTGTGTGTGTGTGTGTGTGTGTGTGTGTGTGTGTGTGTCGTTGTGTGTGTGTGTGTGTGTGTGTGTGTGCACGCACGTGCGAGTGTGTGTCAGACAGTGGTGATATGAAATCAAGTCGTTTGTTTTCCTTCTGATCGATTTGAGATTGGAGAACCCAGGGAAGGAAAGGGAAGGGGAGCTGTACGGAGCACTAGTCAGGGAAATGTTGGTAGGGATGTTATAGGATTATGCCATTGTCATTCAAATGTTTTGTTGCAGGAGGGAATTTCAAAGAATGAGTAATGACTGTTAATGGGCAGCCGAGGGAGGAGAGAAGAGCAGAGGAGAGGAATAATTTGATGTGATTATATCTGTCTGTTAGAACATGATGCTGCTGTACAGGGGTTTTGACAGTCACACGTTGGTGATTCTCTGTAGTTGACCATTTTAAGGTAGCATGTCAACCTTAATAAAACAAAATTAGTTTGGTTAATCACACAGACAAGAATTTTAGAAATGTGACTTCTCATGCGGGCACAGTGACAATCTCTCACTCTCCTCCCTCCTCCTCTTTAGTTCAACCGCCAGGAGGCATAAGCAATGACAGGTAGCAGCCCTCTCTCTCCCTTGGGGTCTGGGCAGGGGAGCGGGGGTGAGAAGGGATGGGGGATGCTGAATGGGAGTGTGTGTGTGTTTGTGTGGTGTGTGATGTGCTGAAGTGACAAGGAGGGGAGTGTGTGTGTGTGTGTGTGTGTGTGTGTGTGTGTGTGTGTGTGTGTGTGTGTGTGTGTGTGTGTGTGTGTGTGTGTGTGTGGTGCTGAGGTGACGAGCAGGATTATCAACTCAAAGATGCCTTCCTGCAGATAAGAGGTCTCCAGGGAGGAGTCTGAGATTGTTAAAGTCTGTTTAACGGTGGGGCTGTCACACACACACACACACACACACACACACACACACACACACACACACACACACACACACACACACACACACACACACACACACACACACACACACACACACACACACACACACACACACACACACACACACACACACACACACAATCCTAACTCTTAACTCTCACACTGGTCTGTACTCAGAAACGAGTAAATCTACACATTTCTGACACACTAAAGCAAACATCCAGCTCCTCAGAGCTGCAGTGCAGTGTGGGGGTAAAGAGGGGCTCATCCCCCTGGTTCCTCCCTGGTTGTACCATGTTAGCAGAGCTCAGTGAAGTCCCCCTACCAATCTCCATTGAGCTGACCCTTCTAGTGCTTAGGCTGTGTCCCAAATGGCACCATATTCTCTATACAGTATATTACACTACTTATGACCAAGGCCCTGTTGTGTGGAGCTAACCTTCATATGTAGTTAGGGGCCGATTCAGACTAAGCACGCATTTCCTATGCACTTCTCAGTAGTTGGTATTCAGACTTATCTGAAGAAGGTACATAACGAGGTTTACGGGTATGGTTCTGTTGCGGGCACTGAATACATTTAATTCAACCCCAGAAAACACCCACTCGGTAGCCTACCAATTTGATCAGGGTATGTTTTGTTCAATTCATTTTTCTGTTCATTTATGTAAAGCAATCCCTTTAAATACGATGTTCTTTTTAATTAGAATTTGATCGGCACAAGACTTGAATGTAGACTATGGAGAATGGCTTCAGAATATCAAATCAAATTTTATTTGTCACATACACGTGTTTAGCAGATGTTATTGCGGGTGTAGCAAAATGCTTGTATTTCTAGCTCCAACAATGCAGTAATATCCAACAATTTCACAACAATACACACAAATCTAAAGTAAAGGAATGGAATTAAGAATCCATAAATATTTGGACGAGCAATGTCTGAGCAGCATAGACTAAGATACAGTAGAATAGAATACAATATATACATATGAGATGAGTAAAGCAAAATATGTAAACATTATTAAAGTGACTAGTGTTCCATTATTAAAGTGGCCAGTGATTTTAAGTCTATGTATGTAGGGCAGCAGCCTCTAAGGTGCTACTGATGGCTATTTAACAGTCTGATGGCCTTGAGATAGAAGCTGTTTTTCAGTCTCTCGGTCCCAGCTTTGATGAACCTGAACTGACCTCACCTTCTGGATGATAGCGGGGTGAACAGGCAGTGGCTCGGGTGGTTGTTGTCCTTGAGGATCTTTTTGGCCTTCCTGTGACATTGGGTGCTGTAGGTGTCCTGGAGGGCAGGTAGTTTGCACCTGGTGATGCACCCTCTGGAGAGCCCTGCATTTGTGGGCGGTGCAGTTGCTGTACCAGGCGGTGATACAGCCCGACAGGATGCTCTCAAGTGTGCATCTGTAAAAGTTTGTGAGGGTTTTAGGTGCCAAGCCAAATTTCTTCAGCCTCCTGAGGTTGTAGAGGCGCTGTTGCGCCTTCTTCACCGCACTGTCTGTGGACCATGTCAGTTTCAGTGATTTGTACGCTGAGGAACTTGAAGCTTTCCACCTTCTCCACTGTGGTCCCGTCGATATGGATAGGGGGTGCTCCCTCTGCTGTTTTCTGAAGTCCACGATCAGCTCCTTTGCTTTGTTGACATTGAGTGAGAGGTTATTTTCCTGGCACCACACTCCCAGGGCCTTCACTTCCTCCCTCTAGGCTGTCTCTGTCTCGTAATTGTTGGTAATCAGGCATACTACAGTCAGGGAGTCCAGGACCCAGTTGCACAGTGCGGGGTTCAGACCCAGGGCCCCGAGCTTAATGATGAGCTTGGAGGATACAATGCTGTTGAATAATGAGCTATAGTCAATGAACAGCATTCTTACATAGGTATTCCTCTTGTCCAGAAGGGATAGGGAAGTGTGCAGTACGATGGCGTTTGAATCGTCTGGCGATCTATTGGGGGTGGTAAGCAAATTGAAGTGGGTCTAGTGTGTCAGGTAAGGTAGAGATGATATGAACCTTGACTAGTCTCTCAAAGCAATTAATGTTGACAGAAGTGAGTGCTATGGGGCGATAGTCATTTAGTACAGTTACCTTTGCTTTCTTGGGTACAGGAACAATGGTGGTCATCTTGAAGCATGTGGGGACAGCAGACTGGGATAGGGAGAGATTGAATATGTCCTTAAACACTCCAGCCAATGTTATTCATAGAGGCTACCCGGAACATATCCCATGATATGTTCAAGATTGTGATCAAAACAATATTGAAGTGTGGATTCTTATTGGTCAGACCAGCATTGAATAGTCCTCAGCACAGATACTTCCTGTTTGAGTTTCTGCCTATAGGAAGGGAGGATCAAAATGGAGTTGTGATCAGATTTGCCGAAGGGAAGGCAGAGGAGGGCCTTGTAGGCATCCCTGAAGTTGTAGTAGCAGTGGTTGATTGTTTTAGCAGTGCAAGTACTACAGTCAATGTGTTGATAGAACTTCGGTAGTGTTTTCCTCAAATTTTCTTTGTTAAAATCCCCAGATACAATAAATGCGGCCTCAGGATATGTGGTTTCCAGCTTGCATAAAGTACAGTGAAGTTCTTTGAGGGCCGTCATGGTATCGGCTTGAGGGGGGATATACACGGCTGTGACTATAACCAAAGAGAATTCTCTTGGGAGGTAATACGGTCGGCATTTGATTGTGAAGTATTCTAGGTTGGTGAACAAATGGACTTGAGTTCTTCTATGTTATCACAATCACACCATGAGTAGTTAATCATGAAACATACACCTCCGCCCTTCTTCTTCGCAGGGAGATATTACCCATGAAGATAGCCATGAAAACAGATGGATATTTGTCTCCATTTAAAAACACTCTGGTTTCACACATTGTTTATGTTTAGGGAATCATCATGAATCTTATGAATCTTCATGGAAAAATAGAGCCTTTATGCACAAAAAAAGGTGGTTTGGTTAATTCTGAAAGTTGCCACATTCAATTCATCAATGGTGACATTGGAAGTAGGCCTAGTGTAGCCTACAATAGGCCTATAATTATAATATAGAGAATAGTGTACATTAGTATATACTAATAAATATACCCCAATTGCCAACACTGATCATAGAACTGTGTGATGGCAAGTGCCAAGTCTTGCACTGTGCATCAAGTTCAAAGTAACGGTTTGAGTGTAAAAGGTGCGTGACTGGCTGCAGGGAGTCAGGCGCAGGAGAGCAGAACTGGGTAAAAACCAGAGCAGTTTAGTAAGCAAAACCAACGGCACCCAGAACAACAAAATATGGGTACAAAATAACCCGTTGCGAACCAGTCAGAGTGCACAAACACTTTACAACAAACAATTTCACACGCAGACATGGGGGGAACAGAGGATTATATACACGACAAGTAATGAGAGAATGTAAACCAGGTGTGTGGGAAAACAAGACAAAACAAATGGAAAATGAAAGGTGGATCGGCGATGGCTAGAAGACCGGTGACGTCGACCGCCGAATGCTGCCCGAACAAGGAGAGGAACCGACTTCGGCGGAAATCGTGACATTGAGCTCCATAATGAGCTCCATAATGATTTAATAAGCCTACATGTTCCTATTTATGTTTACTACAATTTGTATTTGGCCTTCATTAAATAATATCCACTATTACTTGACCCTCAGCCACAACCACAAGAACTGACAGCATTTATAAAGGATATAAATAAAGGTTGGCTTATTCAGTTAGCCAATATATTATTATTTATATATTATTATACAGTTGAAGTTGGTAGTTTACATACACTTAGGTTGGAGTCATTAAAACTCATTTTTCAACCACTCCACAAATTTCTTGTTAACAAACTATAGTTTTGGCAAGTCGGTTAGGGCATCTACTTTGTGCATAACACAAGTAATTTTTCCAACAATTGTTTACAGACAGATTATTTCACTTATAATTCACTGTATCACAATTCCAGTGGCTCAGAAGTTTACATACACTAAGTTGACTGTGCCTTTAAACAGCTTTGAAAATTCCAGAAAATGATGTCATGGCATTAGAAGCTTCTGATTGGTCAATTGACATCATTTGAGTCAATTGGAGGTGTACCTGTGGATGTATTTCAAGGCCTACCTTCAAACTCAATGCCTATTTGATTGACATCATGGGAAAATAAAAAGAAATCAGCCAAGACCTCAGAAAAAAAATTCATCTGTACAAACAATAGTACGCGAGTATAAACACCATGGGACCACACAGCCGTCATACCGCTCAGGAAGGAGACGCATTCTGTCTCCTAGAGATGAACGTACTTTGGTGCAAAAAGTGCAAATTGTTGGAAAAATTACTTGTGTCATGCACAATGTAGATGTCCTAGCCGACTTGTCAAAACTATAGTTTGTTAACAATAAATTTGTGCAGTGGTTGAAAAACGAGTTTTAATTACTCCAACCTAAGTGTATGTATACTTCCGACTTCAACTGTATATATACAGTACCAGTCAATAGTTTGGAAACACCTACTATTTCTAGTGTTTTTCTTTATTTGTAATATTTTATACATTGTAAAATAATAGTAAATACATCAAAACTATGAAATAACACATGGAATCATGTAGTAACCCAAAAAGTGTTAAAAACACATACATTTATATTTGAGATTCTTCAAATTAGCCACCCTTTGCCTTGATGACAGCTCACTCTTGGCATTCTCTCAACCAGCTTAATGAGGTAGTCACGTGGAATGCATTTAAATTAACAGGTGTGCCTTGTTAAAAGTTAATTTGTGGAATTTATTTACTTCATAATGTGTTTGAGCCAATCAATCAGTTGTGATAAGGTAGGTAGCAAAATTTGAAATTGTGTTTTTTACGTTGAGTAAAATCAGACTCAGAGCTACAAAATGGTATATCATACACTGCATTTGAGGAAGAATGGGAAAGTAATTCTGCTTTGAAAGTTGATAAACTTGTAACCTCATTTTTGAGAAAATGGCCTTTAAATGTGTTAGTGTCAACTGGAGAGCTCTCCTTTGTCTAAACCCATTCAGCATTGTTAACACACTCTTAAGTCAGCCCCACCTATCTCTTTAAGGGTTTACATGTGAGGTCATGTGCTAAACACTGAGTAGTGTAGTAAAGATTAAGACCAAAAGTGGTAAAAGTAGTAGCCTACAATAAGGAAAAATTCCAGGTAAACAGAAAGTGTACAGATAAAAATATTTTATAAATATTAGATGACGCTTACCCAGACACACTTGTCTAAATTGATGGGTCATGTGAAAGAAAGGCTATAACCCCCAGCAACATCTTACTAAATGGATGGGTCTCTACAGAATGTGTAACGTTATAGCGAAATGGTTACTTGCATAGTAGCAATATCAGAAACAGATAGTGTCAATATAAAGAAAATAATATACAGTATGTAGAAGAATAATATCAATAACAATATAAGTGATAGATGAGGTAGTTATATGCATACAATCAGGGGTAAAGTGGCTGAACAGCAGGATACAAAAATAGTAGCAGCAACGTATGTTAGGAGAGAGTCATTTGAATAGAGGCACTGCAGATAGTACTCGCCACCAGTGATGAACTGGTCCATCCGAACCACGTATGAACAAGATAATCTATATTCGGAGAGGCTCTTTCTGTCCTGCCCTTGACTTTGGTGCAGGGCATGTGATGTCTGTTAACCTGTTTGGGATAGTGGGCAGTATTTCCATGGCCGGATAAAAAACGTACCCGATTTAATCTGGTTACTACTCCTGCCCAGAAACTAGAATATGCATATGCTTTGGATAGAAAACACCCTAAAGTTTCTAAAACTGTTTGAATGGTGTCTGTGAGTATAACAGAACTCATTTGGCAGGCCAAAACCTGAGAAGATTCCATACAGGAAGTGCCCTGTCTGACAATTTATTGTCCTTCTGTAGCCTCTCTATCGAAAATACGGCATCTGTGCTGTAACGTGACATTTTCTAAGGCTTCCATTGGCTCTCAGAAGGCGCCAGAAAGTGGAATGAGAGCTCTGCAGTCTCTGGGCTAAGTACAGCAGCTCTGTTTGTTACTGGCCTGCCTGGGGACAGTGACACTGGAGATGCGCGTCCACGAGACTACTCCATTTTGTTCTTTCAGTCTTTGAATGAATACAACGTCCCCCGGTTGGAATATTATCGCTATTTTACAAGAAAATAGCATAAAAATTCATTTTAAACAGCGTTTGACATGCTTCGAAGTACGGTAATGGCATATTTTGGCATTTTTTGTCACGAAATGCACCCGCGCGTCACCCTTCGGATAGTGACCTCAACGCACGAACAATACGGAGCTATTTCAATATAACTATGGATTATTTCGAACCAAAACAACATTTGTTGTTGAAGTAGAAGTCCTGGGAGTGCATTCTGACGAAGAACAGCAAAGGTAATCCAATTTTTCTTATAGTAATTCTGAGTTTAGTGAGCACCAAACTTGGTGGGTGTCAAATTAGCTAGCCTGTGATGGCCGAGCTATCTACTCAGAATATTGCAAAATGTGCTTTCGCCGAAAAGCTATTTTAAAATCTGACACCGCGATTGCATAAAGGAGTTCTGTATCTATAATTCTTAAAATAATTGTTATGTTTTTTGTCAACGTTTATTGTGAGTAATTTAGTAATTTCACCGGAAGTTTGCGGTGGGTATGCTAGTTCTGAACATCACATGCTAATGTAAAAAGCTGTTTTTTTTATATAAATATGAACTTGATTGAACAAAACATGCATGTATTGTATAACATAATGTCCTAGGTAGAGGTCGACCGATTAATCGGAATGGCCGATTAATTAGGGCCGATTTCAAGTTTTCATAACAATCAGTAGTCGGTATTTTTGGCCACCGATTTGCCGATTTATTTTTTATTATTATTTTTTTTTACACCTTTATTTAACTAGGCAAGTCAGATTAAGAACACATTCTTATTTTCAATGACGGCCTAGGAACGGGGGTTAACTGCCTTGTTCAGGGGGGATTCGTTTTTGCAACCTTCGGTTACTAGTCCAACGCTCTAACCACCTACCTGACATTGCCCTCCACAAGGAGCCTGCATGGCAGGCTGACTACCTGTTACACAAGGGCAGCAAGAAGCCAAGGTAAGTTGCTAGCTAGCATTAAACTTATCCTATAAAAAACTATCAATCTTAAACATAATCACTAGTTAACTACACATGGTTGATGATATTACTAGTTTATCTAACGTGTCCTGCGTTGCATATAATCGATGCGGTGCCTGTTAATTTCTCATTGAATCAAAGCCTACTTTGACAAACGGGTGTTGATTTAACAAGCGCATTTGCGATAAAAGCACTGTCGTTGCACCAGTGTACCTAACCATAAACATCAATGCCTTTCTTTAAAATCAATACACAAGTATATATTTTTAAACCTGCATATTTAATTAATATTGCCTGCTAACATGAAATTGTGTCACCTAGCATTCATTGCACGCAGAGTCAGGGTATATGGAACAGTTTGGGCCGCCTGGATCGTTGCGAACTAATTTGCCAGAATTTTACGTAATTATGACATAACATTGAAGGTTGTGCAATGTAACAGGAATATTTAGACTTAGGGATGCCACCCGTTAGATAAAATACTGAATGGTTCCGTATTTCACTGAAAGAAAAAACTTTTGTTTTCGAGATGATAGTTTCCGGATTCTACCATATTAACCTGTTAGGGCTAGGGGGCAGCATTTGCACATCTGGATAAAAAAAATGTACCCGATTTAATCTGGTTACTAATCCTACCCAGTAACTAGAATATGCATATACTTATTATATATGGATAGAAAACACTCTAAAGTTTCTAAAACTGTTTGAATGGTGTCTGTGAGTATAACAGAACTCATTTGGCAGGCAAAACCCTGAGACATTTTCTGACAGGAAGTGGATACCTGATGTGTTGTATTGACTTTAAACCTATCCCATTGAAAAACACAGGGGCTGAGGAATATTTTGGCACTTCCTATTGCTTCCACTAGATGTCACCAGCCTTTACAAAGTGTTTTGAGTCTTCTGGAGGGAGATCTGACCGAACAAGAGCCATGGAACGATGATGTCCCATTAGACACCTGGCGCGCGAGTTCATGTTGGGTACCCTCGTTCCAATACGTTATAAAAGAGTATGCATTCGTCCACCTTGAATATTATTCATGTTCTGGTTAAAAAAGGCCCTAATGATTTATGCTATACAACGTTTGACATGTTTGAACGAACGGAAATATATTTTTTCCCCTCGTTCATGACGAGAAGTCCGGCTGGCTTAGATCATGTGCTAACAAGACGGAGATTTTTGGACATAAATGATGAGCTTTTTTGAACAAAACTACATTCGTTATGGACCTGTGATACCTGGAAGTGACATCTGATGAAGAGAATCAAAGGTAATGGATTATTTACATAGTATTTTCGATTTTAGATCTCCCCAACATGACGTCTAGTCTGTATCGCAACGCGTATTTTTCTGGGCGCAGTGCTCAGATTATTGCAAAGTGTGATTTCCCAGTAAGGTTATTTTTAAATCTGGCAAGTTGATTGCGTTCAAGAGATGTAAATCTATAATTCTTTAAATGACAATATAATATTTTAGCAATGTTTTCTAATTTTAATTATTTAATTTGTGACGCTGACTTGACTGCCGGTTATTGGAGGGAAACGATTTCCTCAACATCAATGCCATAGTAAAACGCTGTTTTTGGATATAAATATGAACTTGATAGAACTAAAAATGCATGCATTGTCTAACATAATGTCCTAGGAGTGTCATCTGATGGAGATTGTAAAAGGTTAGTGCATCATTTTAGCTGGTTTTATGGTTTTGGTGACCCTATCTTTGACTTGACAAAACATTACACACAACTCTTGTAAATGTACTGTCCTAACATACTCTAAATTTATGCTTTCGCCGTAAAACCTTTTTGAAATCGTAAAACGTGGTTAGATTAAGGAGATGTTTATCTTTCAAATGGTGTAAAATAGTTGTATTTTTGAAAAATTGGAATTTTGACATTTATTTGGATTCAAATTTGCCGCTCTTGAAATGCACCTGCTGTTGATGGAGTGCACCACGGGTGGCACGCTAGCGTCCCACCTAGCCCATAGAGGTTAATGACCTAAGGCTCGTATTTCTGTGTGTTTATTATATTATAATTAAGTCTATGATTTGATAGAGCAGTCTGACTGAGCGGTGGTAGGCACCAGCATGCTCGTAAGCATTCATTCAAACAGCACTTTCGTGCGTTTTGCCAGCAGCCCTTCGCTGTGCTTCAAGCATTGCACTGTTTATGACTTCAACCTGGGTGGGTATAATTTGTGGAACATTCCAACAGGAATCTATTCCAAAAACTTCGTAAATATCAAGGTTGCCAAAAAACAACGCATACAAAGTTGTATAGCGGCAGAATAAGATACCGGGTAGGGAGTGGTCTATTTCATTGCGTTTTTCACTCATCACGTTTATTCCAAAAAATGTCTGTCCTCACTCTGGTTGCCTATGGACAAACATTAAGAATAAGCTACGTGGTGAGTTGATGCCTATTCGGCAGCTAGTTAGCTAGGTTTGTATGCGTTGCTACTTTGTATGCGTTGTTGGTTGGCAACCTTTTACTTTACGTTTTTTGGAACAGATTCCTGTTGGGACGTTCCACAAATTATACCCACCCTTTCAAGCCTATCAACTCCCAAGATGAGGCTGGTGTAACCGATGTGAAATGGCTAGCTAGTTAGCAGGGTGCGCACTAATAGCGTTTCAAACGTCACTCACTCTGAGACTCGGAGTAGTTGTTCCCCTTCCTCTACATGGGTAACGCTGGTTCGAGGGTGGCTGTTGTCGATGTGTTCCTGGTTCGAGCCCAGGTAGGAGCAAGGAGAGGGACGGAAGCTATACTGTTACACTGGCAATACTAAAGTGCCTATAAGAACATCCAATAGTCAAAGGTATATGAAATACAAATCGTATCGAGAGAAATAGTCCTATAATTCCTATAATAACTACAACCTAAAACTTCTTACCTGGGAATATTGAAGACTCATGTTAAAAGGAACCACCAGCTTTCATATGTTCCCATGTTCTGAGCAAGACACTTAAACATTAGCTTTCTTACATGGCACATATTGCACTTTTACTTTCTTCTCCAACACTTTGTTTTGCATTATTTAAACCAAATTGAACATGTTTCATTATTTATTTGAGGCTAAATTGATTTTATTGATGTATTATATTAAGTTAAAATAAGTGTTCATTCAGTATTGTTGTAATTGTCATTATTACAAATAAATAAATAAAATTATAAAAAATCGTCCGATTAATCGGCATCGGCTTGTTTTGGTCCTCCAATAATTGGTATCGGTATCGGCATTGGAAAATCATAATCAGTCGACCTCTAGTCCTAGGAGTGTCATCTGATGAAGATCATCAAAGGTTAGTGCTGCATTTAGCTGTGGTTTTGGTTTTTGTGACATATATGCTTGCTTTGAAAATGGCTGTGTGATTATTTTTGGCAGGGTACTCTTCTGACATAATCTAATGTTTTGCTTTCGCTGTAAAGCCTTTTTGAAATCGGACAATGTGGTTAGATTAACGAGAGTCTTGTCTTTAAAGTGGTGTAAAATAGTTGATTGTTTGAGAAAATTGAATTGTGTTATTTTAGTTGGTTTTGTATTTCGCGCCGTGCGATGCCATTGAGTTTATTTTGAGTTTATTTTATTTTTACAGGGACAGTGCACATTAATCACCGTTTCAGTAAAAGTGCCGGTTTTAGCCAGCCGGCTAATTTTCAACCGCAGTCCCTGGGCAGGTTATTAAAAACAATTACAATATAGACAATCATTGAACAGTGAGCACACGCAGAGTAACATAGGACAAGCAAGACATAGCATACAGACAGAGCAACATAGGACAAGCAAGATGTAGCATACAGACAGAGCAACATAGAACAAAAAGCAACAAGACAAAATCCATAAAAACAACAAAGTGTTTCCACACCTCGCAAGCTACAGACAACAGACAACATGGAAAGCGGCAATACACAGCTAGGGATTATGTTCACAAATCTGATTGACCTTTAGCCATGTCTTCATGCATTTTGTGAAAGTGTGATATGTGGTGCAGTTATGTGTGTCTGATGGCAGTGTATTCCAGACATGGGATGCTCTCACAGAGAAAACTGATTTACTAAAGGTGCTTTTCCTTAAAATGGTGTAAAATAGTCATATGTTTGAGAAATTGAAGTAATAGCATTTCTAAGGTATTTGAATAACGCGCCACAGGATTCCACTGGCTGTTACGTAGGTGGGACGATTTCGTCCCGCCGACCCTAGAGAGGTTAAGGGAACTATACAGTCACCTCTCATGGCAGACCTTGTGGATCTGCTGCCATATGTTTGGGTTTTCTGTTTAACAAAAATACTGAGTGGAGGGGGAGCTAGGCCATTTAGGATCTTGAATACAAGACATGCGTTGGTGTATTGCACAAGATTTTCCCAACTCAGGAGCTCATGCTTTCTGAGGATGTAACAGTGATGATGGCTATTGGGCTTCCTATCGAGCACTTTGAGAGCCTGTTTGTAGACAGACTGAATAGGTTTTAATGTTGTATAGCAAGCTTGGGCCCAACTAGTCGAGCAGTATGTTAAGTGGGGGAGTATCATCGATTTGAAGTACAGTCTTGCTACCTCTGTGGTCAAACAATTTCGTATAAATCGGAAATGAGCTAGGTTGAATTTGGTTATTTGAATTACCTTTTTCACATGCTTTTTAAAAGAGAGGTTGGAATCAAGTATGATGCCAAGGTACTTTAAATCAGATACCACCTGGAGCTTCTACCCTGACACATAGACATCTGGCTCAGTAATATCTGTTGCCCTCTTTGTGAAGAACATGCAAACAGTTTTTTTCACATTGAGATGCAAACACGAGTCACTGAGCCACTTTGTAACCTGGACCATTACAGTAGTGAGTTCTTGTGCAGCTTGTTGTTTGCTCTTTGCATGCACATATATCACTGTATCACCTGCATACATTTGAACTTCAGACCCAGTGCAGACAGAAGGCAGATCATTAATGTACAGGCTGAACAGGAGGGGCCCCAGTATTGACCCTTGGGGCATGCCCACATCATAGCTAAGAGTGGGCGACAGCTCATTGCTCACTCTGACACACTGAGTTCTGCCTTCAAGGTATGATTTCATCCATCTCAAGGCATCGGGGGAAAAGTTGAACTTGGACAATTTTGTGATGAGAATCTCATGGTTAACAGTATCGAAAGCCTTCCTTAGGTCCAGAAACACAGCCCCAACAACGGCCCCTTTGTCCATCTTGGACTTCACATTTTCCAGAAGAAAGCAGTTGGCCGTTTCTGTGGAGTGTTTCGCTCTGAAGCCAAACTCCATGGAGTGTAATGTGAAGGGGCTGTTGTTGAGCTGGGAAATCAGTTGTTCTGCTACACACTTTTCAACAACCTTCGACACTACAGGTAGTATACTAATGGGCCTGTAGTTACTCACGTCAGCAGGGTCACCAGATTTAAAGATGGCCGTTATTATGGCTGACTTCCATACCCTTGGAAACACCCCCAGACCAGTAGATGTGTTGGTGACCTTAGTAATGGGGCCAATGAGTGACTCTTTGTAGTTTTTAACCTCTCTGGGCTAGGTGGCACCAAATCGTCCCACCTACGTAACAGCCAGTTGAATCCTGTGGCGCGATTTTCAAATACCTTAGAAATGCTATTACTTCAATTTCTCAAACATATGACTATTTTACAGCTATTTAATGACAAGACTCTCGTTAATCTAACCACACTGTCCAATTTCAAAAAGGTTTCACAACGAAAACAAAAAATTAGATTATGTCAGCAGAGTACCCAGCCAGAAATAATCAGACACCCATTTTTCAAGCTAGCATATAATGTCACATAAACCCAAACCACAGCTAAATGTAGCACTAACCTTTGATGATCTTCATCAGATGACAACCCTAGGACATTATGTTATACAATACATGCATGTTTTGTTCAATCAAGTTCATATTTATATCAAAAAACCGCTTTTTACATTAGCATGTGACGTTCAGAACTAGCATACCCCCCGCAAACTTCCGGGGAATTTACTAACAATTTACTAAATTACTCACGATAAACGTTCACAAAAAGCATAACAATTATTTTAAGAATTATAGATACAGAACTCCTCTATGCACTCGATATGTCCGATTTTAAAATAGCTTTTTGGTGAAAGCACATTTTGCAATATTCTAAGTACATAGCCCAGCCATCACGGGCTAGCTATTTAGACACCCAGCAAGTTTAGCCTTCACCAAAATCAGATTTACTATTACAAAAGTTTGATTACCTTTGATGTTCTTCGTCAGAATGCACTCCCAGGACTTCTACTTCAATAAGAAATGTTGGTTTGGTCCCAAATAATCCATCGTTATATCCAAACAGCGGCGTTTTGTTCGTGCGTTCAAGAAACTATCCGAAATGGTAAATCAGGGTTACGAGCATGGCGCATTTCGTGACAAAAAAAATCTAAATATTCCATTACCGTACTTCGAAGCATGTCAACCGCTGTTTAAAATCAATTTTTATGCAATTTATCTCGTAAAAAAGCGATAATATTCCGACCGGGAATCTGCGTTTCTGTAAATAGAGGGAAAAAAAAGAAAGACGGGGATGACCAGTGCACGCGCCTAAGCCCACTGTCCCCTGATCGGCCACTTGACAAAGGCGATAATGTGTTTCAGCCTGGGGCTGGAATGACGACATTCAGCTTTTTCCCGGGCTCTGAGAGTCTATGGGAGCCGTGGGAAGTGTCACGTTACCGCAGAGATCCTTTGTTTTGGAAAGAGATGTCAAAGAAAGCCAATAAATGGTCAGACAGGCCACTTCCTGTAAAGGAATCTCTCAGGTTTTTGCCTGCCATATGAGTTCTGTTATACTCACAGACACCATTCAAACAGTTTTAGAAACTTTAGGGTGTTTTCTATCCAAAGCCAATAATTATATGCATATTCTAGTTTCTGGGCAGTAGTAATAACCAGATTAAATCGGGTACGTTTTTTATCCGGCCGTGTAAATACTGCCCCCTAGCCCTAACAGGTTAACCTCTATGGGCTAGGTGGGACGCAAGCGTCCCACCCGTGGTGCACTCCATCAACAGCAGGTGCATTTCAAGAGCGGCAAATTTGAATCCAAATAAATGTCAAAATTCAAATTTTTCAAACATACAACTATTTTACACCCTTTGAAAGATAAACATCTCCTTAATCTAACCACGTTTTACGATTTCAAAAAGGTTTTACGGCGAAAGCATAAATTTAGAGTATGTTAGGACAGTACATTTACAAGAGTTGTGTGTAATGTTTTGTCAATTCAAAGACAGGGTCACCAAAACCATAAAACCAGCTAAAATGATGCACTAACCTTTTACAATCTCCATCAGATGACACTCCTAGGACATTATGTTAGACAATGCATGCATTTTTAGTTCTATCAAGTTCATATTTATATCCAAAAACAGCGTTTTACTATGGCATTGATGTTGAGGAAATCGTTTCCCTCCAATAACCGGCAGTCAAGTCAGCACCACAAATTAAATAATTAAAATTAGAAAACATTGGTAAAATATTATATTGTCATTTAAAGAATTATAGATTTACATCTCTTGAACGCAATCAACTTGCCAGATTTAAAAATAACCTTACTGGGAAATCACACTTTGCAATAATCTGAGCACTGCGCCCAGAAAAATACGCGTTGCGATACAGACTTGGGGAGATCGAAAATAGAGATCGAAAATACTACGTAAATAATCCATTACCTTTGATTCTCTTCATCAGATGTCACTTCCAGGTATCACAGGTCCATAACGAATGTAGTTTTGTTCAAAAAAGCTCATCATTTATGTCCAAAAATCTCCGTCTTGTTAGCACATGATCTAAGCCCGCCGGACTTCACTTCATGAACGAGGGGAAAAAATATATTTACGTTCGTTCAAACATGTCAAACGTTGTATAGCATAAATCATTAGGGCCTTTTTTAACCAGAACATGAATAATATTCAAGGTGGACGAATGCATTCTCTTTTATAACGTATTGGAACGAGGGTACCCAACATGAACTCGCGCGCCAGGTGTTTAAGAAAGATAGGCTGTTGGCTAGGGATTCCGCAGGCGGAATGGCGTTCTGTCCTTAACAGGTTTAAGGGGAGCGACACAGGGAAACCCAAGAGCAGACTCAGATGAGGAAACAGGGATGAATGAACCAAAATATTTATTGTTACACAGGGAGATATGGAGTGCAGATCCGGGGAAGCTCGGATGAGTTACAGAAAAAAAAGATGTGGAGACTGAGATTGGAGTTAGCTGAGTAGAACAGGGTAAACAGGTCCTGAGGGGAATCCAAGGTAGTGGTGGTGAGTAAACTCCAGAGCAAGGTAGTTGGGTGGTGAGATGTGGAACAGGAGGCAGGAGCCAGAGACAGAGCGATAACTGCAATGAGAGGATGAACTGTGTCATGCAGGGAAACAGGCACAGCAGAGTACCAGGATCTTGAATAATCATAAATGGCTAGAATCATGAACTGACTGAGCAGAGATTACAATCTGGTAGAGTGGAAGTGGCAGGACTGAGTATTTGTAGAGGTCTTGATTATGGAACGAGTTGCAGCTGGTAGGGATCTGCTCTGACTCCAGCACACCTGTCTCCAACCACACAATCACACAGAGAGGGAGAAGGGGAGAGAGAGAGTGTGTGTACAGGGGGAGTAACTGCAGGTCAAGAAAACACCGGATGAACACCAGAGGGCGTAGCAGGAGCAGATGTGACAATGTCCATAGCCTCTTCGTCACAAAACTCCCTGATCTTCTCAAAAAGATATGTCTGTATAGCTGTGTCCAGTCCAGGTGGTGCTTGTACAGGCAGATCATCTATGGGAGGAAGGATGTCAGCATTGTGCAACTGCTGAAACCATGTCCCGACTGAGTCCGACAACAACACCAGGAAATAACAAAAAAATGATGTGAGATCAATAAAAGTAGTGCCAATCTTGTTGGAGGTAAATTAAATAATCAAAACGTGTTGCTTATGCTTTACATATCAAGTGTTGTCATCGATTCCTTGTAGAGACTCCACACCTCTGCTTTTGTCACATGAGATGGCAGCAGCTATCCACCAGAGTATTTGTGTCCTGGGTGGCGCCCTGGTAATACTATTGCACTATCCACTGCGTAGTTGTTGATGAAGTTCACAGCTCGCTGCAAGTCTTCATGCGTCTGGTGTAACCTGTGCTTGCTTGGGCCAGCTCTCTTTTTGATGGGAGGCATAATAAGACCATTCTCGTTGTATGACTGGTGGAGGAGAGTCAGGCCTGTTCTACTGATGCTGAAAGACAAATTCCAGATACAAATATTTTGGCATTATTGTCCAATAGATAGCCGTAATCACCATCAGACACACCTGGCTAACTTGATGGGTCATGTAATGTGTCATTTCCATTTTGTTTGTACAGCTTGCTTGGCCCGTTGTGTCAAGTCACTCTGGTTCACACTGACCGTGTACAATGGCATAAGAATAATCTTAAACTTTAGCCCCCACCAAAACTCTGACCATTTTACTCGACCTAGCAGAGCTGGTTAGGCTGTTTTCATGTTATCCAGAGCGTTGGTGACTACAACTGTGCTCCTTGCAACAATTTAATTTCACTTTTTTGCCAATGTTTACTGACACCAGCCATATTCAACGGGTGTTGAGTGTTTGTAAATTCATCAGTTATTCTGCGCTCTGGCACACACTGACGAGTGCTCTGAAACAGTTGCTGCAGTGACATTCTATTGAAATGGATACTTGCATAGTGGATAATTTTGTTAAGTTTTACCACGATACATTTAAAAAAAGCAGTGTTAGACAGGATTACATACACATACTGACAAGCTGAAATAGACAGAAGCGTGCTATATGGCAGACCAATCCAAACTCATCTCTTGGCATGTCCTGCCCACTCATTATCTCAGCCAAAAACGTTCAAACGTTCAAACGGCTCTCCTGTGAAGTAGTGACCCGTGACATATGCCTAGTTTCCTGAAACGGGTCACAAATAATCAAAGAGAAACGACAGTCCATCATTACTTTAAGACGTGAAGGTCAGTCAATCCGGAAAATTTCAAGAACTTTGAAAGTTTCTTCAAGTGCAGTCGCAAAACCAATCAAGCGCTACGATGAAACTGGCTCTCAGAGGAGTTACCTCTGCTGCAGAAAATAAGTTCATTAGAGATACCAGCCTCAGGAATTGCTGCCCAAATAAATGCTTCACAGAGCTCAAGTAACTGAGATCTCAACATCAACTGTTCAGAGGAGACTGCGTGAATCAGGCCTTCATGGTCGAATTGCTGCAAAGAAACCACTACTAAAGGACACCAATAAGAAGAAGAGACTTGCTTGGGCCAAGAAACACAACCAATGGACATTAGACCACTGGAAATCTATCCCTTGGTCTGATTAGTCCAAATTTGAGATTTTTGGTTCCAACCGCTGTGTCTTTGTGAGACGCGGAGTAAGTGAACGGGTGATCTCCACATGTGTAGTTCCCACAGTGAAGCATGGAGGAGGAGGTGTGATGGTGTGGGGGTGCTTTGCTGGTGACACTGTCTGTGATTTATTTAGAATTCAGGACACAGATGACTTGGCCTCCACAATCACCTGAACTCAACCCAATTGAGATGGTTTGGGATGAGTTGGACCGCAGAGTGAAGGAAAAACAGCTAATAAGTGCTCAGTATATGTGGGAACTCTTTCAAGACTGTTGTAAAATATTTACAGGTGAAGCTGGTTGAGAGAATGCCAAGAGTGTGCAAAGCTGTCATCAAGGCAAAGGGTGGCTACTTTGAAGAATCTCAAATATAAAATATATTTTGATTTGTTTAACACTTTTGGTTACTACATGATTCCATATGTGTTAAATGTATAGTTTTGATGTCTTCACTATTATTCTACAATGTAGAAAATAGTAAAACAAAGAAAAACCCTTGAATAAGTAGGTGTTTCCAAACTTTGGACTGTTACTGTGTATATATATTTCTATTATATATATATATATATATATATATATATATATATTAATATTATAATTATTATATATTATTACGTATGGTCACTACAGATAGTGGCTAATAATATTGAACATAGGCTATAGCCTACAAATTGAAGGAAACAGGAAAAGTTGGGGCATATGATTAAAACATTACAGAGCGCAACTGACCAGTCAGCAGATCAGTCAATTTGACAATAAGAGATTTGCTGACAGAAGTAAATTTGACAACAAGAGATGATTTTTTGTTGAATTGGTACATGTAGTAGCCAACCTTAAAATTTGCCGCGACTCTTTGCCTTGTCCTTCATTTTGGCTTGCGTCCTCAAATTCAATCCCTGCAAGGCCATGCAATAAATATACTTGTTTATAGCATTCATATTTTTTGTGCTTCAACAGTATTTAAATGAGCTCACAATGCATTTCAATGGCAATGATAGGGCCATAGACTTACATCGGGAAAATTTGGCAACGCAAGTCCTTATGCCGTTTAGCTATCAACACCAAACCAACGTTGAGATGTTCAGACGGACTCAACTTAGATTGCTCGCATTCTGAATTTTTATAACATTTATACTTTTGAGCTATAACCATTTTAAATGAGCTCTCAATACATTTAATTGGCAAAAAAGGCCCATCGACTTAAATGGTATTGAGATGTTTAAACTGACCTTACTGTGGTTCTTCCTTTAAAAGTTGCGGTGTACTGCAGCACAGCTTGCGGGGTGCCGCAGAATTCTATGGCATGTTATTTAAGTGTCACCCATAGTTGCCAGACTGACGCAATTTATCACAATCTGCCACCATCTACCACAAACGGTCATGGCATAAGTTCAAAAATTTTAAAGGAAGAAACACTGTACTTAGAATGAATGCATTCAGAATTGTAATACTATTCATACTTTTTTAACAATAACCATTTTAAATGTTCATAAAAGCTCCATAGGCTTGAATGGGAAGTATTTGGATTTACTACTGTTCTTACGCTGTTTAAGCTATCAATGTCAAACTATCGTTGAGATGCTCAGACTGACCCAACTTAGATTGTTTGCATTCAGAGTTTTGATACTATATTTACTTTTTGAACTATAACCATTAAAAATGTGCATAACTTAACAAGGGTTTGATACAGAGGTAGTTATACAAAATGGTTCTACTCCTTGGCCAATTAAGCTACAAGACCAACTTAAAAAATTCAGGCTATCCTAAATTCAAATTCTTTAAAATCTTTATCAACTACAACTATATACATTTGCATACATTTTTCTACATTTGCAAAATAACTCACCAACAGTAACTCTTGAACCGTTCAAGGTTAAAGACACCAAACCAACTTTCACATGTTTCTTATCCTGTTCATTCATTCAATCTTTCCATCTACCTACTTTTTCAATTATAACCAGTCACTACCATTACTATAACTTATTTCACAACCATAAATACTTTATAACAAGCTAGCAAGCACAACACGTTTTCTTCAGAAAATGTACTTTTCTAGTTTACCTAGCTCTTACCAATAGCTCTTATCATATCAATTTCTAAATTACAGTGCATGGGGAATGCTGTTATTTCTATCGCGAAAAAATATATGCTTTTTCCACTTGCAACCAGCAGGTTCGCTCGACCTTATTCATGGTTTCCTCACACGTAAAGGTGTTGGAATTATTAGGGAATTAAGTCAAGTTTAGAATATGACACAACTCCGCCACACCTCCGTTTCTTTGATCTCTGCCCCAAACACGTACCTTTCTGACACTGGCAAATCTCCCCATGCTTAAATTCAAGATTAGAATACACATGCAGGTAAAAGTGCAAAAAAAGGGAATAAAGTTCCATTTACGTACATAAAGTTCTGTTTCCCCCTTAATGAGGTGGTCGAGTTAGACAGGCCTGGCTAATGCCTTTCACACCTCTCTGATTAGTGTGAACCTCCCCAAGGGCTCCAGCTCCTCTCCCACAGCAAGATACTCATTATCCCCAGGGACCAGAGAGGGGGCCATGGCACCATGATGACATCAGAATTATCCACAGAATCTAGACTAAAAGCAATAGTATTAGGTCATTATTTCTAGGCTCCTAGTCCTACAACTGAACATGCAGAATGCACTCACTACAGTTTTAACTGATCAAACAAACAGCATCCCTGTTGGTTAATTTGTCCACTTGATGTAATGTAAGTTAGTCTCACAATGCAATCAGCTCCTTGGTTGTGTCTTAATGTTAAGGATCTAACTGCTGTGACACTAGTTGGTTGTGCAGAACATTGATACAAATACATTGGCTGATTAACCACTTGTAAGAAGTCATGTTGGTTTTGTCAAAGTGACTAAACAGCAGGGTAGTATAATGAATCATAGAGACTATCATCAATTCAACTTCACACGTTAACCACAGAAAACACCACTAACGATCCTCCAAACATTAGAGAAATGTTTTTTTATCTTCTCATCTTTCACACAAATTTTTAAACACTAGACATCAAGATGGCACAACCAATTAAACATGTTAGAAAGCCAGAGCACAGGGAGATTTTAATTGCGAGGGAAAGTTCAAAAACAAAGGGAAAATAATAGAGAAACTTCGTAATGAAGGAATACAAACATTTTTATATGTGGTTGTCATACCTTGCTATCTTAAGTTGAATGCACTAACTCTTAAGTCGCTCTGGAAAAGAGCATCAGCTATACTGAACAGAAATATAAACGCAACATGTAAAGTGTTGGTCCCATGTTTCATGAGCTGAAATAAAAGATCCCAGAAATGTTCCATACGCACAAAAAGCTTATTTTAAAGATTTTAAAGATTTTTTTCTTTAACGAGTCGGACGTGAAGGATTTACTTCAGACACACGACAAGGCCCAAATCCCCGTCATTCGCATGAAGAAGAGACGAAGATATCGGGGACGTAGGTCAGGGTGCCTTGTAAGGATCCGTCAGAAAGTGAGTAATCTGCCTTTACCATCAGTCCTATTAGGCAACGTGCAATCACTGGATAATAAAATGAATGAGTTCCGATGAAAACTAACCTATCAACGGGCCATTACAAATTGTAATATCTTATGTTTCACCGAGTTGTGGCTGAACGACGACATGGATAACATACAGCTGGCTGGGTTTTCGGTCCATCGGTAAAATAGAACAGCTGCCTCCGGTAAGACAAGGGTCTGTCTATTTGTAAATAACAGCTGGTAAACAAAATCTAGTATCAAGGAAGTCTCTAGGTTTTGCACACCTGATGTAGAGAATCTCATGGTAGCTATTTACCAAGATAGTTTTGATGTATATTTTTCATAGCTGTTTATTTACCACCACAAACTGATGCTGGCACTAAGATGGCACTCAACGAGCTGTATAAGGCCATAAGACAACAAGAAAATGCTCATCCAGAGGCGGCACTCCTAGTGCGGGGAAACTCCGTTTCACCTAATTTCTACCAGATTTGACATGTGCGGCCAGAGGGGAAAAAATCTAGACCACCTTTACTCCACACACTGAGACGTGTACAAAGCTCTCCCTCAACCTCTATTTGGCAAATCTGACCATAACTCTATCCTCCTGATTCCTGCTCACAAACAAAAACTAAAGCAGAAAGTACCAGTGACTCGCTCAATAAGAAAGTGGTCAGATGACGCAGATGCTAATCTACAGGACTGATTTGCAAGCGCAGACTGGAATATGTTTCGGAATTCTTCCGATGACATTGAGGAGTACACCACATCACCACTGGCTTCATCAATCAGTGCATCGACGATGTTGTCCCCAGAGTGACTGTACAGGCAACATCCACACTGAGCTAAAGGGTAGAGCTGCCGCTTTCAAGGAGCGGGACTCTAACCCGGATGCTTATAAGAAATCCCGCTATACCCTGCGACCAACCATCAAACAGGCAAAGCATCAAAAAAGGACTAAGATTCAATCGTACTACACCGGCTCCAATATTTGTCAGATGTGTCAGGGCTTGCAAACTACTATGCACAACAAAGGGAAGCACCGCCGCGAACTGCCCAGTGACACGAGCCTACCAGACGAGCTAAATAACTTCTATGCTCACTTCGAGGCAAGCAACACTGAGGCATGCATGGCAGCATCAGCTGTTCCGGACGACTGTGTGATCACGCTCGCCATAGCCGATGTGAGTAAGACCTTTAAACAGGTCAATGTTCACAAGGCAGCAGGGCCAGACGGATTACCAGGACGTGTACTCCGAGCATGCGCTGACCAACTGGCAAGTGTATTCACTGACATTTTCTACCTGTCCCTGACAGAGTCTGTAATACCAACATGTTTCAAGCAGACCACCATAGTCCCTGTTCCCATGAACACCAAGGTAACCTGCCTAAATGACTACCTACCTGTATTATTCAAGTCTGTAGAAATGAAGTGCTTTGAAAGACTGGTCAAGGTTCACATAAACACCATTATCCCAGAAACCCAAGACCCACCTAATTTGCATACCACCCCAACAGATCCACAGATGATGCAATCTCTATTGCACTCCACACTGCTATTTCCCACCTGGACATAAGGAACACCTATGTGAGAATGCTATTCATTGACTTCAGCTCAGTGTTCAACACCATAGAGCTCTCAAAGCTCATTACTAAGCTAAGGACCCTGGGACTAAACACCTCCCTCTGCAACTGGATCCTGGACTTCCTGACAGGCAGCCCCCAGGTGGTAAGGGTAGGTAACTACACATCTGCCACACTGATCCTCAACACGGGGGCCCTTCAGTGGAGCGTGCTGAGTCCCCTCCTGTACTGCCTGTTCACCCGTGATTGCATGGCCAAATACAACTCCAACACCATCATTACATTTGCTGATGACAACGATGAGACAGCCTATAGGTAGGAGGTCAGAGACCTGGCAGTGTGGTGCCAGGATAACAACCTCTCCCTCAACGTGATCAAGACAAAGGAGATGATTGTGGATGACAGGGCTGTAGTAGAGCAGTTTGAGATCTTCAAGTTCCTTGGTGTCCACATCACCAACAAACTATTATGGTCAAAACAAACCAAGACAGTCATGAAGACAACGCCTATTCCCCCTCAGGAGACTGAAAAGATTTGGCATGGGTCCTCAGATCTTCAAAAGTTCTACCGCTGCACCATCGAGAGCATCCTGACTGGTTGAATCACTGCCTGGTATGGCAACTGGTTGACCTCCAACCGGAAAGCACTACAGAGCGTAGTGCGTAGGGCCCCAGTACAACACTGGGGCCAAGCATCTTGCCATTCAGGACCTTTATCCCAGGCGGTGTCAGAGGAAGGCCCTAAAAATTGCCAAAGACTTCAGTCACCCTAGTCATAGACTGTTCTCTCTGCTATTGTACAGCAAGCGGTACCGGAGTGCCAAGTCTATGTCCAAAAGGCTCCTTAACGGCTTCTACCCCCAACCCCCCAGCTAAGCAAATGGCTACCTTGACTATTTGCATTGCCCCCTCTGCTGCACTCTGTTTATTATCCATGCATAGTCAGTTTACCCCTACCTACATGTACATATTGCCTCAATTACCTCGACTAACCTGTGCCCCCGCACATTGACTCTGTACCGGTTCCCCCTGTATATAGCTTCGCTACTGTTATTTTACTGTTGCTCCTTCATTATTTTACATTTTATTATTTTTTACTTCAGTTTATTTTAGTAAATACTTTCTTAACACTTATTTTCCTTAAAAACCTGTTGGGGCTCGGGGGCAGTATTGAGACATTTTGAAACAAATATGTGCCCATTTTTAACTGCCTCCTACACCAACTCAGAAGCTAGGATATGCATATTATTAACACATTCGGATAGAAAACACTCTGAATTTTCTAAAACAGTTTGAATGGTGTCTGTAAGTATAACAAAACTCATATTGCAGGCAAAAACCTGTGAAAAATAGATAAAAAAAATGTGAATTTTGTGACTGTACTATTTAGTGTCATTGTTTTATAGATACCATAGTGAGAAAGGATTCATTTCGCAACACCTACGGCTTCCACTAGATGTCAACGATCTTTATAAAGTTGTTTGAAGCGTCTATGATAAACAGAGAGCAAATTAGAATCCAAGGAAGTTGACATGTCATCCCTTCATTTTTTTGCGCCTGCGCATAAATCTGAGAAACGTGAGTTTTGTCTTCATTGTTTATCTAGACATAGGATAGGTTGTGTGAAAATATTACTGATGTTTAACGTTAAAAATGGACCAAAAGATTAATGCTAAACAACATTTGACATGTTTGAACGAACATAAATAGATTATTTACTAGTTTTTTTTAGCTTTTCTGCGTGATTTTACAGTCCCCCCACCACGTTTTGTGGGAGCATAATGAACGCTAAGTACTTGGTGTTATTTGGACATAAATTATGAACTTTGTCAAAAGAAACCACATTTGTTCCGGACCTGGGATGCCTTCCGGACCTGGGATGCCTGCCTTCTGATGGAGATAATCAAAGGTAAGGGGATATTTACAATGTTATTATCGATTTTAGATGATGCTAACTGTATAGCATAGCCTGTTGTTCTTAGCATAGCACCCCGTTTATTGCAAAATGTGATTTCCCAGTAAAGTTATTTTGAGATCTGGCCATTCGGTAGCAATTACGAGATGATAATATATTATTCTTTGAATGACAATATTATAATTTACCAATGTTTTCGAATAGTAATTTTGTTATGTTCACCGGAAGCATTTCAGAGAAGAAAAAAATCTGAATTTCACGCTACTGTAAAATGCTGTTTTTGGATATAAATATGAACTTGATGGAACAAAAAATGCATGTATTGTATAACATAATGTCCTAGGAGTGTCATCTGATGGAGATTGACAAAAGTTAGTGCATAATTCAAGCTGGTTTCTGCTTTTGGTGACGCCTGACCTTGAATTGAAAATGGATGTTTGTACTTTTGTGGCTATGTACTGTCCTAACATAATCTAACTTTATGCTTTTGCCATAAAGCCTCTTTGAAAATCGAACAATGTGGTTAGATTAAGGAGATGTTTATCATTTAAATTGTGTAAAATAGTTGATTGTTTGAGAAATTGAAATTATTAGATTTTTAATGTTTTGAATTTCCAGCCTTGTTAGCAATCCCGGCTCGGGGTTCATTGCTAACCTGTAGCCCCAACAGGTTTGTTGATTTCTCTACCATAAGCCGCCTCCAACAACGTTTTAGAGAATTTGGCAGAACATCCAACCGGCCTCACAACCGTAGCCACGGGGGCGGGGGTTCTGTCTTTAATAAAGCCATTTTGTGGGGTAAAACAAATTAACCAATTCTGATTGGTTGGCTACGCATGGCTACGCCCCTGACCAGTCATGTGAAATCCATAGATTAGTGCCTATTGAATTTGTTTCAATTGACTGATTTCATTATATGACTGTAACTCAGTAAAGTCTTTGAAATTGTTACATGTTGCGTAAATTCATTTGTTCAGTCTAAATGACTAAAATGTAAAATGTAAATTTTATATACAGTTTTTTTTATCGCTTTGGTGCTATTTTCACAAGTGTGGTAGAATTTCACAATTCTTAGTACAAAACTCCAAACAGGTCATCAAAAATGCCATATTTTTTTAACTTTAAGCACATTTTCAATTGACTAAGTACAACACACAAAATCATACAGTAATTGTTTTAACAAACCTAATCAGTGTTTCATCTAGAAATGTCTTTCATATATAGTAATTGCCTTTCTCTTGTCATTTGTTTAAATGCATTTGACCATCACTTAATCCAACTGCACTTAATGGTTCATCACTTAACCGTTTGGTAAACCTGTAGATTTTAATCTGGTTTGTCTACTATATATGGACTACTATAAAGTATAAACATCTAAATGACATATATGATACATGAAAACCATACATAATGACTACTCCATATTGTTAATTGATTTCACATAGTGGTAACCACAATTGGTCACCATATAAAAGAGTGTGTGTGAACACTTGCAATTTCTTTCAACATGGAGCAGGATAGACAGCAAGAGAGAGGAAGAAATTAAAGAGCTGGTGGACAAGGGGCCATTCATAGAAGTGGGCATGGGCCCCATCAAAGAGGTCAAAGAGGTGGGCATCGGCCCCGTCTAAGAGGTGGACATCAGAAAGAGGGAGGATGACGGCACGGGACTGTTGTGTCTAATGAAGTCCGGTCCATCGTCGTTGACCATGTGGTAAACAGAGGCCTTACCATGGCAGAGGCTGCCAGATTAGTTCACCCCAATCTGAAAAGATCAACTGTCATTTCGATCATGAGAACATTTTGCCAAGAAAACCAGTAAGTCTGCAGGATATGCACTATCCTTTACCATTACATTTTACAGTAAATTACATATTGTAATGCATGTAAATTCATCAAACATGTTACAGTATTCTTACTGTTCTACGCTCAGAATTGACAGAAGACCCCATAGTGGTGGCCATGCCGGTGTTCTGACCGACCAGCAGGAGTGGGCAGTGGTCGAAATGGTGAGGGCCAGGAATAACATACGGCTGTCCAAAATGAAGCAGGCTGTGATTGAGAACAATGACACCTTTGAAAATGTGGCATCCATCAGCCTACCAACAATCACCTGCCTTTTGAATAGGCACCAGGTATCTACGAAACACATTTACCTGGTGCCTATTGAGAGAAACACCAACCGGGTGAAACAACTGCGGGCCGAGTATGTTCAGGTACAGCACTATATACTGTATTACTGTTACTATTTAATGCACATGATATTTCACAATATCATATTGGACCTAAACTGTAAAAACAACTAATCAAAATATATTTTTAGAGGATGATGGTGCTTGATGCTGCTGTGAACCATCACAAGTATAGGTTTGTTGATGAAGCGGGCTTTAACCTGACCAAAAGTCAGCGCCTGGAGAACGTGGGGGAAACATCAATATGTGCACAGCTATCACTGAAGATAGTCTGGTGGAACGTATGCCATTACTTGGATCCTACAATGCTGCACACCTCATTGTGTTTCTCAATGAAATGCAGCAGGCCTGTCAAGGGGAAGGGGGTCACCTATGTCATTGTGTGGGACAATGTCAGGTTCCACCATGCAGAGGTGGTTCAGGCATGGTTTCGGGCCCGTCCCTGATTCATGACCCTACACCTGCCCTCATACTCTCCTTTCCTCAACCCTATTGAGGATTTTTTTCATCACAGAGGTGGAAGGTGTACTATCGCAATCTCCATGAGCGTGCCACCCTCCTTCTGGCCATGAATGAGGCATGCGACGACATCAATGCAGACCAATGTCAAGCTTGGATTCGCCATGCCAAAAGATTTTTCCCGCGGTGCATGTGAGGACAATGAGGACATTCACTGTGATGTGGATGAGAATTTATGATGCAGACCTTACAGTGAAATGCTTACAGTACACCCATGTTGCAATTATATCTGAAAAATTAAATGTTTTTTTTGCATGAATGATTGTAGAGGATGTCTTCATTGATCATACCTTTGATTACACATTGGATAGATATTGTGGAAATTATAGATTTTCTGTAAAAAAATGTGGGTAGTGTAAGTGTATTGCCTAATGTGAAAACTGTGCATTGTAAAAATCTATTGTAATTTACAGTACTGTATCAAATCTAATCAAAATCAAAATGTATTTGTCACATGCGCAGAATACAACAGGTGTAGACCTTAAAATGAAATGCTTACTTACAAGCCCTTAACCAACAATGCTTTAAAAAGTTTTAAGAAAAAATAAGTGTTAAGTAAAAAATACATAAGCAAAAAATTTAAAATAAAAGTAACAAATAATTAAACAGCAGCAGTAAAATAACACTATCGAGGCTATATACAGGGGGTACCAGTGCACAGTCAATGTGTGGGGGCACTGGTTAGTCGAGGTAATTGAGGTAATATGTACATGTAGGTAGAGTTAAAGTGACTATGCATAGATAATAAACAGAGTAGCAGCAGCGTAAAAGAGGGGTTTGAGTAGCCCTTTGATTAGCTGTTCAGGAGTCTTATGGCTTAGGGGTAGAAGATGTTAAGAAGCCTTTTGGACCTAGAACAGTCTATGACTAGGGTGACTGGAGTCTTTGGCAATTTTTAGGGCCTTCCTCTGACACCGCCTGGTATAGAGGTTCTGAATGGTAGGAAGCTTGGCCCCAGGGATGTACTGGGCTGTGCGCACTACCCTCTGTAGTGCCTTGCGGTTGGAGGCCGAGCAGTTGCCATACCAGGCGGTGATGCAACCAGTCAGGATGCTGTCGATGGTGCAGCTGTAGAACTTTTTTAGGATCTGAGGACCCATGCCAAATCTTTTCAGTCTCCTGAGGGGGAATAGGCTTTGTCGTGCCTTCTTCACGACTGTCTTAGTTTGGTTGGACGATGATAGTTTGTTGGTGATGTGGACACCAAGGAACTTGAAGCTCTCAACCTGCTCGACTACAGCCCTACAATATTACTTTCAGCAGGGCGATTTGAAACACGTATCTTGCATTGTTTGCTATTGGATTATTTGGTAGTTAGGACGACGAAATTGAAAAGATATCATTATGTCGTGTTTTGGTGATTCTCATTTTATTTCACAATTAAATTATATTTTGAACCAATGGTTGTGTGGTGAGAGATGTTTACAATCCAAATGAATGCACAATGACAGGTTTTGAATGAACCTGTCATTGGCTGCGTTACAAGTGTGACCAGTTTGGAGTTTTGTACTAAGAGTTGTGAAAATGTACCACATACTGGTAAAAATAGTTCCAAAGCAAAAACAGAGTCTATTTTCCTTTTGACGTGGTGTTGGTTTCAGAGCTTGTTGTCCTCCTCTCCTACTAAAATGGATGGCATACATATATGTATTATGGTGGAAAAACACACAGCTCACTGTATGCAGGACAGAATATAAACTAACCACTAAGCATGTTGGAGGTTAAAGGAGTCAAAGGGATGCAAAAGTTACTCCCCCACCGTTCCAACCACACACACACACGTACACACACACGTACACACACACGCACACACACACACACACACACGCGCACACACACA